>NC_092653.1:951500-1267000 GCF_032118995.1 Asterias amurensis | reverse complement strand
CAAAACCTAACCTGAGTATACCCCCAACCTCGTCCCCAGGGTGTGTCGAGCGGTTACATTAATAGTTGAAAATAAAGTAAACCATGGGAACGAGGTTGACCCCCATCCTCGTCCCCAGGGTGTGTCGAGCGGTTACATATAATAGTTGAAAATAAAGTAAACCATGGGAACGAGGTTGACCCCCACCGTCCATACAAAGATTCAAATCCTACTTCGAGGCACTGGACACGTTTGGTGTTTGACAAAGCCAGTATTCTCAATTGATGTGTCCCGACATGCATAAAATAACAAATCCGTAAATATTTTGCATCAATTGATCATCAAAATTGCATGAGATTAATGAAAGAAAAAACACCCTTGTTGCATTACTTTGTGTGCTTCCAGATGCCTTACAAAATACTTTAGGCCTAATATTTTAATATTTTAGTGAGAAATAACCTCTTTCTCAAAAACTATTTTACTTCAGAGGGAGCCGTTTCTCACGATGTTTCATATAACAGCTCGCCATTGCTAATTACCAAGTAAGTTTTATGCTAACATTATTTGAAGTAATTACCAATAGTGACCAGTGCAAGCAGGCTCTAAATAAGATTGGGTTTTGTCTATTCACTCAGTTTGATGAGGTACGTGAAACACTCCAGGCGCATTTTCGTTCTCTTTAGTTCCCGTGTGTTCGTTAAAGTCGAAGCCGTGATTCAGAAACGGTCCACCTGTACGATTAGCTTCGGAAGCCGGAATTGGTATTGACGGGTCAACACCATTGAGTTGGTATGCGTTTTGAGCAGGGGTAACACTTGATAACGTTGTATTCCTGAGTTGTCTGCTACTGCACTTGTTGAGCATGAATGCCTTCCTAAACGCGCGTCTATACCTAGCATTGGTGACGGTGTACACGATGGGGTTGATAGCAGAGTTTATGTACAACAAGATACGGTTCACTTCAAATAAGAAGGGTCTGATGTTTTGTGGGATGATTTCGGAGTCTAGGAATCCTTCCACGAAGAGGATGAATGAAGTCACTTCGAAGGGGGTTGTGGTAAGGAAGAAGACTGTTCCGTTGGCGACCAACATGGTGGCTACTTGGTTCCGGATACGGATCACCCTCTTCCGGTCCTCATCGGTGTCTCGCTGGTGAAGTTTGAGCAGGATCCGGGTGTAGAAGAAGGCGTTACCAAAGAAAGCAACGAAGAAGGGTATGGTCTGCGTCAGATGGAAGAGCTGGTATGCCCACTCTCCTAATCCAGCACATCTTCCAATAATGGTTGGATACTCGGAATACAGTTCGGGTTCATCTTCAGGCCATGAGAGGCAAAACTGTATGAACTTGAGATTAGCAGGTATCACAAACATAGCGAGTAGTAGAGCTACCAGCCAGCAGAGTGTGATGAGCTTTACAGACCGGCCTGAACCGTTGATGAGTCGGTGTCGAAGTGGATGACACACGGCGATGTAGCGCTCCAAAGATATAAAAGTTATGAAAATCATACCAGCGAAGCTGAACAAGTATTTGGTGACCTCTCCGAGCACGCAGCCCAGCCTACCGAGTAGCGGCGCGCTGTTCGGTACCCCGTAGATGGAAAACTCTCGCAGCTTTGTTACGATAGCTATGGACAGAAACACTGAGTCTGACACGGCGAGATTCGACAGATAAAAGTTGGTTGCCGTTCTCATGCTCCGGACTTGGGCGATGGTGAAGAGAAAGGCAGCATTCCCAATCAGGCCAATCGCAAGAATCACAGGAAGGATGGACACTCGTGTGGCCTTCTCAAATGGGCTAAATAAAAAAAATTGGGCAACCTCGGCTGTTGACAAATTACCGGTGTTGTTCAAATTGCAGTCTTCAGCAGTACTCACGTCCGATCCCATCTTTGCAAATAATTATTGATAGAAACTGTTCGCAATAAACATGTGCTTTGTGAGCAGATGTGCTCCGTTTAATAAAAGCGGTCAAGGTAAATTTGCTCTCAATATTGCGTGAAAAACAAAACAAGAAATAGGGCACGTTACGAACCAACCGTCGACCGGCATTTAAATGGGTTGCATGAGATAATTCCAGCGTTGTCGGTGGACGATGATCACAACATGTCTTCTCAAATATTTGTTTTCAACCACGGGTAACTGATGGTGGTTTTTAATTTATGAGGAGTTTTTAACAAGATGCGGTGGTGCCCCGGCAACGGAGACGGAACACCGGTATGAAGAAGCAGTTATGCACCCAGTATCCTCCACAGATTCTTGCAGTAACAGGAAGACAACTTTGAAATGGTTCTCCTGTCGTGGCGATCGCTGACTGAATTCACATCTTAATTGTCTTAATAAAACATCTCACTGTTTGATGTTTAGACCACGGATGTTATAGTCTTTCCAATTAAACCATGCAGGACTCTTGGGTTGTTGAAAGTAAACCCCGGTGTCATTGCCAACGCATAAATTGAATTTGCCCGATGAAATTGAATTAGCACCTAGATATAGCAACCATATTTTGGGCCGTTGTCCAATAAGTGAATACGTATTCGTTATTTTGATGAACAAAGTGCAAACAAACGGCCAAATGGAAAAGATGGTTTTGCGGCAGCATCTAAATGAAAACTCAACTTTATTTATTTCTCTTCTTCTTTTATCATTGCCATAACCCTCGAAAATAAAGACAGATTCATTGACATTTCAATGTGCTTCTATGTGATTGTTGAGTGGTGTTGAGTGGTGTTGAGGGTCCGTTTTGGAAAGATTGAAATTGAAAATGCCAACAGTTATCATACCAGCCTTTATTGAGCGGCCACCAATTCAACGGGGGCTCTGGGGTCAACATCAGTTTTGTGATGAGCTTATTTTCAAATATATAAGTTCTTAAAAGGTTGAAGTCCCTGAATTCATCTGAAGTTGATGCATGAAGGGTTAGTTTATGTGAGTTTCTTTTTGAGCAAAACTGTTAACATGGCGTCTATGGATAATAACAAGAAAATTGCTCGCGATCTGCAAATTCCACACCGGGAACTGTTCGTTGGTGAAACAAATTAATCAACGACGTTTTGATTGAATAACCTTAAATTCGGGAATGAACTAAATAAATCACTGTATATTAACGTGTTCCTTTAATCAATGTTCAAATGACAGATATTGGTTGTTGCCAGCTTGGCGTCTATATCCCTTTTGGGGATTTGCCGAGTTCCCTTGACAGAAAGATTTTATTTGTATTTTTATTTTTTAAGCCAACAATAACAAACCAACAACCCAACTAACAAACAACAAGAAACAATCAAAAGTTAAGTTGCTATACGGTCTGATTTTGGCCGAAAGATATAATAATATTGTAGAAATTAATACATGTTGCATGCAATTGTTTGTACATTTATTGACGTGGGATAATTTCGGGTCCCAATGATAATTAACTTTAAGCTTCTAAATAATTACCTTTTATCATTGGCGAATATTTTGTATATGATACTTTAATTAATACCTTATACCTGAGTCCTCGAATCTATAAACAAAATATTTAAAAGATATTTAAAATCTCAACCTAAATGTCATGACCAGATCAGTTACAAATCAAACCTAAAAACACCTTTTTAAAAAGAACTTGACATGTAGACCTACTTTTAATATTTCGCGCTCTTCAATTCATAACTGCATGATAATGGGATAATTAAATTTGTGAACATCACATGGGCAGGACATGCCGTTGTGTTGGTAACAGTTGGCATAGAAGTTGGGAGTGTGTCTCGTAGTAAGGCTGGCCAATTA
Organism: Asterias amurensis; assembly: GCF_032118995.1. Classification (NCBI taxonomy): domain Eukaryota; kingdom Metazoa; phylum Echinodermata; class Asteroidea; order Forcipulatida; family Asteriidae; genus Asterias; species Asterias amurensis. The sequence goes on along the minus strand of NC_092653.1, from coordinate 1,263,259 downwards.
CGTTGGGGTAACTCGAACCACGATTGAGTTTTAGCAGAAAAACAATTCAATTTGATGAATCGGATAATTAAATATTGACTGGATCAGAAAAACTGGGTCCAAATAAAAATTGATGCTCCGGATCCGGACCAACCAACAAACAAACAAACAAACAAGCAAACCACGAAACAAACACACCAACACCCCTTAACAAATACAATTGCAATAAACATACGAATTAAACTTAAAGGGAGGAACACCTTTGGCAATTACTCCAACAAAATAAATGCTATTTCACGAAACGCTAGTATAGGATTAATCCTACGTTAGGAGTTAGGACGAGTAACTCGTCCTAACTTAGGATGGGTTCAATTATGTCCTAACTTCTATGGTTACGGAATATTAACCCGTCATAAGTCCTTAGATTAATCATAAGTTGGGAAGAGTTTGGTGAAACTGACGGCTGGGGAGCTGTTGACACTATTCCATCGTGATACAAAATGTCAGTATCACCATTAGTGATTTGTATTTTGACATCACAATTTGCTAAGCAACTACGATTGAGTTGCAGTGCAAGCCATACGCCTCTCTTAATACTTATGCATGACGTCATAATTCTTACCCAAAATGAGGCTATGGGCGCACGTTCCCCATCACTTGCAGTGGCTGCGCCCATCGCCTCGTTTTGAGTTAGCATTGTGACGTACCTCATGCATAAATATTAAGAGAGGCGTATTGGACACTTTCTGAACAGCAAAAACATTAAAAGGTCACAGATTAAAACTTACAGGGTTTACAGAAGGTAATGGTGAAAGACTTCTCTTGAAATATTATTTCATGAACTGCTTTACTTTTTGAGAAAACATTAAAGGCAGTGGACACTATGGTATATACTCAAAATAATTATTAGCATAAAACCTTAATTGATGACGAGTAATGGGGAGAGGTTGATAGTATAAAACATTGTGCGAAACGGCTCCCTCTGAAGTGACGTAGTTTTCGAGAAAGAAGTAATTTTCTACCTCAACTTAGAATTTGAGGTCTCGAAATCAAGCATCTGAAAGCACACAACTTTGTGTGACAAGGGTGTTTTTTTTCTTTCATAGGTATCTCGCAACTCCAACGACCAATCGAGCTCAAATTTCCACAGGCGGTGTTATTTTATGTATATGTTGATATAGAACAAGTGAGAAGTCTGGTCTTTGATAATTACCAATGTCTTTAAAACAAATATTTATTTTCGATGTCGAAAAAACGGATTGTTTTAAACACATGTCAAGACACGGCGAAACGTGCGGAAACAAGGGTTGGTTTTCCCGTGTGTTTCTCCCGAAACGAATCCGATAACCAATAGAGCCTAAATTTTCACAGGTTTGTTATTTTTATATACAAATTGTGATACACGAAGTGTGGGCCTTTGGACAATACTGTTTACCGATGTTGTGCGATTGCTTTAAGACCAATTGATCTTAGCTCGTTGTCACATTATCGGCCCCCTATGGAAAGCCTTTCATAAAACAAAAATCAACACAATATGGTGCCTATAAACACCCTTATATAAGTGAAATAATCAAACATTAAAAAAATTATAGTTGTAGTTTCATTTTTAAACATCCAGCAAATTAAATTCGAGTTTATTATGAAGTCCTTTTTTCACGATGCTATACTTATAATAAACAAATAGAATTCGTCCGTATAGATTTCGATGATTACAGCTTATTATTTGACTTGTTGAAGCTCTGAATTGTCGAGTTTACTTTCTTGTAACGTTTCCATTGTTCCTTGACTATCATTGTTTAAGATATCAATTGAAAAGTCATCATCGAAACATGTGTTAGAGTATGTAGCAGGTCTAGCAACCATTGGGCTCTTTGATGGTGGTGGGGACGGGGGACCATGCGATAAACCTCCCATATGCATATGGTATTTAGAGCAATACTCCGGGAAAGTACTGAAAATCGTGGAATGGCGCGGCCGTCCGTTGCTCCAAGAAGCCGGCGTAAAGGCTCTCTTGAAGGCACGTCTATATCTAGCGTTGGTAACCGTGTATACTATGGGATTAATGGCAGAATTGATGAACAACAAAATGCGATTTATCTCAAATAACAACCCCCTGATATCGTGAGGGATCAGAATGACGTCATCCATGAACCCTTCGACGAAGAGTATCATGGAGGTGACTTCAAAAGGAGAGAGTGTCAAAAAGAAGACTGTCCCATTAACGATCAGCATGAAGGCCACGTGGTTACGGGTACGTATTACCTGCTGACGGTCGCTTGATGAGTTCCTCTTATTCAATCTGATGACAATTGAGACGTAGAAATAAAAGCTCCCAAAGAATGCCACGAAGAATGGAAGAGTTTGAGCCAAGTGGAACATCGGGATAACCCATGGCTTGTCTAGAGCCGAACATTTTCCAATAACATCAGGGAGGTTAGCGTACTCTTCAGAGGCAGGCCATTGGATGCAAAGACGGTCGAAGATCATGGAAGTTGGAATCTGGAAGGATGTTAGAAATACTGCCAGAATCCAGCAGGCTACAATCATCTTGATAGTGCGTCTACGCCCACTGATCAGACGGTGTCGAAGAGGATGACATACGGCTAGAAAACGCTCCAGTGACATCAATGTTATGAGGATCATCCCCGCAAAATGGAACGAGTAGTTGAAGATAGTATTTGAAATACAACCAGCCAATCCCAGATGAGCAGTGGGAACTTCACCGTAAACTCCAAGCTGATAGATCCTTGTGACAACCACAATGGATAGGAACACTGAGTCCGCAACGGCTAGGTTAGCCAGGTAGTAGTTAGTCACCGTCCTCATGCTCGGGATGCGGTAAACTACGAAGAGGAACGCGGCATTGCCTACCAGACCAACGAGTAGGATGACTGGTAGCAGGTACTGAGTCAGGGTGATGACCAGTGGGTCAAGAATGAACTCTCTAGCTTCAGAATGAGTGGTGAGATTGAGACTGTTTTCTACAGAGCAGTGTGCTTTACTCGTATCTGAACCCATTGTTGAATGTTGCAAGATGAATATCAGACGATAATACAATGTCCACTTTTTATAAATCACATAATAATCTCAAGTTCTGCACTCAAGTGTTTCATCAGGATCTATCCATTCAGAAAGCACACACTGTTTCACAAACATTGACGATGACTAAAGTACCAGTGAAACCTCTAGAGATAACATCCCCTCAAGATCTCCCATCTCCCACGTACACGATGTTGTTGTTCTGTACGTATAGTTTGAGCTTGACGGTCTACAAAATGATCCAAGCGATATAGCAAATTGTGATTGATGTCTAATGCCACAGAAGCTTCGATGTCAAAACACAATCGAGTGAAACAAAAAACACATAGAAGTAATGAGCAACACGATGGTGTTTGACGGTGATAAGTTACCGCGGTATCTGAAGTACGGCGAATTAAGAGTCACGCCCTGGTGATGGCAGTGGGGGTTTCCACGACGCAACACGGCAACGATATCCCCTGAATTATACGCTGCTCGGAATACACGGGTTGGTCTCAACACCTTCGAATATTATAAATCTTTGCACTTCACGACTCTCTGTGCGTTTGATTGCTTTCTCCTCAAAGCTCTCTCTATTTCTCGCCGTTTCTCTCTTGAAACGCCTTGTAAATATTAACATGGAATTGCATTAATCTATTATGCCCTTTGAAGAGGGTACCGAAACACGTCATACGATGTTGAAATCATCATCCATTTTGTCAGCGGTCTCTTCCAACCCGACCGTGCTCCCATCACGTATTATTATTGCGAATCTCTGGAAAGGCACACAATGCCCCAATAGATGACAGTGCATTTATCACTTTAATTTTGTGTGTTTGGAATTAAGGCTATAGTTAGTACAACGACGAATCTGTTACAACGGAGATTTCATTCGGTCAAAAAAAAAGTCGCATCAACCTCGAGGACAAAACGTCATTTGAGTAGGGCGCCCTCAGCTAGAGTCTAAAAGAAGGTTGCTCATTGGCCCATCCTTCGCGCTGCGCGTACATAATAGAATCATTTTTCAATATTGCGTCGCCGTGTTACCTTTAAGATGGCGGCCTAGTGACTTCAATGCATGAAGTTCTATCAATTATTAACAAAATGTAATGCATAGTAACAGAGTGAAATACAGTGAAGCTCAGAACAGTCTGGGCTTATTTGTTTCGCAGGTGAAAGTCTAATGGTGCTGGCAGATTGAATTTAATAAGGATTTTTTGGATTACTGAAAGCTTTTCGTACAAAATTACAAATCTTTATTCAATGCTTTATCTCGGGAGCGTTAAAGCATTGGACACTATTGGTAACTACTCAATTATTGGCATAAAACCTTACTTGGTAACGAGTAATGGGGAGAGGTGGATAATAATAACACATTTTTAGAAACAGCTCCCTCTGAAGTAACGTAGTTTTCGAGTAAGAAGTTATTTTCAACGAATTTGATTTCGAGACCTCAGATTTAGAATTTGAGGTCTCGAAATCAACCATCTAAACGCACACAACTTCGTGTGACAAGGGTGTTTTCCTTTCATTGTTATCTCCCAACCTCGACGACCAATATTGAGCTCAAATTTTAACAGGTTTGTTATTTTATGCATAGGCTTATGTTGAGATACACCAAGTGATTAGACTGGTCTTTGACAAATACCAATAGTGTCCAGTGGCTTTAAAGGATTTGGGTACTTTTTCAAAATGTCCCTAGATTAACATTAAACTTAACAGGGTTTGAAGATATTGATAGTGGAAAGCTTCCCTTCAAATATTACTTCCTGAGGTGCTGTAGTTTTTGAGAAACGAGTAAAACAATGTCAAGAAAATGTGTTTGCAAATGATTAAAATCATGTTCGTCTCATGAGACGAAAATTATTTTCATGACATTGTTTTACTCATTTCCCAAAAACTAAAGCACCTCAGCACGTAATTATTTTCAGGGAAGCTTTCTACTATCATTATCTTCAAACTGTGTAAGTTTAGTGTAAATCTGTGGACATTGTGTTACCCCTTAAGTCACGCAAAAATCCCCACATATAATACTTGGAATTTAATAATTAACAGCTCACTGTAGATGCACGTGTTAGAATATTCAGTTTACATCTATGTCTACTTCCGGCCCAGACATTATGGCTGCGTGATGATAAATACTGCTCCTTAGATGTGCAAGAATTTACACTGTAAATAAATTGGATGCGTTGACTTCGAGCCGTGCAGAAAGAAGCACGGTCAAACTGTAATGCAGGCAGCAACTTGCCTCGCCCACTTTCAATTACTACGGTATTTTAAAGTTAATTAAAACGTATAAAGGTCCGAGTGAACTTTGGATTCCATAGAGTCTGTCCATTCTTGGGTTGCTATAGCTTTAAGATAACTTGTCCAGCTTAATAACTTGGCTTAAGGCTCACCTATAGAAATGTAGAACCTATAGAAACTTTTATATTTATTTGCTGAATGAAGAGGATTGGTCAATGGCCAAAGGTGAAGACGGGATTTTGATGAAATAAAGTAGAACATTGTTGTCAAACTATAATTAACAATGGCCGAACCCCTCATCACACAAACAAAAGTTAAAATTTGACTAAATAAATGAAAATATTACAAATAAACTGTGCTCCTCTCATAAGATGTAACGCATAAGACAAAGGCGTTCTTATTACTCTCCCAAAAAAGAGAGGAATTTACATCACCCCTTCTTAGAATAGTGCTTCTTCTGTTTTTGAGGTTTGATTTTAAACACGTCTAAGACCAAGGTAAACAGAAACTAATTAACAAAATTGAGGCGTTAGTGCACGTTCTCAGTTCATCAAAAATACCCAGCCACGTACGCTGGCTACTTTAAAGGTATCCACAAATAGTATTCAGTCACAGTAATTATAAAGCGACTGGAGAACAACATCATTTTGGTTTTACCCTCATACGCTTTGTAGCTCAGCTCCGCATACTCTAGACTTGGTTCCAAGTCTACCATCGTATAGCTTTTAGTTTACCCGAAATAGCCAATACACTATGGCCTGAAATAGCGCCCTCTTGTATTGTATTTGTATTTGTATTTGCACACATTTATTTCTTGCAGGTTAAAGGAACACGTTGCCTTGGATCGGTCGAGTTGGTCTTTGAAAAGCGTTTGTAACCGTTTTTTATAAAATGCATATGGGTAGAAAGATGTTGTAAAAGTAGAATACAATGATCCACACAAACTTGCCTCGAAATTGCGTGGTTTTCCTTTTACCTCGTCGACTAACACGTCGGCCATTTATGGGGGTCAAAATTTTGACTCCCATAAATGGCCGACCATGTTAGTTCGCTTAGTAGAAGGAAAACCACGCAATTTCGAGGCAAACTTGTGTGGATCATTGTATTCTACTTTTAAAACATCTTTCCAACCATTTGCATTTTATAAAAAAACGGTTACAAACGCTTTTGTTTTGACCACTCGTCCGATCCAAGGCAACGTGTTCCCTTAACTTCCGTCATTAGTCTACTGCGAGTTGGGGGGCGCGTGCTGTTGGGCGTTTTTCGTGGCTGATGCAGAGAAATAACCGCGATTTCAGACTCCATAAATATACTCAGCTCGGTGCTATTACAGATGTGTCTGGATTCAAACCCACGTTCGAATCCCCTTACTCAAAAATATTAACGAGCACACAAATATGCCTCGAAATTACTTTGCGGACTAACACAGTCGGCCATTTTATTGAGTAAAAAACTTGACTCCACAAAATGGCATGCCGTGTTTGTTCACGACGTACATGCCAGTTCGAGGCATGTTTGTGTGCTCGTTGATAAATCTACTTTTAAAACATCTTTCAACCATATGCATCATATAACGAACGGTTTCAAAACGCTTTTCATATTACCAACTCGTCTGATCCAAGACAACGTGTCTCTTTAAGACATTTGTAAACAAACCACTATTTTACAATTTTGGTTTGACAAACTCAACTTAGGGTTTTAAACCAATTACAGAGAGACTCTTGGTGAGTTGTTTGTTCTTTTGGACTGGTCACTGATGAGGTCGGAATTGGTTTGTGGTGATGGGCAGTAATTAAAAAAAGCGGGAAATCAAAAATCTTTATCCGAGTCTGATTAAATGCAAAACCACGTCCTCATTTACAGACCGTGTGAATTTTGAGTTCATTGTACGATGCTGTTTGTTTTATTGAAATTGAATTGTTGAATTGTTTACTTTTTAGTTAGATCCGTCCGTTGTGGCTACACTTTCTACAGTCAGTTCGTGAAATAATAACTGTCCTTAGCACAGCAAGAATTTTCAAAGATGGGGCCGGCCAGATTGGGAGTGGACGGCGTGTCAATTAGATATGGTCATCTGAGAGGGGAGTAAATACATTCACATTCATCATTGAAAGTGTCGTTCTGGTTGAATCAGAGACCAGCTGCTTTTATTTTTGTCTTTGGACCGTTGTATGGTCAGTAAGTCTTAATGGGCCGTACGGGCTGGACATACACCTTCTCATCCCATCCGAGAACTCTGCTGTTTTTAGCAGAGTTATTGCTGGAGAATAACACTTTGGTAGTTAGCAAACAAACATTGCAGTGTTAGGCGCGTGTTTTGGCCGTTTTTAAAATTGGCGCGGTGTGCCATATTTTTAAGTAAACAAACTTTGTTTTCTTGCAGGATAGCTCGTGTGCAAACTTTAAACACCGCTCGATCTTTGTCGATCAACCACATATCTTATTGAGAAATTATGCTGTATGAAGAGAATTTACGTCGAAGTCCGAAGTAGCTTTCTGCCAGACCTTTGCTTCTGTCAGAAGTAATGCTTTTGTTAGAAAACTTGTGAAGAATGTAAATAACAGGTCTGCTCACAAACTGTATGTTAAGAAATTCTTTTAACAAAGTTTTGCGACGAGTCCCCGTACTTTGTCACAAGAAACTCTAAACTGAAAACGAGGTTGCAAGTTTGGGGTTTCCCTTGGTTTTTAGGATTGAAACTTAGCCTCGTACTCTTCATCAACACAAATAAAGACCGAAATAGTTTGACAAATTTTCGTAAATCTCAGTTGGTGGCAGCTTTAATACTCAAAAGGTTAGGCAAGATTTAAGTTAAGAAGGAGAACAAATTAATGTATGAAATTTGTAAGGATACAAAAACACCATTGCCCAACTTTAGTTTGAGAGCTTACTGGTTATGAAGTTCATACAGTTATTTGTTAGTGGGAAATATTTTTGCTCTGAAATTTTCACAGCTTACTTCAAAGTCTTTATTTTTATGTTTTTATTGGGTAAAAACATTCATACGGTTCCAAAAACCAAAAGGTTAACTTTTCCCTTAAATGGCACTTCGAACGAAACGGCTGTCTGAAATATTAAAGTATCGATGTAAACAACTTTGAAATAAAGCAATAAGACGATTGCGATGATCCGCTGTTTAAACTGTTTAAATGTCTCTCGTAAAACTCACACGTTCACAACATCGACGCTACGTGCGCAGATTGCACGTGACGTCATTGGCCGCCATCTTTGTTGATGAAAAATATCGTATGCACTGCGCACAAATCACAGCCAATGGTATCCTTTCAAGTTGCACGATTCATCAATTATTGCAGACAATGCAATTATTATTAATATTGATGGTTTATTAAAATAACTTTTTTTAAAGCCATTGGACACTTTCTGAATAGAACAAACATTAAAAGTTCATAGATTTACAAATAACTTACAGGGTTTACAGAAGGTAACGGTGAAAGACTTCTCTTGAAGTATTATTCCATGAAATGCTTTACTTTTTGTGAAAACATTAAAACAATTATCAATTCTCGATATCGAGAATAACGGATTTATTTTAAACACATTTCATGACACAGCGAAACGTGCGGAAACAAGGGTGGGTTTTCCCGTTATTTTCTCGCGACTCCGATGACCGACTGGGCCTTAATTTCCACAGGTTTATATATAAGTTGTGATACACGAAGTGTGGGCCTTTGGACAATACGGTTTACCGATGTTGTGCGATTGCTTTAAAGCAATTTACATTTTAATGTAAATTGCTTTAAGAAAGTTCAATGACAAGGGAAATGATAAATAACCAAAGCTTTACTAACAGAAGCACCACAACATGCATGCACAACTATAAAGATTCGAAATCAGGGAGAGAAAGTGATTAATGATCATGTTTAAAACTCACAGCGTCGTCCAAACATGATTGTTTTTATATTAGCTGCCATTATCGTCGAGTTGCTTGTACATCAAGTGTCTGGGCGTAATATTAAGATGTCAGTAAAGTGCGTCATTTAAAGACACCGACACTATTGGTAATTGTCAAAGACCAGTCTTCTCACTTGCTGTATCTCAACAAATTCATAAAATAACAAACCTGTGAAAATTTGAGCTCAATCGGTCGTCGAAGTTGCGAGATATTAATGGGAAATACACCCTTTTCACACGAAGTTGTGTGCTTTCACGAATTTGATTTCGAGACCTCAAATTCTAATCTAAGGTCTCGAAATCAAATTCGTGGAAATTTGGTTCTTTCTTGAAAACTACGTCACTTCAGACTTCATGTTTTATACTATCAACCTCTCCCCATTAATCGTAATAAAGAAAGGTTTTATGATAATAATTATTTTGAGTAACTACCAATAGCGCCACTGCCTTTAAATCAATGTGTGGGGTTTCGTTCTACTCAATCCGAAACACGCACTATATACGGTCGGTTGGGTGGAGTACATTGAGCGTACGATCAGCACACGCATTGTAGCATTAAACATCGTTGCGCATACTCTTTCAAATAAAATCTCACCAGTCATTTGTTATGAAGTGCAGAACAATATTTATGGCAAAATTGATGTTGGATTCAGTTCGGTGTGCTCTTAAGGGGATTTGAAGTACTCTACTTTGTGTAATTGTTTGTTAAGACTACATCTATGGTGTGCCGCATAATGAGTTTACCGCAGAGAGAGCACGTAGCAACCGTCTGTATCTACTCACTCGTTGTCATGAAACCCACCCTGGTCTACATGTCTTCTTGCCTCGTTGATGAGGCTGTACTCCATCTTGATAAAGACTTAAGTTTCCTGTAACGTGTCTAAGTTAGATCTCAATCCAGTGAGAGAGGACAAAATCTGTCTGTACACACGGTGAATTGAAACTGATAGGCGAGAACGTGCGTTAAACTTCTGACAATTCTAAACAGTGTGACTCAATTCTTCTTGGCGTAACTCTGACTGTCAGCAATGGGGGCAAACAATCAGGTAGCTGCTGCATGTGATTCTTTTGTGAACCTTACTGTTGCAGATGACTCTGTTATACAACGTTACACCTTCTCTGGTGTAACTATACAAGTTAAAATCATCAGCATCATCATTGTCCTAACTGTAGGGTTATTGGGAAACTGTGCTTTTCTCTTCGTCATTGCCAGAGTGCGGACAATGCAGACCCTCGTCAACTTCTATTTGGTGAACTTAGCCTTTGCAGACTTGATTTTACTCGTGGAAAATGCAGCTATACCGATAGTGTATTACTTCGGGATAGGGGTGCCTTCTAGCGGACATTACATTGGTGCTCCAGGCTGTATTGCTAATAACTTCTTCGCCTACTTGGGTTATTTTGCCTCTATTACTTTAGTTTGTCTTATATCGACCGAGAGATACCTAGCAGTATGTCACCCATTGAAGCATCTCTCGATTAACACCAAGAGCAGAGCTTCTAAACTTTTGGTCGGTGCTTGGGCTGTCGCTGTTCTATTCAGCATTTGGGCAATTCCTATTCAATCTGTTCATCAAAAGGTCTGCATCGAATGGCCTGAAACTGATGAGTTTAGTAACTACCCCGAGCATGTTGGACGTTGCAGACCATCAGCTCTATGGAATTTGTTATTATTCGATGCCTTGCAGACAGTTCCATTCTTCTCTGCTCTCATCTGCAATGCCGTGTTCTTCACTAAGATCATCCGTAATCTCAGAGGACGGAGTACGTTTGAGAGAGAGTCCGTTCACACTCGACGTACCTCCCGCACAACCCACCAAGTTACAACCATGCTGGTGGCCAACGTGGTTGTGTTCTTCATTTGCCACGCCCCGTTCCAGTTCCTCAACATGTGTGGGTTGATAGCGAATCTAGCTGGGCAGCAACTTTTCTCCAATCCAGTCACTGAGACTTTTATTCTCCTGGTCTTTCGGATTCTTGTCTCGATAAATTCAGCAGCTAACCCGATTGTCTATAACGCAACTAATTCCCGTTACCGGAGGGCGTTCATACGGGCGTTTACGTGTTCGACCCGGGGTAAGGGTGGACCCCGGGCTCGTTCGACGTTCGTGACGGTCAAGGACAACTTGGTGGAAGCTGGCCGTAGCGTCAAGAGACATGGTGAAGAGAATGTTGAATTCAACTTGAATGAAACGACTCCTGGCAGAAGTTCACAATACTCACAATTGACAAGATTGTAAACATCTATAAATAATGTTCTGATGTCTGAAGATCGGAGTGGGGGTTCGATTCCCATGCATGACACTTGTGTTGTTGAGCAAGTAACTTGACAATTACTGCTTCTCTTTGAAACATAGGTGGAGTCTGAGAGGGCTAAGTTAGTATTTTGTTGTGTTGGATTAACCCCTTTAGAGCAACTTTAATCAGCTTGGGGCTGTAAGCTCCCAAGGAGTTGAGATTGTTCCAAAGATGGTCTAAAGGTATGCTTAATGAACCGGGATATTATTGATGTAAAAGATCTATAGCTACTGTAGAATACGTGCGTTTTATTATAATTATTTAATAACTCGGTGTTATCGTTTTATTCTCTCTCATATTAAGTTGATAGTTAATGGTCTGAGGTTTCGACCCCAGCTAGGTATTAAGACTATGTTAGGGTCAAAACGTCAGGCCATTAACTATTGAGTGCATTTATACCATAAGTACTTTTGGTTGGTATAAGCAGTTTTTACAAAAGGTATTTTGCTAAAGGATCATCGCAGATTTGTTATTTGAAAAAGTACAGATGTATGAGCCATTTTCAAATTGTTTAATGTGGCTGTCTTTGCTTGCTATACCACTGTGTTGTTTTCATTGGGTAATCTGCGATGTTCCTAACAGCCAAATATATTTATCATGACATATTCTGAGTGTCTGTAAAAGTTTTATTCAAAGGCATGAGCCCATTACAAACCCATCACTAACGTACCTTACTACATGTATGTATGTACCTTACTATGTACGTACCTTACTATGTATGTACCTTACTATGGATGTACCTTACTATGTATGTACTTTACTATGTATGTACCTTACTATGTATGTACATGTAACAGTATTCAGTCTGAATGTTTGCACTACCAACGGTGGCTTTGTTGGAATAGACTCTGAATTGAATATTGAGAAAGACTCTTGACAGAACCCACAAACACTACTAGTTTGAGAATCGAATCAATAACATATCCATTTAAAGACAGTGTACACTATTGGTAACTGTCAAAGACTAGTCTTCACGGTTGGTGTATCTCAACATATGCATACAATAACAAACCTGTGAAAATTTGAGCTCAGTTGGTCGTCGAATCTGCGAGATAATAATGAAAGAAAAAGCACCCTTGTTACACGAAGTTGTGTGCTTTCAGACGCTTGATTTCGAGACCTCAAATTCTAAACTTGAGGTCTCGAAATCAAATTCGTGGAAAATTACTTCTTTCTCGAAAACTATGTCACTTCAGAGGGAGCTGTTTCTCACAATGTTTTATATCATCAGCCTCTCCCCATTACTCGTAATCAAGAAAGGTTTTATGGTGATAATTATTTTGAGTAATTACCAATAGTGTCCACTGCCTTTAAAGGATTCGGGTACTTTTTCAAAATTTCCACAGATTTACATTAAACTTACAGCGTTTGAAGACAATGATAGAAGAAAGCTTCCCTTCAAATATACTCACTCTGGGGTGCTGTAGTTTGAAGAAATGAGTAAAACATTAACGTCCAACGAATAGACCTAACTGGGTCGGATTTTAGGCTGATTTTATTTTAAAATAAATGGACCCACCTTTTGAAATGAATTTTTCATAGATTGGTTTTATTGATATATCATATTTATATATATTAAAAATATCAACGGCTCTAAAAACAAATGTATTCTTTGCCTTGAAGTCTTGGGTGGCCGTTTAAAATCACAGCTAACTGTGTACATACTAAAGTGCATCCTTATCGACCCCATTGATGTAGTAAATCTACATTTTTCCCTCTCTATTTGAGTTTTACTCTCAACGATCTCGTCTCCTAGAAACCAAAACATTTCCCCTGATTAGATCAAAAACCCAACACTTTTATTTTATGTATTTTTATGGACCATCACACTCATGGACAGTGTGTACTTTCTGTAGCAATATTTCGACTCGTTGAATCATTACCATACCGAAAAAGAAATAATCAAATGTAAATATACAAATTTGTTTCCAAAATGGAAGAATGTATTAAATGGGAATTACCTCAAAAATGATTTTCGTTGTAGGAAAGTTTTGGGAAGCCCTTAAAACGTGCTTAAAGGCAGTGGACACTATTGGTAATTACTCAAAATAATTATTAGCTCCCTCTGAAGTGCTATAGATTTGGAGAAAGAAGTAATTTTCCACGAATTTGATTTCGAGACCTCAAGTTTAGAACTTGAGGTCTCGAAATCAACCATCTAAACGCACACAATTTTGTGTGACAAGGGTGTTTTCTTCTTTCATTATTATCTCGCAACTTTGATGACCGATTGAGCTCAAATTTTCACAGGTTTGTTGTTTTATGCATATGTTGAGATACACCAATTGTGAAGGCTAGGACTAGTGAAGGCTAGTCTTTGACAATTACCAATAGTGTCCACTGCCTTTAACTCAATTGGGAGAGTGGGCGGTGCTGGGGTGGGGTTAGACTTGATTCAAGTCCCGCTCTATAATACTTGTGCGAGAGGTCCCTAAACATATCCGCCGCCGCCGATCCAACTATTAAAAAATAAAAAATACAAAAAAAGATGCATTGTAAGATTTTGTATCATCTGTTTATATGGCCTAAGTATTATTTGACATTTGAACTATTGGATGCATTATTACAAACATTTTAATTTACCATACATGCACTGAACGAAACATTATATGAGATCTGCCCATCAGGTGCTACTTCCTATATGTTGAATCGTAGACCTGTGTGCGATTCCTGGCTCCACGGCACTTAAATGTTGGATGCATTATTACAAACATTTTAATTTACCATACATGCACTGAACGAAACATTATATTAGATCTGCCCATCAGGTGCTACTTCCTATATGTTGTATCGTAAACCTGTGTGCGATTCCTGGCTCCACGGCACTTAAATGTTGGATGCATTATTACAAACATTTTAATTTACCATACATGCACTGAACGAAACATTATATTAGATCTGCCCATCAGGTGCTACTTCCTATATGTTGTATCGTAAACCTGTGTGCGATTCCTGGCTTCACGGCACTTAAATGTTGTGATGAATGGCTTCTGACTGGTACCCGAACAAAGATAATATTGACAATATAGGGTGACCGTCAGCATGGGCTATTATAGGCATCAGCTTAGTTTGTAGATTGAACCCAATTTTTTTATTTTTTTTATTTACCCAGACAGTTTCCCTTGCGGTCTATATTCATTCAATGGCTCCTTTTAAACACGTTGTGCCTATACAAACATCTGACCTGGGCGGTCTTTGGCACACTAGTGACGTCACAAGTTGCATTATGTATCAGACTTTACGGCCGTTGATTTCACAAAACCCTTCATTTTGCATCATTGCTTTTTAGAATTTTTCTATTGTTGTCTAATGTTCTCAATGTCTATATAGATTTATTGTAAATAATTATAGATTTTTAATGTATGGCCAGGGATGTTGGAATTGAAGGCCTTCGGGCTACAGTTTTTTGGTAAACATTTTTAATTCCAGGCATATGTCCCTGGATTTTGTTTGTTTTGATTACGTTTGTAGTTTGTACGTGTTTTTATGCCGAATTTAAATAATTAAATAATAACTTAGGACGATTTAAAGATGTTAAAATCAAAATGAATATTCTTTATCCCCGATGCAAATTTAAAAATTTGCATCGGGGATAAAGAATATTCATTTTGGTTTTTACCCTTACACAGATGTGTGTTAGCACTGTATACTTAGCCGAGCTCTGTGTTAAGAAAAAAAACACAGGCATATTACTCGGGTGGGATTCGAACCCACGACCTTTGTCATTCTGGTATGACACTGCACTAGAATTGCACAGGTCGTGGGTTCGAATCCCACCCGAGTAATATGCCTGTGGTGTTTTTTTCGGGTAAGTACTGAGTATACGGTGCTAACACACATCGGTGTATGTGGGTAAAAACCAAAATGAATAACTTAAGACGAGTTAAAGATGCTATGTCAGATTTTTGGCCCCAAACATTAAAAAATAGATTTTTTTGAGTGAATGGTATTTCAAAGAGTATCACCCGCTCTAACGAAAAAAAGTTTAACCTTTACTTTTAATGGTCAGGAACCATGAAAAAAATTTAAAACGTTTCTTATAAAACACATAAGAATTGGTCACGTGATATATTGTCGGCAAAAATTGCCGACAAAAACTAGTTTTGAGCACTTTATTTTTTTGCTACTGATATTGGCGGACTTTTTCGAGCAATGGCTCAAATGAAAGCTTGTAACTTTCTCGACCCCCATCAAAATACCTATTGAATTTTAAATCAAAATTTTGGGGTCAAATCGGCAAAAAATCCGACAATGCAGATAACCATAGACGTACAGTTGTATATAGGACGTATTCAACCATCCTAAGTTAGGACGAGTTACTAGTCCTTTCTCGAGTTACGAATAATCCTAGCGTTTCGTGAAATCGGCTGCATGTTTACTCCGACTGGAACACACAAATAGTGTTTATGGTGTCAACCGGAGACTTATCTTTGTTCACCCGTTGTTTTTAAGACGTCCCCATTGGTTTTGTACACGAAATCGAATCGAGGAAGTCCTCGGTGTGACTTTTCCCCGGATCCCTTTTCTTAAAACCCCGGTCTCCAAGTCATCGGTTTGATTGCGTGGACATGCCCAGCGAGATTTGACCGACCAGCAATTATTTACGATAAAGCTCTCCATTTTGAAGTGTTGCCACTGAGCTGAATATCTGTTAATGGACGATCTGAACCATATCATTACAGTGGTTTGATGCTTCATTGGTAATTTATTGACTATGATTTGACACAATCCCCCCCCATAGTACATACCAAGTGCATTGTGGTGAGACGTAATTGTGTTTGATGAATGGAGTTATTCTCAACTGCAAACAGAAGGTGTTTAAATTACCCTTAAGTGTGAATGCAGGCTGGTGATTTGTATGCTGCACAACCATTCCTAATGTATGTGTATGTGTATGGTTTATTAACAAAATAAGTCAATCGAACAAATAACACATTTCTAATCTATGAATAACACATTTCTAATTAAACAAATAACACGTTTCTAATTTATGACTATTTGTATACACAAATATCATTCCTTTCCCAATGTATGACAACTTGTAATATATTACTTTAATTTTACAGAATTGTTTTTTGCTAACAAAACAGTTGCTGACAGTGTATAGGCACTTTATGTAATCCACCATAATTATACATAAACTGACAAACCTGTAGAAGTTTGAGATCGATCGGCCATCTGGGTCACGAGAGAATAGTGAAAAACCGATTACAAATTTTGCAATGCATTGATGCCAAAACAAAAATGAATAAAACGTTCACTGATCGATAAACTCTACACGCGAAGTTAGATTTTTTATTTCTCATGAAATATGGCATTTCAGATATAAATATTTCAAGGGATGTTTTCAACTATCATCATCATTAGACCGTGTAAGTTTTATGTAAATCTGTGATCTCCACGATTTTTGTTTCTTACCAATTCTTTAACGTCCAGTAAGTTTTGTATAAGGCCAAAAATAAAATACAAGTTGATCTTCCCCTCCCCGCCTTTTCTTAGGTGGCATCATTTTCTTCCCTTTTTAAGACCGTTTTTTTTTAAAGACAAACTGTGTGTTTCTCATTAAGCTTATATATTTAAATTTACTATGGCTGCTGCCTCCTGAATGGTGTTTCACAGAAAGATGTTTCCCGCCTTCAACGGCTCCAAAACCGCTGTGCCAGACTTATCTTTAAGCTGCCCAAATTCACTCACTCATCTCCACTTCTCAAGCAATTACACTGGCTTCCAGTTGCCCAAAAACGCATTCAATTCCGTACAATGGTCCACACATATAAATCCCTCAATCATTGTGCCCCGGATTATCTCTCCTCTCTCATTCCACTCCAGACATCTTCTTACTCTCTTCGCTCTACTACTGGTAAATCCCTTCCAGTTCACAAAAACCATAAACTTGCAGGTGATAGGGCATTTTCAATTGCTGCTCCCCGACCATGGAATTCTCTACCTACCCTAACCAGAAGCTCAAACAGTGTCCCAGCCTTCAAACGTGCTCTCAAAACCCACCTTTTTGCCTCTTCGTAGCTGGTCATCTTTATCTTTGTTCTGTCTTTTTCCCTCTTCTTTCCTTCTCAGCGCCTTGTATCCTTTGGCAATTTTGCGCTTTATAAATGCTGTTATTATTATTATTATTATTATTATTATTATTATTATTATTATTATTATTATTATTATTATTATTATTATTGTTATTGTTATTGTTATTGTTATTGTTGCTGTTGCTGTTGCTGTTGCTGTTGCTGTTGCTGTTGCTGTTGCTGTTGCTGTTGCTGTTGCTGTTGCTGTTGCTGTTGCTGTTGCTGTTGCTGTTGCTGTTGCTGTTGCTGTTGCTGTTGCTGTTGCTGTTGCTGTTGCTGTTGCTGTTGCTGTTGCTGTTGCTGTTGCTGTTGCTGTTGCTGTTGCTGTTGCTGTTGCTGTTGCTGTTGCTGTTGCTGTTGCTGTTGCTGTTGCTGTTGCTGTTGCTGTTGCTGTTGCTGTTGCTGTTGCTGTTGCTGTTGCTGTTGCTGTTGCTGTTGCTGTTGCTGTTGCTGTTGCTGTTGCTGTTGCTGTTGCTGTTGCTGTTGCTGTTGCTGTTGCTGTTGCTGTTGCTGTTGCTGTTGCTGTTGCTGTTGCTGTTGCTGTTGCTGTTGCTGTTGCTGTTGCTGTTGCTGTTGCTGTTGCTGTTGCTGTTGCTGTTGCTGTTGCTGTTGCTGTTGCTGTTGCTGTTGCTGTTGCTGTTGCTGTTGCTGTTGCTGTTGCTGTTGCTGTTGCTGTTGCTGTTGCTGTTGCTGTTGCTGTTGCTGTTGCTGTTGCTGTTGCTGTTGCTGTTGCTGTTGCTGTTGCTGTTGCTGTTGCTGTTGCTGTTGCTGTTGCTGTTGCTGTTGCTGTTGCTGTTGCTGTTGCTGTTGCTGTTGCTGTTGCTGTTGCTGTTGCTGTTGCTGTTGCTGTTGCTGTTGCTGTTGCTGTTGCTGTTGCTGTTGCTGTTGCTGTTGCTGTTGCTGTTGCTGTTGCTGTTGCTGTTGCTGTTGCTGTTGCTGTTGCTGTTGCTGTTGCTGTTGCTGTTGCTGTTGCTGTTGCTGTTGCTGTTGCTGTTGCTGTTGCTGTTGCTGTTGCTGTTGTTGTTGTTGTTGTTGTTGTTGTTGTTGTTGTTGTTGTTGTTGTTGTTGTTGTTGTTGTTGTTGTTGTTGTTGTTGTTGTTGTTGTTGTTGTTGTTGTTGTTGTTGTTGTTGTTGTTGTTGTTGTTGTTGTTGTTGTTGTTGTTGTTGTTGTTGTTGTTGTTGTTGTTGTTGTTGTTGTTGTTGTTGTTGTTGTTGTTGTTGTTGTTGTTGTTGTTGTTGTTGTTGTTGTTGTTGTTGTTGTTGTTGTTGTTGTTGTTGTTGTTGTTGTTGTTGTTGTTGTTGTTGTTGTTGTTGTTGTTGTTGTTGTTGTTGTTGTTGTTGTTGTTGTTGTTGTTGTTGTTGTTGTTGTTGTTGTTGTTGTTGTTGTTGTTGTTGTTGTTGTTGTTGTTGTTGTTGTTGTTGTTGTTGTTGTTGTTGTTGTTGTTGTTGTTGTTGTTGTTGTTGTTGTTGTTGTTGTTGTTGTTGTTGTTGTTGTTGTTGTTGTTGTTGTTGTTGTTGTTGTTGTTGTTGTTGTTGTTGTTGTTGTTGTTGTTGTTGTTGTTGTTGTTGTTGTTGTTGTTGTTGTTGTTGTTGTTGTTGTTGTTGTTGTTGTTGTTGTTGTTGTTGTTGTTGTTGTTGTTGTTGTTGTTGTTGTTGTTGTTGTTGTTGTTGTTGTTGTTGTTGTTGTTGTTGTTGTTGTTGTTGTTGTTGTTGTTGTTGTTGTTGTTGTTGTTGTTGTTGTTGTTGTTGTTGTTGTTGTTGTTGTTGTTGTTGTTGTTGTTGTTGTTGTTGTTGTTGTTGTTGTTGTTGTTGTTGTTGTTGTTGTTGTTGTTGTTGTTGTTGTTGTTGTTGTTGTTGTTGTTGTTGTTGTTGTTGTTGTTGTTGTTGTTGTTGTTGTTGTTGTTGTTGTTGTTGTTGTTGTTGTTGTTGTTGTTGTTGTTGTTGTTGTTGTTGTTGTTGTTGTTGTTGTTGTTGTTGTTGTTGTTGTTGTTGTTGTTGTTGTTGTTGTTGTTGTTGTTGTTGTTGTTGTTGTTGTTGTTGTTGTTGTTGTTGTTGTTGTTGTTGTTGTTGTTGTTGTTGTTGTTGTTGTTGTTGTTGTTGTTGTTGTTGTTGTTGTTGTTGTTGTTGTTGTTGTTGTTGTTGTTGTTGTTGTTGTTGTTGTTGTTGTTGTTGTTGTTGTTGTTGTTGTTGTTGTTGTTGTTGTTGTTGTTGTTGTTGTTGTTGTTGTTGTTGTTGTTGTTGTTGTTGTTGTTGTTGTTGTTGTTGTTGTTGTTGTTGTTGTTGTTGTTGTTGTTGTTGTTGTTGTTGTTGTTGTTGTTGTTGTTGTTGTTGTTGTTGTTGTTGTTGTTGTTGTTGTTGTTGTTGTTGTTGTTGTTGTTGTTGTTGTTGTTGTTGTTGTTGTTGTTGTTGTTGTTGTTGTTGTTGTTGTTGTTGTTGTTGTTGTTGTTGTTGTTGTTGTTGTTGTTGTTGTTGTTGTTGTTGTTGTTGTTGTTGTTGTTGTTGTTGTTGTTGTTGTTGTTGTTGTTGTTGTTGTTGTTGTTGTTGTTGTTGTTGTTGTTGTTGTTGTTGTTGTTGTTGTTGTTGTTGTTGTTGTTGTTGTTGTTGTTGTTGTTGTTGTTGTTGTTGTTGTTGTTGTTGTTGTTGTTGTTGTTGTTGTTGTTGTTGTTGTTGTTGTTGTTGTTGTTGTTGTTGTTGTTGTTGTTGTTGTTGTTGTTGTTGTTGTTGTTGTTGTTGTTGTTGTTGTTGTTGTTGTTGTTGTTGTTGTTGTTGTTGTTGTTGTTGTTGTTGTTGTTGTTGTTGTTGTTGTTGTTGTTGTTGTTGTTGTTGTTGTTGTTGTTGTTGTTGTTGTTGTTGTTGTTGTTGTTGTTGTTGTTGTTGTTGTTGTTGTTGTTGTTGTTGTTGTTGTTGTTGTTGTTGTTGTTGTTGTTGTTGTTGTTGTTGTTAGCTGTTCCGAACTTTAGTCGGAACAGCTATTGTAATCGTCGAGATTTTTTTTGTTTTTTATTAGCTGTTCCGAACTTTAGTCAGCTATTGTAATCGTCGAGATTTTTATTTTTTTTTATTAGCTGTTCCGAACTTTAGTCGGAACAGCTATTGTAATCGTCGAGTTTTTTATTTTTTGTTATTATTATTATTATTTTTCTTTCTTTCCTCAAAATCGTATTGACTTAACACATGACTATTCAAATTGTCAAATGTCAAATTATAATTATCAGAAAGTGACAAATCATATATAATATGAAAGTTTATGGCCAACTTAATTTTTAGTTTAATTAGATTAAAATTCTTAATTGATTATTCAAGTTACAGCCGTGTGAATATTTAATTAGGCAATATTGTTAAAGTCATATCTCAAGAATAAAATATCCGATCTCTTTTTTTTTTTCGGTTATGGACTTGTCTTGAAGTGTAGATAAGACTTCCAGCCTAACAATTTCAGTCACGTCATCATGACGTCATACGTTTGCGCGTTTTGTTTTCTGTGTACAAAACATATGGAGCTAAAAGTGGAAACGTTTTACGTGTCAAAAACACAATAATTGACAATAACTTCAAAATAATTTATCTGTTCGTTTTCAAAATTTCATATTCTGTGTTGAAAAATTTATTGATTCTAATAATAGATGTTTCAGTTTTTTTCAAAATCAGTCAAAGTAAGTCAATAATTAATGATTAATTAAAAATCTTGGCATCATGGGTACAACGTGATATGCATTGATCATTGCATTGATACATCTCTTCTATGGTTAGTACAATACATAACAGGGATTTTGTAAACGGCATTGGTTTGGGGTAAGTTGCACACCATCGTGTACTTTATGAAATTTATTAGTACGAAAAACACAATTTTAAGACTGTGACGTCATCACATGTTAATTTGTGCTAATTAGAAGCTTTAATGAGTTTATCTTTGCAGCACTATATCTCAAGAAGTGTACGGCCGATTTCGAATTTTTTTTCAGTATTAGACTCCTTAGGCATAGGAGAATTGCCTCGGGTAATCGTGACCCCGATTTGACCTCTACTTCCGGGTCAACCGGAAGTGGGACCATATCTTAGGAGTTACATAACCGATTTAATTATTTTCTTTAGTTATATACTCCTTAGGCATTAAATTTTGTTGGGGAAAATCCGTGACCCCATTTTGACCTCTTCTTCTGGGTCAACCGGAAGTTGGACCCTTTCTCAAGGACTACACAACCGATTTTCAAACGTCTTTCAGTTATTAACTACTTAGGCATTAAATATTAACTTTGAAAACTAAAACCCCATTCTGACCTTTATTTCCGGGTCAACCGGAAGTTGGACCTTATCTCAAAAACAACACAACCGATTTTCAGAATTTTTCAGTTTTGGGCTCCTTTGGCATTGGACAATCGTATGGGGTTGGTATGACCCCATGTTGACCTTTATTTCCGGGTCAACCGGAAGTGGGACCTTATTTCAAGAACTACACAGCAGATTTTCAAACTTTTTTCAGTTATGGACTCTTTGGGCATTGAAAATCAAGCATGGCTTTCCGTGACCCAGTATTGACCTTTACTTCCGTGTTAACCGGAAGTGGGATCCTATCTCAAGAACTACACAATCAATTTTTAAACTTGTGTTAAATTAATTCAGCACAATGACCATGGCGCCATGCTGACCTTTTTTTGTGTGTTAAAGCTTCTTTTGATTTAGTATCAGATACAATACCGGGTAATCACATGTCAAAGAGTTGTAATGTGTGTGTTTTATTGTAGCAAAGAAAACTATTATTAAAAGAATTCAGGAACAGCTGTGTGATTGTTTACAATCACTATTTCTAGTTATTATTATTATTCTTTCTTTCCTCAAAATCGTATTGACTTAACACTTGACTTTTAAAATTGTCAAATGTCAAATTATAATTATCAGAAAGTGACAAATCATATATCGTATGAAAGTTAATGGCCTAACTTAGTTTTTAGATTTAATTAGACTAAAATTCTTAATTAATTATTCAAGTTACAGCCGTGTGAATATTTAATTAGGCAATATTGTTCCCATCATATCTCAAGAATTAAACATCCAATCCAATTTATTTTTTCGGTTATGGACTTGTCTTGAAGTGTAGATAAGACTTCCAGCCTAACGCTTTCAGTCACGTCATCATGACGTCATACGTTTGCACGTTTTATTTTCTGTGTACAAAACATATGGAGCTAAAAGTGGAAACGTTTTACACGTCAAAAACACAACAATTGACAATAACTTCAAAATAATTTATCTGCTCGTTTTCAAAATTTCATATTCTGTGTAGAAAAATTTACTGATTCTAATTAGAGATGTTTCATTTTTCTTTAAATCAGTCAAAGTACGTCAATAATTAATGATTAATTAAAAATCTTGGCATCATGGGTACGACGTGATATGCATTGATCATTGCATTCATACATCTTCCCGATGGTTTGTGCAATACACAATTGGGATTTTGTAAAAGGCATTGGATTGGGGCAAGTTACATACCATCTTGTACCTTATGAAATTTATTAGTATGAAAAACACAACTTAAAGACTGTGACGTCATCACGTGTTAATTTATGCTAATTAAAAGCTTTAATGAGTTTTTCTTTGCAGCACTATATCTCAAGAAGTGTACAGCCGATTTCAAAGTTTGCTGCTGCTGCTGCTGCTGCTGCTGCTGCTGCTGCTGCTGCTGCTGCTGCTGCTGCTGCTGCTGCTGCTGCTGCTGCTGCTGCTGCTGCTGCTGCTGCTGCTGCTGTTGTTGTTGTTGTTGTTGTTGTTGTTGTTGTTATTATTATTATTTAATTTTATCACAGCATGCAAAAGAAAGATGTCATATTCCTTTGTGCCGGTAACTCCTCGAGTCGGGCTACGTCCCGTAGCCTTAGATCTCAAGAGTCTTTCTCAGGATCCTCGCTGTTCCCAAAAGCGCTGCCTTCTGTAACAGATCTACCCTCACATTTGTCCCTATTTCATCTAGATGTTTCCCCAGTGCTTTGGGAATGGTGCCAAGTGCTCCAACCACCACGGGGACTACTTTTACCTTTACCTGCCAAATCTTACGAAGTTCCCTAGCCAGGTCCTGGTACTTCTCGATCTTTTCCATCTCCTTCGAAGCTACCCTTATATCACCTGGCACAGCTATGTCAATGAGATGACACATCTTTTTCGTCTTATCTAATAGCACAACATCCGGACGCCTATGTGGTATAACATGATCGGTCTGAATGTTAAAGTCCCAAAGGATCTTGACCTGGTCGGTCTCTACAACTTTTTTCCGGAACATGTTCGTACCATTTCGCAAGCACTTTGACACCATACTTCTTACACAGATCCCAGTGAATCACCTTGGCCAGCTTGTCATGTCTTCCTTTGTACTCCGTTTGGGCCATCATACTGCATTCGCTAACAATATGAAATACAGTCTCCTCTGCTTTATTGCACATTCTTCACATAGGATGTGTATTCAAGGGAATGCATGTGTTTGGTATCGCTCTTAAAGACAGTGGACACTATTGGTAATTGTCAAAGACCAGTCTCCTCACTTGCTGTATCTCAACATATGCATAAAATAACAAACCTGTGAAAATTTGAGCTTGATTGGTCGTCCGAGTTGCGAGATAACTATGTAAGAAAAAAACACCCTTGTGACACGAAGTTGTGTGCTTTCATATGCTTGATTTCGAGACCTCAAGTTCTAAACTTGAGGTCTCGAAATCAAATTCGTGGAAAATTACTTCTTTCTCGAAAACTACATCACTTCAGAGGGAGCCGTTTCTCACAATGTTTTTTACTATCAACCTCTCCCCATTACTCGTTACCATGCAAGTGAGGTTTTATGCTGATAATTATTTTGAGTAATTACCAATAGTGTCCACTGCCTTTAAATGCATGGCAATACAGACTTTTGATTTAGAATCCTACAACAAATTTCGTAGTATTCAGCATTTTGCAAAACATATCCTTTCGGAGTAATGTGGTCATAAAAAGATATCGATGTTTATGCCTCCAAATTTGAATATGGTATTGCATTGTTAACACTTCTCATATTGTGTTTTCCAATGACAGGTTATTCTTCCTGCGCGTCGTGCACATTAAACCGATCCAGATTTTCGGCAAAAATATCTTTGGCACGTTATAGTTTTATTATTTTAAATCTTTTATAGGATTTAATCAATCAAACGGTTCAAAACACCAAATTATCCTTTGCCTTTAAGCAGTGGATTTATCACATATTAGTATTGGATTTTAATTAAAAAAAATATATTTAAATTCTTTGTCCACGATGCAATTCAATAATACCAAGTCCTGCTTGGACGAAACATAAACAGATTCTGGCAAAAGTAACCCCTCCTAAATTATCTTCATCGCTGTTTTATGATGACAGACACTATGTGATGTCGAGAATAAGATGAAGAATTTATATGATTTACTTTAGTTTATCAATGGTTGACGGAATACTGATCGGGCTCATGGAGGAATGTTCTTAGGTGACGACGACTGAAGAAAGTAGCCTACACTAACAACTGTTGTTGATACAAATAATTGTATAAGACTAAAAGACCAGACCCCACAGTATGTTTATATAGTGCACATAAATGTTGACAGGGAACTGAGATACGATGGAATAGCATTTTTGATATGGTTGTTGAATTTCCAATGTATTATCCAGTTATGACGGAGCTTCTACGACCCACGACACCTCCATCATGCCCGATCTCAATGCGACTACGTGATCAACACGGTGCAGGGTCAATGGACGAATGGAAGGGACCAAAACCATGATCATCTTTGGCCCAATTTTAAATTCCAATTCATGTCCCGATGGCAGCAAGCCTCATATCGATTAATTGTAAGTTATTGATAAGGGCATATCAGTGTAAGCGATTATTAATAATGCCTTTGAAATAAACTTGCAATCCTATTATGTTATACTTGACTTTCATCCCGCTCTCAGGTTAATTTGCTGAAATAATAAGTTTTCCTTTATGTGGAAAATTAGTTTTTCTTAATTATTATCTCTTTTGACTGTTTGTCAAGGCCTACAACGGACCTTTGACAACCCATCTTGATTGATAACGGAAAACACTGCTCGAGATAAGATTATTAATTAACAAGAGCACGTGAGTAATTCGACATACACAAAACGTTTTACAAGTATTCGTTACGAACCAAGCACTTGACCTGTGTAGACTTCTCCCTCTGACTTCGGGACGCCCACCGTTGCGCTGGAATGATGGAAGGATCAAGCCTGAGAAGATGTCCAAATTCCACTTCCTGAAACTATGGTTAATTTTTTTTATAAGCACTTGAAAACAAGCTTTGCTTGTATGTAAAAAAAAAAAAAAAAATATTATGAGCGAATTTTTAACAACAAGGTGATTGAATTATGTGAAGTCCTCAGGTTTGATATTTCCTAACGTCCGTCCATTTAGCCTGCGACTTGTTTAAGTCTCGCGCTCATTTGACTTTGAGACCTGTTAAAGAGCGCGAGTTTGTTTCTTTCATGCGTTAAAACAATGTACGTGCGAGTCTTTATTTGGCACCCTAAAAAGGGTTTGAACATGTGCAAGACTTGAAGGAACTATGATGGACTTTGTGACGCCTGTAGCAGCCTGGCAAGAGACAAAACATGACATCATTTCCACCAGATGAGCATGCGTATACATCCAAAACAAATGGATAAGCCTGCCCAATCTGTTGTCCACTCAATCTTTCTTTAGTTTTCATATAACTCATCTACACAACCTGAAAAAACCCTGAAAATGTGACCGTTGTGGTGTTGAGCGTATTATGTTTCCCCAAAACAAAGAACATTGGTTTAATGCTCGAAAACATTAAAAGGTATGGATACTTTTTGAAGGACCCAAAACACAATGTATACAGATTACAATAATCTCACATGGTTTAAAGATAATGATGGTAGAAAGCTTCCCTTAAAATATTAGTTGCTGAGGTGCTGTAGTTTTAGAGAAATTTGTATTAAAAACAAGTCACGAAAGTTATTTTAACATTTAAAACCTATTTCCGTGACATTGTTTTATTCATTTCTTAAAAATTACAGCACCTGGGGTGGATTTCACAAAGATCGTCCTAACTTAGGACTAGTCCTAGGCAATGCTAAGAGATAGGACCAGTCCTAAGTTAGGATGAGTTACTGGTCCTAACTTAGCACCAGTCCTATCTCTTAGCATTGCCTAAGACTAGTCCTAAGTTAGGACTACCTTTGTGAAATCCACCCCTGAGCTAATATTATTTTAAGGTAAGTTTTCTACTATCTTTAAACCCTTTAAGTTTAATGTAAATCTGTGGATGTTGTGGTTTGTGTTACAAAAAGTACCCAAATCTTATAAAGCAGAATAGATAACGTCACATCAATTGCCAGTAACCTCATAGCCTTTGTTGGAGTTTCTGTGATATTTTATATGGCCAGCTGGTATCGTCTCTCCCCCTGACTGGTACGTCATTCCAGCCGTCAGCTGTGTAAACACAGTTTGGATATTTATGTATTTTACCGCCCAAATTCCTTCAAGATAGTTCTATGCTCTTCTTTTTAATTTCAGAAAGGCAATTAAAATGTGTGACACGTGTTATTCATTGTTTGTAGCAATAAAGTGACACCGAAATGTAAGTGATCGTTGAAAGTTTGGGTGGGCTGATGTCGGACTTCTGAAGAAGAGGTAGGCGTGGTCCTAAGGCGAACTAGATAGGTGACATGATACGTCTGGACGTTTCAATCAGCTTTCCTCTGGGAGCAGAGTGTCGGGTAGCCTACTATTTATAATATAAAATAGTTTGGTCCCGGCTCAGACATCGATTCCCAAAAAGACAACTGATTCGAAAATTCATGCTTCGCGATACAGCTCGATGCTCTAACATGAAGATTCTGTTCCCCGCATTATGGCGAACTGTGTACACATTTCTGGTAGCACCCTCTTTTGAATTCTCCTCCTCCAGCCAATAATTTGCGAAAAAATATCCGGTGACAGAAGTTCCCTATGGCACAGTGTGGCAGAAGTTTATGCCACCCGCCCCCCCCCCGCCCCCACCTCCCATATAGCGATCTGTGGGTGCGTTCGTTTAGCTTCCCTAGGTCTACCCCGGTGTGTGGCGGTTTCTTTTCCCAGGACGAGTGTGTGCAGATAGTTACCCACGTTCGTCCTGGTAAAAAAAAACGCCACGCACAGAGGTCGACCCAGGGGAGCTAAACGAAAGCACCCATAGTACAGACATCTTCCGATAGCGCCCTCTTTTGAATGCTCCTCCTTGATCCAGCCCATGCTAATTTCTCATTTGAAAACCGGGGCGGCGGGGGTAAGCAGACAGGTGAAAACCATTACATTTACAGCTTCTTTGCTCACTAAATGTGCGTTTTTCTGTCCTTCTACTCAGTATCCATTATATAAAACAGCTTACCTCTGCCTTATTCAAACACACACACATTGATTGTTAAGACAAGATACACCCGTCGTAGGAATTAATTTTCTAACATTTTATATCATAATTTCATACATAAATTCAAGATTTACTACGTAAAAAATATAGCTGAACAAATTTTGAGATGTACCCCCTCCAAATATCACAAAATATTTCAAAACAATAAAATGTAAGATTTATACATTACCACTATTTGCTTGCAGGGATGCGTTACTAATTATCAAAACGTTGGTGTGCTCCATAATAATTCTAAATTAAACGTGCCTTGCATTAAAGTCACAGCTTAAAGGTAGTGTATACATTTAGTTTTTTTAACCGTTCGATTGGTTTAACCATAATAGTAGTAAGATAGGCAGTACGTTTTGACAATAATTTCATCTCAAAAGATCGTAGTTTTGTTGCCGAATACCTTGAGCAGTTATGCCCTTGCAGGAAGTATAATTCTTAAATGGAATGCACAAACTGAGAAGTGTTTATGCCTGACATGTTTTTTCAGATTAGCATATTTTGCAACTCCATTTCTTTTAAAACCACGTTACTTAAAGCAGAGTAAACTTCTTAAAATTTCGTAAATTCTCAATAGCTGCGGTGCTACCTAGGCCTATGTGTCAATGTATTGTTGAGTAAAGAAATATCCTCCCTTTAATCCCATACAACACGTCACGGAAGCCAATTAAGGATTTAAAACGAAAACTGTTGCTATGGTTTCAGATGCAAACGTGCTTTACGCAAGCCCTATTTCTCAGTTCTAACCTCAACGTTCATGAATGGCAGATGCGATGTAGCTTTTTCTGAAATACTTATCTGAAATTGCTCACACAATCTAAACTAGTTTCAAATCCAGTATTGTTTGAAGCTTTGCATGGTGTGGAGAAATAGGAAGAAACTATCGGGTACAACCATGCGTAATTCGAGCAGAGTCTACTCTTCGAAACGTCGAGACCAAACCGGCTCTTCACAGAGCCAACACTCACACTAAATAGATTAACACATGGTTTACTCGCAAGTTTACTCTTTATTTATACCTTCTTCCTAGTTTCAAATCGTGTTGTGTTGAACTCCAAGGAAGTCTTGATCTACCCATTGGAGCAGAATCAGCAAGGTAAGACATTCCATACACTTGTCTGTTTTTTATTCCTTAAAGTCAAATCTCCCCAGCCCTTTGGTTCTGAACTGTTCGATTGTTTTTGATTAGTTCAACTCAAATTCAATTCAAATATAAAATTCAAATACACATTCATATTATATAATCGTATATTTCTAATATCAATAATAATATGTATTTAAAACAATAAACCTGTTGGAAATTTAATTTCAAAATGCGGTTGCGTTTTTAAAGATACTTTTCATGCAAGGTATATGTTTCTCCTACTGAAATGTTAAACAAATATTTCAGCAACTCAGTTTTCAGTTCCATTAATTAATCAAACTGCAAAAACACGTTATGCAGCTGAGAAAACAATCACGTTAAATCATCGTTTTCAAACAACATGACGTTACTTTTTCCCACATGCCACGCAATTGTTCTTTACGAAAGTTTTTCTTATTCTTATCGGCCAATGCCCAGTCTTTTTTTACTCTTCTTCTCAGGTCCCAAACACTGAAGGAAAGTTTCATTTGATATTTCATGATGGCCAGCTCAATGATATTTTTCACTGCATGGGCGACAGTTATTGTGATAACTACTTCATGTTATTATACAAGTACCACATGCCCACCAATATCTCGTGGGCAAATCCTACGTTCCGGAGTCGCTCATCAATTCTACCCTGGCCCAATGCGAGATCATGTGCTTAAAGGAGCAACCTTTCGCAACATTTCATGTCGTACATATGTATTATGTGCCACATTCTGTCTGCTTGAAGATGCATGTAAGTCCTTTAACTTCTGCATGGACGACGAGCTCTGTCAGCTTAACTCAGCTGTGTATTCTGAAAACGAGACCTCACTGCAGAAATCTAGCGGCTGTCTCTACTTTGACGAATCGTTCCATACCAAAGGTAACAGCTCATTTCAACCAAATTAACTTAATGTGATAAATGCCAATATTTGTACAGCAAAAATAATTAATTATGTTTGGTCCTACGTAGTTGAGTTAGTTTTCCGTTAGTACATCACAAACACGAATCTGATAGGAAATCGTGATTTAAAAGCACTGGACACGTTTGGTGATTGTCAAAAACCAGATCCAAACAAATGCATAAAATAACAAAACTGAACATTTGTCATCGAAATTGCAGAAAGAAATATTGAGAGAAAAAACACCCTTAGTGCACAGATCTTAATGCTTTCGCTTCAGGCCTGAAGTCTTTCTCAGATCCAAATATTTTAGTGAGAAATTACCTCTTTCCCAAAAATACTGGGTTACTTCAGAAGGAGTCATTTCTTAAAGTGTTTTATGTCAACAGCTCTCCGATGCTTCTTTAATACCAACGTGTCTCGTGTCTTTATAGGGAAAATATCCTACAAATTGTTTGACCATGGAAACTGATTGCCAGAATGTTTGATCAGGGCAGGACCGGCAGGTGTCTTTCTTAGGCTAAGGAAAATGTTCACTTGGTGGTTTGTTTTTATTGCGGGGCTCTCCGCCTGTTCCGGTTAAACGGTTACATGGTTGTACTGTTGTACGGTTGCACAGTTATATGGTTACACGGTTGTACGGTTACACGATTACATGGTTGCAAGGTTACATGGTTACTTGGTTACACGGTTGTACGGTAACACAGTTACAAGGCTACACGGTGTGCCGGTCACACAGTTAAACGCCTGTGCCGGTAACAAGGTTACATGGTTACACGGTTGTACGGTAACACGGTTACAAGGTTACACGGTGTGCCTGTCAAACGGTTAAACGCCTGTGCCGGTTACAAGGTTACACGATTACATGGTTGCAAGGTTACATGGTTACACGGTTACACGGTTACAAGGTTACAAGGTTACACGGTTGTTCGGTAACACGGTTACAAGGTTACATGGTGTGCCAGTCACACAGTTAAACGCCTGTGCCGGTAACAAGGTTACAAGGTTACACGGTTGTACGGTTACAAGGTTACAAGGTTACACGGTTGTTCGGTTACATGGTTACAAGGTTACACGGTGTGCCGGTCACACAGTTAAACGCCTGTGCCGGTTACAAGGTTACAAGGTTACACGGTTGTACGGTTACACGGATACACGATTACATGGTTGCAAGGTTACATGGTTACACGGTTACATGGTTACACGGGTTAACCAACCATAAATCCATGAAGCCGGTTACACGTTCACGTTTTGGGGTTCAGTTACCGTCAAATTCAGTCAGAATGTTCCTTGGATGCTTCGACAGGAATTAAGATCTAGCTGTCGTTGATATCAAACTACATGTACTTTTTCTTTTTACTTTTGATCATGGAGGTTTGTTACCAACGTTATTATTCATTGTCTAATAGTGGCTCACACGGACTCATTAATGCAGCATTAAAATATTTTTCAACTATATGATTTTTAACAAATACAGATAAGAAGCCCTTGCCATCGACATCCTCAACTAACGTGCTTTGCCAGACCAGCATTACCACAGAGAACGGTACCTCTGATTTATTTACTGTTCTGCCAAATGCAAGCGAGCCAATACGTCTAGAGTTCACAGCAGACTGGGACAATGCTAATGCCTACGTTCATTTGGCATTTGAACAAATAAATGGTCCTCATTGGTACTCAGTTGAATGTAAGTTTTCTCTGTCCTTTATTTTATTTTAACATTATTTTATAGGTGGGTGGCCTGGTTTTATGCATTAATATTAGCTGTATGAAAAGACTGTCATGGGACCAACAATGTGAGTTTTAGGAAAGCGAAACAAATATTCTGATTAACAACAAAGCAGTGCTTTCTCCGCACAGTTCATTAATGTTTAGCACCAACTTACACTTTTTGATACAAACTTGACAGAATGTTCTTTGAAAAGTTCTTTAAACAAAACCCAGAAATGTCGTGGTTGAAGAGGTGGGTACAAGGTACGAGAGTGTCGCATAGTTTATAAGTCTTCACTTGTTGATGTTGTTGTTTTGTTTTTTTAATTTAAGTTCACTTCCATCCTCAAGTTATCTATGATCATGTTTATGAAGCAAACCTTGTCGGTGAACAACAACAAAATATGACATAGGTTGCTAGCATTCATGTCTGGCTTATATTGATTGGTATAAAAGTAAACACTTTAATGAAGGCATGTATCTTTTACCTCCTGCGTTTCAGGCCCTCGCAGTGGGTTTGAAACATTAAACAGATAAAAACATAAGTCTCTTTTGCTTTCTGTGCATTTCTAATTGTTTTCCACTGTTATTTTAGACAATCAAATTTTGTTTTGTTTTCTCTTTGCAGTACATAAAGCAAAATTCTCGATCTACAACATAATCACTAAGGAATACACCGGTGAACAGACGACTGACTTGACCGTCAAGGGCAAACCTGTTGTCGTAACACTTGATGCTGGCCTATTAACCCTTGCATCAGAGGATGGTTCATTTAGTTACCGGGTACCATTTGTGAACATGACTTGGGATGTCCATTTTTCAAGCATCGGTAAAGTTGATTGGGTTGTTAACGATCCGTGCATACCGCCGTCTACCAACTAAGCATTGATAGAGACAACTAAATAATAATTAACAAGTTATCGGACTAAGACGCTCGATTGGGGAAAGCAAAATGTGATTTTGATTTATCTAATCTCTTTGATGTGCTTCACTTTCCATGTTGATTCTCGAATATCCCCATAGTATCTGCATTGTGGTAACAAACAAACAACACAAGCAACTTGAAGATTGTGGTATTGTAGTGGAGTTAATAGAGACGAGATAGACATCGTTGTCTTATTATCATTGTTTGAACTGTGTTGGACTGTATATTTTTCTTGTCATTGCTTGCCAGTTTTCGCTTGTACTCTTTTGCTGAGTTTAAACTTATTGAACCTTGTTGGTATTTCAGATATGGACTAAGTGTTTATATATAGTGTAGGGATTTTGTTTCTAAATGTTACTCTGTAAGCGTCATGGAGCATTGTTTTCGATGAGTTTGGCGCTACATGAATTTTTACTTTTATTTGTAAATAAACATTACTTGCAGTTGTTTTTCTTCATTGCATCTGAAGAATATAGTTGTTGTTATGAAAGCTTATGTAGATAATATATTTCTTACTAAAAAGTGCTATAATTCATTACGAAAAATATTCATCAAACCAACCATTGATTTGGCATTGCACGAATCCATTGAAGGAAAGGTACACTATTGGTAATCGTCAAAGACCAATGTTCTCACTTGGTGTATCCCATCGTAAGCATAAAATAACAAGCCTGTGAAAACTTGAGCTAAATTGGTCATTGAAGTTGCCAGAAAATGATGAAAGAAAAAACACCCTTGTTGGGCGAATATATATGTGCTTTCATATAAGAGTAAAAGACTTCTAGCTAGAAGTCTTTTATTATTTTAGTGAGAAATTAACTCTTTCTCTCAAAAACTACGTTTCTCTACTTTCCCACATTGTTTTATACTACCAACAGCTCTCCAATGCTAGTTACCAAGTCAATTTTTAAGTTAATTTTTATTATTATTATTACCAAACGCGTACCTTCCCTTAAAAAAAATGTAGAATAGCTGGGCATGAAAAGAAGACACTTGGACTGTCATGGGTGTGGTGTGGGTTACGGGCTAGTGTTTGGGATGGTGTGAAAATGATATTGTCTTTGAGTAGGATTAGGGTTGGGGGTATGGATTATGGGTAAGGGTCTAGGTTAGGGTTTGGGCTGGTGTACAAAATATTGTCTTGGAAAAGGGTTCGGGCTTGTGTGAAATGTGTTAGGGTTTTGAAGGGGTTAGACAAGCAAAGCTCCAATCTTAACCATAACTCAAACCCTTTACCGTTAATCAAACCCAAACCCTGACCATTCAACAAAACCCAAACCATTAACACCAAACGCAAAACCCTAACCGTTAAACATACCCCCCCCCCCCAAAAAAAAAAAAAAAAAAAACCAAAAAAACAAAACAAAAACAAAACGTCAACCCCAAACCCTAATCCTTCACCAAACCCAAACCATTAACACCAAACCCTAAACACCAACATCAATCCTAACCAAAAAAAAACTATCAAAATCAACCCTTCCCATGGCTTATGCCTTATTCATCCCTTACCCTAACCTTAAAATCCCCTTGCCAAAACCCCAACAAAATATCTCATGAATGTCATATTAATGTTATTAACCCCTAACCCTTCCCTTGCCCTTCTGGAATTCACAAAAATGCAAAAAATATCGAACACAAACAACACTGATATGAGTTTAATTTTCTCAATATTTTATTATCCTTGGCACCTATATGACTGGTACCCAAAGCTACAAAATAATTCATAAATTGAGTTGACAAGATTTTTTTTGAGTGGGTGTCACAGTTTTCTCTTCCAACAATAACATATAAATTGTTTGTCATCTATCTAAAAAAGAAAGTCCTTTCTACTGTACACCAAAAATCTGCCACTAAAAGAAGGCAGATCTCCTTATTTTTTTTTACAAAAGAGATAATTCTTTTACTAACCATAAACAA
The DNA here is from genome assembly GCF_032118995.1 of Asterias amurensis. Taxonomy (NCBI): domain Eukaryota; kingdom Metazoa; phylum Echinodermata; class Asteroidea; order Forcipulatida; family Asteriidae; genus Asterias; species Asterias amurensis. Next base: position 1,228,734 of record NC_092653.1, on the reverse strand, counting down.
AGAACAGTATTATAGTCAGCCAAGTTTTACATTTGTATTCAGTTATTTACTAAGACTTGCCAAAATTTTCGTTTTCTCGCTTATTTTGTCAGACAGAAAAACTTGAAAAACAGATACATTGTTGAAAGGCAGGGACATAAACTGACAGCTGACTTAATCAAGTCTAATTGTCATACAAACACATAGTCTAGATACATCATTATCAGCTGAATTGAACCACATCACCTGTTAACCAAAGAATCACATTAAATATGCAAATTGAGTCTGCAAATACTTTACACCTTTTCCGTACGGAAATATCATACAGCTGTACAATTCACTGGTAATGCTTGAAAATTATATTAGTTTAGAGAAATTGGCAAAAAACTACGTACAAACAGAAAAAAAAATGCAAAGTAATTTAAATAATTTCTATGACACATAAGAAATATTCAATTTTCAACAGAAATGTAGAGTTATGTTTCAGTGACACGCAGTTTCATGATAAATAAAAAAATAATAATAAAAAAAATGAAATTGGTCACACATATGTTCCTTTAGCTATACAAAGCATAGGGAAACCACATTTTATTTTTACAACTTAACTGTAAATGTTTATTTGGGTTAAAGGAACATTACAGCATTGGTATGAAAACACTCGTCAAAGATCACAAATCACAATAAAACATTCACTGTCAAAGGATGATAGTAAAAATATCCCTTGAAATACTTCCGTCTGAAATGTCATCTTTCGTGAGAAATAAATAAAACTAATTTCCTGTATGGAGCTTATTGCTCAGTGAGCGTTTTATTCACTTTTGTTTTAAATCGATGTCATGCAAAAAGTGTAATTGGTTTTTCACTCTTTTCTTGCGACAAAGAAAGCTGATCGATCTCAAACTTCTATAGGTTTGGCAGTATGGTGTAGTACATAAAGTACTTACACTGCCAGCAACCGTTTTGTTAGCAAAAACCAATTCTGTAGCGTTCCTTTAAACAAATCTATAATGTATGCAATAGAAAAGGCTGTGCCTTGCAAGTTATACAAACACATTTATTTCAATGACAAAAATCAATTTCCCTCAGAATGTCTCAGTACTATGTATATGTTGCTGAATTAAGACCGACCAACCTCCCGGAAGCTAACATCAATACACTTTGCACAATCAAATTGAAGTCTTTTTCTTAAACTGCAGTCCTTCGAGACTACAGTGTCTTCACTCTCTTGTTTACGTTTCACTTGGAATTTCTGCGCAGTCAACCATTTTGTTTTCAGGTGTCTCTTGCATCTTACGCACCCTCCCCCTTTTCGTTTAATTTGTTGTAAAAAAATACAATGTCCATTTTGTGTTCAGTAGGAATAACTGCAAAAGCCAATCATGACTTTGATTCAAAAAGCCAATCTTAATTTTGGTTAAACCATTTTTTCCTGTAGCACAGTCATTTCATTATTATTAAATTTCATTTGTCATTGTTGTACTTGTGTTTGATTAAATAAAATAAATATTTTTAAATGTACAAGTCTGTATTTTATGGACAGAAACTTCAAATACTCATGGAAGTGTATGCAGCCCCAAGCGCCTCACCTAATAAAAATGCAATCATTAATTTTTGCTCCATCTTCGTTTGATCCTGGCTTTTTTATCTCAAAACAAAAAGGCCACGAATAAGCATTGATTCAAGTCATGACTTGATGTAAGGTTGTGTCTGAAAAAATGGTTGTGGCTACAGCTAGACAAGTAGCCAGATTCAACATGACCAATGAACACATCTTTAGCAAAAGAGTCTTGTTTCTGACCTGAACAAGTATCCATACCTCTCATGCAAGAACAAAACAACTCACAATCCAAATTCCTGTCTTCAAGTTGAACCATTCAGAACATCTTGTCAACTTGAATCAATGCCCAATTAGGAATAACCCCAAATGAAAATCATCATCTGAACAGAGCTTAATGGTTTATAACTAATTTAAATTGCATGTGTCAATCTTATATTTTATAGAATTGACATAACTGTTGCAACAGTTGAATTCATTGTTAAAATACACAATTTAAAAAAAAAAAACATACAGATTTTCACAGAACAAATTGTTCTAGTAAGAATTTCTAGTATGTTTTGGTGATTTGTAAGAAAATTTCACAGAATTTTTGTTTCTAATATGAATTTCATAATCAGTAGGACTTCAGACTAAAATTACCATCAAAAGAAATCAGCAGAATTATTATGATATAACATGATTGTTGACATCCCATTTACTAGAAAAATACCAGCATGACAAATTTCAGCTCAGTGATTAAGGGTGGTAATAAACCTGTGTAAATTTATAACTAATTCATTTCATGGAACAATTAAATAATAGGAATGGGAATTTCTATAGAATTCATTATTATGCTCAGCATCTAACATTATTCAATTAAAAATATTTCAAGTATAAATTCAGCAATCGTCAAAATGTGAAAGCAACCCTTGATGACATCAACAGAAAAAAAATATTATGACTCCCCCCCCCCCCCAATCCATTCTTTGAACCAACTTTACAGACATATCCAAGAAACAATGCTGTGGCTATATTACTGGGAATAAACTATCCTATACTATTCATTTTATTTTCAATTATTAAAGACACAGGACACAATAGCCAAAAACCCCATGGAGAGAATTAAAGAGGAAGTTTCCATTTAAGATGTTGGGGGGAAAAACCCCAGAGAATTATTTCAGGGAAAACTCATGTCATCAGGTAGGGACTACAACCCAATCTACTTAGTGCTCCGACAGGATTTGACCCAGGGTCCCTGAGGTGAAGGAAGATACCACTATACCAACCCAATCGCCAAACAATCAGCATTTTGCATCACAAGTATCTTTGTTCAATGAGTTGAGAGTAAAACCTACGCAATACGCACAAACGTAAATGCGTCCCAGTTTGTGCAGGATATACGTCACATGCGCTAATTTCTGCCACTCTAGCCATTTTGGAAGTCAAGAGTAAGCGTTTAAAGGCTGTGTTGCCGAAAATGCTCACAACATTAGTACGCAAGGACATTGACTCCAAAAATGGCACAACAAAAATTATTGTTATGATTACATCAGGTGATTTGGATCAATATCAGTACTTCATAAAAAATTAGTGCTTAGCGCAGAGCAGCAAACAGATTACCTGCTAATAAGCCGTGTCATAAATGATGCCTGGAATTGTAAACCTACTTAAGTTTGCTTAGCAGATCGACAAGATCTAAGCCACATATCAAATGGTGATCAGAATGGAATACTTTTACGGACACTTGGTGGCAGCAGACTTACTAGGTAATTCCATTGCTATTGGAAATGTGAGCATAGAATGACTCAACTCTGCTGCCACCTAGCATTAAAAAAACTCCCATTGGAACTACAAATAATTATGATTTATTTTTCCTATGGGAAATAATTAACCCAGTTAGAAATAAAACTCTGACTTTTCTTGAACTTTCAAACAAAATCCACAGAGGAAGTGGGCAGGAATTTGACTGCAAGACCGACTGCAACCCAAAGAGCAAAATTAAAAGGGAAAAAAAACCATTTAAACATCTTGACATTTGCGAGGGACCATACTGGACATGATCTACAGATTCAAAAATGTACATGGAATAAACCTTTACATATACATGTAGTTCCAAAATTATTACAAATTATTCAGGAAAAAAACCCTCAACAAATTAGGCTGAAAAAGGTTGTTTAAGCTTCTCCATATATATATCACATAAAAATTACAAAAAATGTTCAACTGTATTTATAAAAACCTTTTTGTTTGTTTGTTTTTGAAAAACAAAATCGTCAAAACTGTTTGCTGGAAGAAATCTTGTTTGATGACCCAGTGAGGGGCAAAGTGGATTGAATATTGAATGCTCATTAGTAAGCTGTTTTTTTTTATCTTGGATACCAACTTCCATTTCAAGTGATGTTTTTTTTGTTTATTTTGTCATCAAAGTGAAGTTGCAAAATATGATAAAAGGAGCATAAATATTGTTAGAATTCCAGAATTCCATTTATACCACTGAACTAGTAGATGTATGGTAAATATCAAAAAAGCTGAAGTTTTTTTCAACTTGAGCTAGGCTGATGAACAAGCGCCATATAAACAAAATACTGCCATGAGTTTTGGGAAAATTACTTCAGATAAAAAATACTTCAAGCTGTCAAGATGGACGTCATGTAACTAAGGCTGTGTCTGAATTGGCGGCTACGGCTACGGCTATGGCTGTTGCTAAGGGTGTTGCTAAGGATGTCCTATACTTCAAAGCATGATGTCATGGAAATCTAGCTGTAGCCATAGCTGTAGCTTCAAAATCGCCGCACTATGATAGTTACCAGTGTTGCTTGGACCGGGATTTCACCAAGACTCCTTTGGCATATGAGCTATTGTTAGTTAGACCTGTCTAGGCCAATATTATGAAACCAAGTAGTAAACTGTGCTTTGAAACAAACGTTTGCAACGAAGATTGCTACGAAGATTGCGACACCAGATGTCTACAACCATGAAATGCAGCCATATGATCATATGCTAATAAGGTTTCTAATGTTTACTTGGCTAAGATCTCTCAAGTCCATATCTTTGATTATCCATTTTAAAGGACAATAAGAAATCAACTTCAAGATAGATTCTGCTTGAATATGATTTAATTTTTCTTATAAACTTTCAATGGTTATCTGCAATTCATCACAAGAACAAGCCTAGAGGTACAGAATTAAAATATAAAAATTGTTCCACCTTTTGTGTCTTAAATGGAATTCGACAGAAGTTCCTTTGTATTTTAAGCTTTTGTAAAAGTTTTACCAACTTTTGGTAAAGGTAATAACTTTTGAATGAAAACACAACCATTTTTAAAGTGTACTTATTACTGTCCTACAGAAGAATCGAACCTTCTTCAGAATGTAGGGCAGACCATTGTTCATCAATGTTGTTGAAGGTTTCAAATCTCGTTGCAATCAAGTTGAGGGTAGCTGCAGGCATGACGTACAGTGTTGCAAAACATTAATGGTATAAAGACTGCAACCAGTGCTATTAAGTAGGTATTTCAGACAGTGTTGTTGTAGACAACTCATGTCATTTGACATTCACTACAACCACATCTTCATGTCAAAGCACACTATATCCAAGGAAAAAACAAAACGGCTTTCCCCAAAAAAGTCCTCCTTTCAGCATTTTAAATAACTTCATTCAAAACAAATAAGTCTCAGATCTAAATAAGACAACATCCGAAGCCATGATAGTTGATGTCTATCTTGAATGAGAATCCTTCTCAGAATGTTTGTCTTTTTGTGACGGTTCGGCCGGTGAAGAGTTCCTCACACTGGGAGGTAAAGCCAGGCTAGGGGAGGAAGTCCGACTCCTGGGACCAGCAGGGTTTAACCCAATACTCGTAGATGGGATAAGAGGAGGGGGTTGGGGTGCGGTAGACGGGGAACCGTTCCTATGCACATTGTTTTGGTACATCATACTATTCCGAAACAAACTGAGTCCAGTGGATACCGGTGGCATTAAACCCATAGGTCTTCCTTGTAAGCAGAGAGCTGGGTCCACACCAAGTAAGCGTGCACGGTCCGCTTCGTCACGAAGCATACGATCTCGTTCCTCCATGTAGTGCTGTATACGCTCTTGCTCCAGTCTACGGAGTGGATCTAAACCTAAGGGATTATCACGTGTGAAATCATGAGGCTCTCGATCGCGGAATCGTTCATGGTCCATGAGTGGGCCCATGGGTTGAAGAGTTGACCGCATTAAACGATCTCTTTCATACTCCCTCAAGTCAGGTCTTATCATACCTTGCTCTCGCTGCAACTGAAGAGTCTGCTCTAAGCCTCTTCCAAAATGATCCCAGTGGATCCCAACCGGGCCAGGCGGCCTCTCCAATGGGTGCATTGGAGGTCCTAGCTGGGCTGCAGCGGCTGCCGCCATGCGACTGCGTTCAAATAAAGACATCCCAGGTGCCATGCTCATTGCAGGATGCAAGGGATGTGAGTTATGTACAGGTCGCTCCTTCTCTGGTGGAGCTACTTCTTTCCGTTCCTCTTTGCTGGGTAACAACCCATGCACATTATTGAAAGCACTCTCCGACTTACTGGCATGCATATTGTCATTGGCTGGTCGGTAGTGTGAGTCCCTGATTGGGGAGCGGGATGAGAACTCACGACTTCTGCCGTGCTCTCCGGGGATTGGACGTGGTTCATGATCCCTGTGGTGGTGATCTCCGTCCCGTGATGGCCCTCTGTCATGATTCTGGACAGTTCTGTTTGAGTCTCGTTCATCGCGGCGGTGTTCGGAATCGTTGGGCCAGCTGTGGGTCAATGGTGAGATTCTCTCCTTGCCTGGTCTGGTTTCACTTTCTCTTCGTTCCCTAGAGTTGCAAAGGTAGAATACATGCCGTTATTAACAAGGAAATAAACTCACAATGGTAAAGGAATTTTCATTTGAGAGGGTGCAGAATTCTAAAAGTGGCAAGCTTGATGTAACTCTTAAATGATGTTATAACAAGCTTGCCACCTTTATAATCAAAAAAGGAAGTTTTTACAAACAGCTTTGAAGAAATTATTAGCTTCATCTTTTTTTTTAATTTAAAACACACAAGCTTATTTCATGATAAAAATGATAAAAACCTAAAGGGAAAAGCTCCTGCAGAAATTTTAATTTTGTTTTTGTGATCGTCTTCACTAACAGCTACAGTTATAGTTGAGAACAATATTATAAACACCCCCAAAACTCAAAATCAAAACTTTAAAACTTGTACAAGATAAGTATTACAATTAAAGTGAGGTAGGGGGAGCACCATTTGTAAATCTCTTTCGTGTAAGAGTTGGTTCTGAAAAGAACAGGTGCTTGACAACTTAACTTTTTGATCAGTATGCTCTGATTGTCTTACGGAGAATGCTGGACTGTGATTGCTGCTTAAGAGATGGAGATAAGCACGGAGCAAACTGAGCGAAAAGTTAAGTTGTCACCCACCGGTTCTTCTCAGAACCAAATCTACTCAAAAGAGATTTACACATATGGTGCTACGGCAAACCTCAAGCAAAGTTGCAAATCCTACAAAGTATTCAAAGTTCTACCTTTCTCTTTCTTTATCTCTTTCTCTTTCCCTTTCCCGTTCTCGTTCCCTTTCGCGCTCCCGTTCTCGTTCCCTCTCTCTCTCCCGACTCCTCTCCTCTTCCTTGGCTCTTTCAAAGTCCATATGAAACCCTTCCTTGAGCCGTTCGGCATCGGGTTTACCCCAGCCCGGTGGAGGTGCGTTGGTGAACCCTGGTGGGGTACGATGAAGCCGATTCCACTGAGGATGATGAGGACTAACAAGACTTGGAGGGACGGTCAGCATATCTCGACCGTTGAACATGCTGTTTAAATGTGCTGCACCTGAACCTGGGGTTACTGAAAAGAAAAACACAAACAATTAATTAAATAAACACTTTGGCATATTATGTCAAGTCCTCCAGAACGATGTGGAATTGTTACTGCGTCCTTTGGATGGGATGCAAAGTAGTAAATCCTGTGAGTTGTGTAATGCACATAAAAGAACCAAGTGAACTTATCATAAAGAGAAGGGGTTCGCCCCAGTGTTCCTCGTTTGATTGGAAGCATTTCGCGCCACATTACATGGTGCTATGTAAAGAATTTAGTCTCATATTTTAAAAAAAGAAGCTCCACAACACTTTGCAGGAAAATACTAATTGTTTGAGTGCCTTGAGGTTTTCTGAGTGACGGATCGAGTGCTATATAAGAAGCCACTATTATTATATTTAGTTCCTCAACCAAGCTGACTGGATTGCTCACTTGCTTTGCAAAACGACAAAATCCCACTCATACCGAGTAATAATAACCAAAGATTTCTACACGTACCTGGGGTGCCAAGTGGAAAGCCAAAGGAGGGTCCATAACCTCCTGGTCTGGCTATGGGAGGCAGTCCAAACTGACCTGGTGATGAGTTGAGGAATGAGCCATGATGAGGAGTTGTACCGAGTGGGGTATGAGGGGCACCTGGGGCTCCTGAGAGGGGCAAACAAACAAGAGTTTATTTTACAAAACATACTTTAAAATTGTTGAAGCAAGAAAGGTAGACAAACAACCAGAGATTATTCTGGAAACAAGTTTTTTCAAAGTCACTAAAATATTGGTAAAAATCACGTTGCTGAAAATCACACATTTACCTTTTACCTTGTACAAACAAACAGAGTTTACTACAAAAATGTTTCTCAAAGTCATGTGAAAAAGGTGAAAATAAAGCAGCTGAAAATCACACATTTACCTTTTCCCTTTTTTTAAGAGACAAAGAGGACATAAACATAATATGTCACAGGGCATTGAGATTGGACAACAGAGGGCGCTATTGTGTGTTAAACTCTTAGCCTTTTGCCTGTCAGCATAGGGAGCATTGAAATGTAGTATTTGCTCTACAGGTAAGTAGAGTGAACTAGACTGGTTGGTTTTGAAACTACAGAGAATACATTGACTCCACAGTATTCATTGTTTATGCAACAGTGCTCGCTTGAACAGATGATTTTGTGAGGGGAAACAAAATTGGGAAAAAAACATCCCCCAAAACCACCTGTCTTAAAAATAAGGTGACTGCATGAAAGTAGAAACAGCTTTTTAAGGCAACAACACGTTCATCAGGTTATGAGATGTTCATATGGTTACTTCAAATAGGGGTTTATTTACACAAAAGGCTCATGCACTTTTTTGTAATTGAGTTATTCTTTATGACCCTTCTCCTCTATTTGTATTAAGCAGGGGGTATCTGTTTGTTCAGCGTTTCCTAGACGGGGCAAATCTTAAGACGGTGCGGATCTTACCGTGAGGGAAGAGGCCGGGTTGCATCTGGATGTCAGGCGGTCGATGCGGTGAGAAGAGATGATGGCTAGGGAGTCTGGCCCCGAATAAATCAGCTTTACCAAGTTGGTCTTTCTGTGCATCTGCCTTGGCCTATGATAAATAAAGACGATGAAGATGTATTATATTAAGAAACATGGGATAGTCTGGGATGGTTTTAAGTAGGTTTGTTGATCGTAAATCTGAAGAATACTCAGTATAAAGTTGCCGCATGTACATCTTGAGAAAAAGTGCAAGTGAGAAAATGTTTTTGAATAAGAAATTTTGCTTAATGAATACAAAGTCACTCTTCTTGAATAAGAAATAATGTTTCTTGTATAAGGACTAATGCATTTTGGTTTAAGAAGTAATGCTTCTTATATAAGAACTTATATTTCTTGAATAAAAACTATGTTCCTTGAATAAGAAGAAATGGTTCTGGAATAAGAACAAATGCTTCTTGAATGTGAAGTAACGTTTCTTTAATAAGAATATATTCTTCTGGAATATGAACCGATGCTTCTTGAATTAAGAACACAAACCTGTTGATTATGAACTTATGCTAATATTTAAAGCTTTTCTCTTCAGAACATGAGCACCTCCTTTGTTAAATGTTTCAAATGTAAGAGTTTTGATATGACATTCAAACCTAACAATAGGCCACAAGCACCTTCTTAAAAATATACCGCAACGCATCTTGAGAACCCGAATACAGTTGGAATGAATTCAAGCTGCCAATATGGATGCCAAGCTGTAGTTTCCATGTAACGATGCCATGTTTTATAATACCACATTGCTTCAAAATCAGCCCGCCATAATGATTGCTGGTGATGCTTTAACTAGGATAGCACCCAGAACTCTTTGTAAGCCAATCATGCCCATCGGGACATGCGAAGGGGTAATTTGAGTGTGTGTACCAGGATTTTGGACCAGTGAACATCCGTGAGCCATAAGGACTGGTTAGTGAAGTTAGAACTCAACGAGAGACTTTGGATCACTAGGTGGCAGCAGACTTACCAGGTAAATTTCCATTGTTTATGGCATACTGAGCATAGACCTTTTTGCAAATACTGAGGCGTGCGCGTAAAGCTTGGAATAAGGTGCATTGTGGTCTAGCTGGTGATCAAATTTGATCCATATCTATCCCACAATGCACCTCATTCAACAGTCTGCGCTTGCGCAATGGTATTTGCGAAAAAGGTCTCATGCTCACACTACCGAGAAAAATGGATTTACCTGGTAAGTCTGCTGCCACCTAGCATCCACAAAAGTCTCTTATCGAAGAGAAAAACAAAACCATAAGCAGACACTTACCTTCTGCTGTTGATGATATATCAACCAAGCTACATTGACATGAGCTGCACACCATTTGCCCGGTTTCTAATCAAACAAAACAGAAAAAAAGAGAATTTCACTTTAATACCAAGAAGGAAATGTCGCAACTTACAAGTCGATCAACTTGGAGAGACTTACAACTTCAGATATGCATATCTATCTGCAGGTGTTTATCGTCTATAATATGCAATAATTATAAAGTACCCCATTTCTTGATTCACTATGGATTTTGTTTCATATCAATGTGGGTGTAATGTGACTGTAACATTAGATCAAAGGCCATTTCATGTCCAAGTCATAATGGCACATGTTGGTCTACCCCTTCTCTAAACAAATGACACTTCATAAAAAATAATATAAAAGACAATTTGTATCACATTAAAACTCTGGGATTAAGATATTTTTAACAACTAGGGGCTCAGAGTTTATGTTCTTTCAGCGTTTATTTTGTTTTAATTTCAACAACCTCCATTCTGTGTAAAATCACTGCTAAGGAATCGACTCCCCAAGTAGATGAGGTGAGCCCGCGTTGTGCAAAAGGTCAATAGAGAATCAATGTTACTGTGTGCCAAGAACTATTGCAACCATGAGGGCGCTGTTTGTGGTGTCAAGGTCCCTTGGAAAGATCTGGTCCCTGTTTGTCATGATGAGAGTCCAGTTTCAAGATAAGACTACACTCAGAGAACTGGATGAAGTTAATGACAGGTATATCATGTGATTGCTTAATTCTTACCATCATCGATAATCTTGACAAGGGCAAACCGGGCGGCCTGTCTGCCCCTCCTTTGAAGTGTAACGCACCCTCTAAGACAGAGCGACTGTCTGGTGGTGGAGGTACCTGCTGAATAAAACAATAGCAATAAGACAACAACCAAGGTTAGATTCCGTAATAGAAGGCTAAGCCATTCAAGGACAGACCCTAACAAGGTATTCAAGCAGGCCTCCAACTAACCCATAGCACCCACAGCAGCTGCCTTGGTGCCCTGGGCTTTTGCTGTGATGCCCTTTGCAAAGTCCCAATACAAATTTGCGTTTTCCTTTAAAGAGTTGGTGATTGGGTGGGGTCAAGAGGGTTTGGGGGCAGTGTTTTGGTGTGACACTCCTAGAACCACCCAACATACAGAACCCTATCATAGAGGTGGAGCACTTATATCAAACTACCAACAGCGATTCTCTGGGTGGACTTAAGGGTAGTTGGTATGTGGTTGAACCAGCTTGTGGTTGAACCAGCTTCCCCCAAGCAACTCGGAACGCTAAACAATGAAAATGTACGATAAAAATGTAGCCTTTGAGCAACACCCATGTGCTTTATATGATGATGATGGAGGCTGGTTTTGAGATGAAAGTAAGTTTTGGGATGAAAGTAGGTTTTTGGCGCGGAAGTGGGTTTTTGGCGCGGAAGTGGGTTTTTGGCGTGGAGGTGGGTTTTTGAGATTGAAGTGGTTTTTGGGTTTTGTTTTTTTTTTTCGGTGGAAAAGGGTTTTTATGGCGGAAGTGAGTTTGGGATGGATGGTTGTAAGATTGGAGACTGTACCTTTACCTTTGGTTGGAAGGCTCCAGAACCAAAGCTGCTTGCCATACTGGTTGGTGGAAGGATAGGAGCCATACCGGGTGGATACCCAATACCGAGCTGTAGCGGAAATACAAGAGAGAGAGAGAAAAATACACCATTATTACATCTGCAATGTCTTCCTTGTGAGTTCTTTACATCTATCATGGGTGTGTTTTGGAAGTCGTAACCAATAACTGTTTCGGTCATTGGTCAGTGATAAACCAGTGTCAAAATCAACCAAAACAATTATTATTTACGACCATCAACACGCACCCCATGTTTTATAATGCAATGATTTGTAGATGAAAAGGGGAGGCAAAGGAAAATGATTCAATGAAAGGCAGGAACGGGTAACTTTTAGGACACTTGGTGGCAGCAGACTTACTAGGTCAATCCAATGTTCTTGGGAATGTGAGCATGCTCAGTTCTACATAAACAATGGAAATTTACATGGTAAGTCTGCTGCCACCTAGTGTCACAAAGTATGCCTTTGAGTTCTAGTAGGGTATAAATGTTATTTTGTACTACTTGGGCAAAAAATTGAAAAAAATGCTTCAAACAAATCGTTACAAAAAAGTAAAGCTTAATCGGCTAATGAAGCAACAACAAGTTCAACTGCACATGTTGAGTTCATGGTTCTAGGTATAAAAGCTCATGAACTAAGTTACAAAATAATCCTAAAGATGCTACACAGGGTACCAGTCACAAACACTATAGCACTGGTCACTGGTAACATGTCTCTGCCATGTTACATTTTTTTTTTGTGGTGTGAAAATTTGAGCTTTGTTATGGGATCCAGTTGAGCTACGAGATTTTTGCCTGCCTATGATGCATCTGGGTGTAGCTAGCGTTGGACTTCACAAATGATTAGCTTCTATAATGCATCAATGTAAACTGGAGTGATTGTTAAAACAATGGTATACAGTTAACACCACATTAACACTTTAGCATAAGTTTCTGTGATTCAATTCGACATCTGTCAAACACAACATTCATTATGGTTTTTTATAATGCATCACTAGGACTTCAGCCATGAAGGGCATTAAATTTTGGCTTTCACCCAGGAATCTTTAATCACAGTTGACCTCTGACATTGTTTACCCTCAAATAATCCACCAATAACCATTTGAAAGAATTATATGTAATGTATATTTATATCTGAGACGATCAAAACTAACGTTTATAAACACCTGTTGGTGAAGGTTTTTAATACTTAGTTTGGATGTCTCTGACAGGGTGTATGTGTGTCGACTCTCAAAGACTAGGAAAGAATACATCGGTATTAGATGCACATAAAACCAGCTGGTGTTACAAGCTAAATGGAATTAACTAGGAGGCGGGAAAACTTGAGAAAAGTGCAATGACTCAGGCAAGGAGTAAGCATCTTTGTCTGGTGGCGTGTCGTTGCCCTGACTACATGGCGGGTTGCAAGCAAATGAGAAACATAACCTTTCTGAATTTTATGGTATTGAAGTATAAAGTGGTATACAGTATTGATAAAAGATTCCAATTTGTTAAGCATCAAAAGGGGTTAATCCAAAGGGTACATGTATGTCAAGAAAAAAAAAGTGTTTTTCTGTGTTCTTTTCAAATGAAAACGTGTTATAACAAAAAAATCCAAGAGAGCTCTGAAAAATGCTCCAGGCTGCAGTGAATTTCAATTCTAATACAGCACAATTCAGATGAACTGAAAGAATTCTGTCCCATTCATTCTATATAAACGCTTCAAACTTCTTTGATTATTTTTTGGTCAATTCATTTGAAAAACCTGTCGAATCGTGTCCCTATTACATGTTACTCATTCCCAATCATTATTTGAAAACAGGACTTTTCAACATATTTCTACAGTAAAGGTTATTATTTATTAATAGTTTGCCATTAAAATAAACGAGTCACATATTGATTTTGTAAGGTAACCTCTAACTAACATTTGCAGAAGCAACAAAAGCTGCCCTAGATTTATAAATAATTGTTAATGAGCTTTGAATTGAACAATGTGTCGTTCTGAGAAAAAGGTATTCACTTTGACATTTAAGTCAGCAGTGCATTCAACAGGAGTACAATATCTGATTTCATACGAGGTGTTGACTTTCCGAAGGAATGAATTCATTCTATGATTGAAGTTATTATTTGTAACTCTAGGTGTAACAGACGTGTAGATGCATCAGGCTTTAAATTTGAAGTGTAGCATGGTCCGAACCTAGTGCCCTTTTAACGTAGGATTGACCGATAGGAAAGGTCACGATGTAACATTTAAAAAAGGTTATACATGACTGGGCAAAATAAAAACATCATTGTTTAAATTTAGTCTGAAGCTTACTGATTTTGAAGTTCATGCGAGAACCATTTTTTTCTATGATATATTTCCCTCTGAAGTTCTGAAGTGAAGACATGTTGTTGAAAACTGTATCTGAAACCTTTAAAAAATGCAACGGCTAATTTAGATTGTTTCAACAAAAATCAAGGACATGCTGAAAATGGTGCATGGTTCTTCACTATGTTCTCCTGATTAACACAATGGATTAAGCCAAATTTTTCACATGTTTGTTATTTCATGTACTCTGCCAACTACCAAAAAAATGACTGGATAATTCTAACCCCTTTTGGAGTCAACAAACACAGAAATGATGAGCGTGTTTGCTACATGGTCAAGTAAAGTTCCTATGCAAAATGACTATATGAACTATTCTTTTCTAGAATCTAAATCTTGACACAGATACATGGAATCAGGGCTAGACCACTCACATGGTAATGGTACAATCCCAAACCAATATCAGATAAATTGACAAACTGAAAGAGACAGAGACAAGAACAACATAAGCTTAAAATGTTGCATTGGTAAAAAATTGCGTTCAGTTTCAAATAAATGAGATGGGAATAATTATATAAACTGTTTCCACAAACCAGGTTACAGAGTAAACTATCCGATAAAACAACTAAAATTATTGAAAACATACCCCCCCCCTTCCCCCAGCAGGACAATAGACACTACCGGCTCATCATGGTTTTTAGATATATGGGATTTGAGGCATTCTATAGTAAAGTTCTTTAACACCACATACATATCTATTTGCTGGGTAGATTACGTTCTTTTTAGAGCTTGTCTTGCGAAGTAGATTTATCAAACATTGAAAGGCTTCTTAGATACACTACATAATCCTTATAAATGCCGTGGTGTTTTTGGTAATCCGAACACCAGTGTAAGGAGACCACAAGACATGCACTAGGGTTGAAGAAGGAGTTGATGTAAAGACATCTTGGGGTTTAAGACGGTTCTTAAATAGGTACCCGAGAGGCATGAGCAATCAGGATAGGGGTTATTTGGACACTTAAGGTGACCTAGGCAAACTCAGAGACAACCTTCTACACAAACTCCTTGTAGATGTCATCACACCCTAAACCTAATCAACACTGACCCCTGGAAAAGGAGGAGGGGGGGGGCTCAATGAGTAACAACATTCGACTGCGCCACTTGTTAGCTTCATTTCCTTAACCAATTTCCGCCCTTAATCAAGAGGCTGGCAAATTGTTAACTCTGTCAAGGCCGGAAAATTGAAGAGTGAGGTTGATGGGAAGATTGGCACCTGACGATCGGGAAGAAGGTAAGATCGGGGGGGGGGGGGGGGGGGGGGGGGGAGTATCTACTCTATGAATCAGCCGGTAGTTTCGTACGCTTGTTCAAAAGTGGAAATGTAATTAGGCAATAACATCGGTGGGATTGGGCATTTTGATCCGAGGGAAATCTGTTTAATTTACGGGAGCATTGCTCAGGATGATTTAAATGGTTTTGGGTCCGTTGAGACTTGAGGTATCCTTAGGGAGGGATCCTTCGGGAGGAATTGACAAGTGCCTGTGTAAGATGTGATTGAAACAACAATTTCTCTACAGACATACTAAAAGCCACTTTGGTTATGAAAAGCTCAAGAAAGTGGAAACAGTTTGGAGTCCATCACGCACAAAACATCCCCCACAAAGATACGGTATGGAAAACACATTGATGTTGGAATGATCACCCACAGATGGTCAAGTTCCATATGGGAATAACAGTTATGATCATGAGGATATCAAACAAATATTCTAAATCATAAATAATAACATTTGTGTATGATGTTTTTCTTACAATATTTTGGTTTCGTTTTGGTTTCGTTTTTTAGTACAATACAACTAGAATGTATTTGTATTATGAAAAATACATCAAGGTTAAATCTTTCCGTGTAAAAAGTTTCACTGGTTAAACTTAAAAGTGATTCATTTCTCAACTGATCAATATGCAAATATTGTTTGCTCTATAAATGTGTAAGATCTACATGTATTCGTCTCTTTGTACACCATCACCATTTAAAAGATAATTTTGTTTTCTTTTTGCTGTATGCTCCCACTTTACCTTTTTTCTAAGATGGTCTGTCTCTGAAGATTTTACAATCCTGTCCTCGGCATATTTTGTTTTATGGACGTCTCCTCCGATTTCAAAGCGATTTCTGTTTTCCTATAAGAGGTTTTTGAAGAAAGTTATCAGAGGGCTGTTTTGATCAATAAAAAACGATCTCAAAACAAGAAGTATTTTTGAAACCTTGTCATCCCTGTTCATTATCGTTTCGGAAGTTTCCATTAGCTAGGGGTGACAAATTCAGTAATCAAATGAAAATTATTAAGGATCTGTTTGGATCTATCCGCGGCCAAGGAAAGAATTCTTCACACCGCAAGGATTCAAACAAGATGAGACTTAAACACGACTGTTGTCCACATGTTACATCACTCGCATTAAAAATCAAATGAGTCCTGACAAACAGAAAAGCCCCTTATTCAACAGATGTCTTATTAGTTATCGACATTTAGTTTTTTTAATTTGTGACTAAACTCTTCCCGGTATAAACTTGCCCAAACTGACAGATTCGATGTCAGATCTCTTTCTAATTTTGTCGCAAGTTGTTCATGCTTTAATGAACATCACAGGGTTTTCACACGCAAACAAAATTCTCTAATGCGATGACAATTGTACAGTGAACTCTATTCAATGGTGACAAAGGCTTACCTAATTCCATGTGTTTTACTTGATGCTTTATGGATTAATCTAAACTCATTAGAATCAAACAACGTTATTTTTTAATTCTATTTGTGACACCTCATGACAAATCAAACAAAACTGGCAAAAAACACATAAACTTAATGCAGACATTATTATCCCCATAAAAAGATTTCTGTGGTAAAGCAAACATGTTTTTAAAGAAAATGCAGGAATTTTTTATGTAAATGCAGTTTGGGAAAACCAGGCTTATTGGGAATGGATTGATATCACTCGCTGTATAAAGTTTCTTGAAAAGTAAACAGTTTGAAATGAATGTACTTTTCAAGAACTCACATCGTATTACCAGTTAATAATCATGTTTTCTTGTAAACATCTGAAACTATATTGAGCTACAAAGTCGCTTTTCAATCCCTAACCTTCAAGGATTAAATTGTACTTACTGGCACGTTAGACATGGTTAGATGTTTTTATATCATTACTAATCATGGAGGTACTGCCCTTCAATATTCAATTAGTTTGATAAAAGTGCAACTGAACTTGTTTGTATGGGTTATGGTATGGATTGGAGATATTGATGGAAATGATGCAGTGTTGTGTTGGATGTTGTTCTTCAAATGGTAAATTCTTATTTAATGGATTGAGCCAAATAAACGACATAACAGTATGTCTGAATGGTAAATTGATCATGAGATTGTAGATTTTTTTATAGGGATTGCAAAATAGATTTTTATTGGTGTATTAAAAAGAAATAATAATATTGAATGCAATTGATGATATTTAAATCAAAGCGTTTAAACAGCAAGTTGAGGGGGAAAAAAACCTTTGTTGTAACCTTCAAGCTGCACTTTTCTAAGCTCACTATTAAAAGCGTAATTCTATTACGCCTAACTTAGTTTCGGGAAATTGAATAACAGTATTACGAGTGCAAACAGGGCGCTTTGATGAGAAAAACACACGGCTGAGTCCTGGATTTCTATTTGAAACGAGAGACTCATGGTAAAGAGAAACAGCGACTTGAAACATCATTGATGTCATGATGCGTGACATAACAAGTTGACTAACAGAGATCTTACTGTTACAATGTGGTAGGAAAATACACGGTTGTTTTGGTTGATGATGGCAGGAGTTGGAAGAAGAAAAAAAAATATTTTGAAGAGATGTTGAAATAGATGGTGAAGCCGGAAGTTATAATTTGGAATTTAAATTATATCTCTAATGTGTCTTCTTGGAAGAAGTTGAGCCAGGTTTCTTCAGCAAATTTATATAAACCTAACTCTGGTATTTTTATCATTGGCCTAATATTTTCAGAGGGATAAAGAGCGGAGTTCCTACAGTTGAGTATGTCCCATACTGACAATCATGCAATCAACACTTTTCCCTAGTCCTTTCCCAGAGTTCTGTGCTTCAGGCAATTATCAATAGAGGGCGCTTTACCAGAAGTCACTCTCAGTGCATGATTTCAAAGAGGCAGACACTATTCTAGCCTTAAAGCTGAAGCCTCAGCCAAGGTCTTTAAATAAGAACCAACTAAGAGTGTTTAAAATGTCTAAACATTGCAAATGTTTAAATTCAAAACCAAATAGGCAGGTGGTCACAATGTAGTGAAGCGCCCTCTTGAGGCAACTCTGTAAAAGGTCAACTAAGACCAAAATAAACATTAACGTGGGAAACCTGTACAAAAACAGTCGTTCTCACCATAGGCGGTGCAGGCGTGGGTACCAAAGCGCCCCCTGTGGGTGGCAAGAAGGAATGCTGGTGTGTGTGCTGATGCTGATGCATGTGTTGATGCTGGTGCATGTGTGTCTCTTGGCGCATGTACGGCGGCGGGCCAACATTCATCCTTTGGTCATTGGAAGCCAAGAAACGGTTATTCAGCTCCTGCTGAAGGATTTCACGTTGTTGATCTACGCACCGGGAAAGAAAAAAGAAAATACTTATAACATTTTGAGAGAAGAATATTAGTCTATACTCAATCTTCCAGTCACTTCAGCACGGTTCATAATTTCTGCGAAAGAGAAGGCAATGCAAATTATGACATCACAGCCCTGTTTTTGCTGCGAATGTTTCAGCGGAGTATAATAATCCTCGCAAAATTGTTGACATCAAAATTTGTATGGTATTCACAAAAGCAGGAAGTATGAAACATGCTTCAACCGTTACTTTTGCTCAACCATTATCAGCACATGAATACTGTATGCAGTTTCGCTTTAAAAATGTTGGCAGAGTTTCCAAATCCCTACTGAAGATCCGCTTGTTTATAACAGTTAATTCGTTCTTCATTTCTTGTGTTATTTTGAATTTTTCCTTTTAAGTTACACTTGTGATACACTGTACATAAATGCTTTCTTGGAAATAAGTAATGTAGAACAGGATGAAAATGTTCGTAAACCCAACATATCAAGAACTCTACATTTGGATGGACTGATACAAACCCATAAATTCTAGTTCAATCACGTATTTAAAATTAGGTCAACTTGCTCTGTCCATTAGTAAAAGGGAAACACTATAATTAACATTGACTTATTAAACACCCACCACACAACACAGCTGAAGCAAATCACAGTCAAGGATACATAAATCCTGACTAAAGACCAACGACAAATCTTTTGTTTGAAAAACAGCGGCTTAATATCCAACAAGATAATTCTTTTAATTATTTCCGAGAAAGACATCCAGCCCAAACCAGACATGTCCTTTGTCACTCCTCATAGACTTAATTGAATATAAATCAAGCATTTTATAACTGCTGCAGTATTGTCAGATATTTTTAACGGGCGATTATGATAAGAATTCCGTCTACTCATTATGACCCGGAGTCTTTCCACACACGAATAAAAACAACACTGACTCTTTCTCATCCCCCTCGGACCCCGTCCTTCTTACTTGGCCAAACACATCTAAATCCTCGCAAATAAACCCAATTTGATTTGCAAATTCTTGAGCAACGGGGGAAAGGAGGGAGGGCACGGAACGTTTCCTGTAGAGCGAGTGACACGCACCAGAAACCCTTTCACAGCCAACGGGAAACCATAGCAAATTGCTAAATGACTGAATTACGCAGACACATTGGGACTTCCTCTACGAATGATCCAAGATGCCTCACAAGGAAGTGGATCTAATTAGGAAAGAAAAACACTCCGCTGCAGCACTCCCGAGCCCCGAGGAAAAATAAAGTGGCAACGGCTGGACTTTACTGAGGAGGGAGGAAAATCAATCTTTGACAGACTGCATGAACAAAAAATGGATCGTGTGTGATCACAGAGAAAATGGAGAAATGATATTATCAGACACGTTTTGAGGATTGTGCATACTGTTCGTCTAAACGATTGGCAAAAGGTCATCATGGCTCATTAGAGTGAGAATTTAAAGCGGTTGGTTGAGATCATTTTAGATATCTGTTCTTGCCTCCCACTCCTAACCCTACCTACAAAAAGGCTCTTCAATTCACAACACTGCAATAATAACAACAACAAAACACGATAACAACAAAACATGATGGCATAAAATGATGCACTAACCTACTCCAAAGTGACATTTGAAGTAAAAGTTTTTTTTAACTTTACAAACTGAGTTTTTTCTTGCTATGGAACGTAGCCTCCATGGACTAATCTCATTGATGTTTATTTGGTTTGTGGTGTTACCGTAAACCAAATATACATTGATACCTCACCATGCAATGCCTCAAATCCTATAAACCTCATTGATGTTACCTTATAAAAAGGATTATCACATGACTTTCCTAGAAAGGATTTACAGACTCCTTTTGTCAGCATACATGTAAAGGTATCATGGCTTAGATTATTTGTTACATCAATCCATGGCTATCGGCCATATCGCTACTACCAAATAAAAGAGTCTTTGGAGGGGGAAAAAAAGAACCCTGAAAAAAATTATGAGGAGCTATATCGTCAGTGCAGCCACCGAGGAAGGGATTTGAATACTCACTTGCAGGATTGTAGTTTACACCAGACTCAGACCGTGGATGAACCGATGAGGGTAAAGGAGTTTGCTGACCTGGCTGGGTATTTACAGCAGGTGATCCAATCTGGTTTGGCAAGGCGTTGTTGGACGTCAGTGGTGGGGGTGGGGGCAATGTAGGACCTGGGTACATATTACGCGCTGTCTGGGGAGGGGGGCCGATGGGGTTGGGAGCATTGGGTACGTGGTGGGAGTAAGGGGGAAGATGGTGCCCCTTCTGGGGGGCAGGGTGGTTGGGGTAGTTAGGGGGGACACTCGTGGGGTGTTGGGAAGGGTGGATTCGTGTTTGGGGACTTCCTCGAGCTTGGCTTGGGTTACTGAAGGAAGAAAACAGAAAAATAACTCCATGTAATTTCACAATTCTTATAAATATTATTATTGATTGTACCACCAAGTATTTGGGGATAATAACAAAATAAATTCAAATGAATTCATTAAATATTGGAAAACTGTACACAATTTTGCGGAAATAAAACCGAAACAGTTTCAAAACAGAAATTAGAAACAGAGCATTATATAAATTTGATCTCTCAGTTTATCCCTAACTAAGAGAAGAGAGTACAAACACAACAACAACAACAACAACTTTTTTAACAGCTTTTAAATTTGCATTGGGGATAAAGAACAACAACAACAACAACAAGACACACAACAACAACAACTGTGTACTAACAAATGGTGTATATAACAAATTATAAATTCCACTTCAATGTGTCCCATTTGTTCCAAGCTATCCACGTTGTTAACACTTGACAAAAATAACATTCAACATTTACGGAAACAAGCAGACTTTGCCCAATAACCAAATTGTCACGTCAACTAACAGTTAAGAGCGAGACCTTTTTATCTGGGGGAGATCGTAAGCCGAGCTGTTTTCCTTTTGATAAATCACGCGCTTAACCGTAGAATAACTAACGCGTCTTCTCTGTCGGATCACTTTAGGTTTGAGATGCTTATTGCCTATGATCAGCAAGTTGAAAGTACACATGACCTTAAAGTGTAAGGCCAAATACAAAGAAAAACATGTTTAGCATCCCTGTCTGCCTACTTTTAATTGCCCGCCTCCCTTTTTTTTTTTTTTTACATGAAAACATTTTTTTTTTTTTTTTTTTTTGAGAAATAGCCCAGCCGCTTGTATCAAAACAATTGTAGGGTTGCCATTTTTTTTTTTTTTTTTTTTTAAGTAAAGGCCCTACTTTCTTTTATCAAAAAAGGAGGACGCTAAACATGTGTTGTTTTTTATTTGGCCTAAACTAGAAAGGCTGTGTTCTGATAACAAACCAGCCCCTGTGCATAAAAAAAATGCAATGATGTGGCTGAGATGAGGAGCGTCTGGAAGTTGGATGATAAAGAAAGACTTGTCCTAATGTAGACCCAGTAATCCGGTTTAATACGAATCACAGGTGCTCAACCTAAAAATGGCTGCCCTTTGGCTGGAGTCGACGCCATGTTAAGTCCAGTTGTTTGTTTCATGTTCAAGATCATTTACCGTGGACACGCTGCGGCTGTTGAGAAGCATTTTGTACGGTTCAGTTTGGATTGGAACACCTTGGGTTATTAAACTGTTGTTGTGTTCAGTCATGTATGTATAAAGAAAACTCCTTAATACAAAGATTTATATCACCACCACATTTTAGGTTTTCTGGAAGTTGAAGAATGTGTAGAAATGAATAGTCGTACATATGCCTGGGGAAATAGGTTTTGCAAATGTTACATCAGAAAAAAAAATCTTAAACTGTTTATATAAACACTAGAAGGAGCTGTTTTCGTGGTTTTGCTGAAATATTATTTTGGTTCCTTTGCACCAGTCACGATGAGTTAGAGCCCAGTTCAAACCAGTCACCCCTTTTTGGTCTAATCTCTGAATGCAATAATCCCTATCTCAAGCCCCTCAAGTCAGACCGGGGTTATTAGGGGCTTCAGGCTCTTAAGTCTCCCACGTAATCCCCGCTAATCTGGATTAAAATGTTTCCAAAAATTAGGACCCAAGGCCTTGCGACGATTCCAGGCGAATATTTAACCCTGTTGTCGGAACATGTAAGGTGATTCACCTCAATAATTCAAAGGAGAGGGAATAACAAATAAATGTAGCAAATACATGTACAGTCCAAAGAAGTTTATAGAACTTGGCTGAATGTCATCATGCCGTTCAACTCAAAAATTGCTTAGCACATAGCACAGTAAAATCTTACTGACGCAAATGTTGGTGTGTTTTTGCTTTCAAATTCATCAAAATTTATCATTGGTGTACATGACATGCAAACATAAATAGATGACTACACACGTTATGATAAAGTTCCTTGGATAGTGACCCTACTTGTCTTGGCAAAAGGTTTCTTGACTTTGTGTCAAGCAAATTTGGTTGAATTTAAGACATTCTTCAGACTATTACAATGGTATAAGTTCACTTTCCTCAGGAAATATAGTCAGGGCCCTCTGTAGGGTAACGAACTCAGTATCCAATAATGCAATGGCACATTGGGTACAGGACAAATATGGCGGCAGATCAGGGTCGAAACCTATATGCTTTCAGAACTGTGTTTTTTCTTCTAGACTTATTGATCGTTAAAGAGAGTGGACCGAGGTGAAACTTATCCGCCTACGAGTAAAAGGCCCGTCAGATTGTGATACTTTCAACATAAATCGGCCAGGTGTGGCAAACCAGAATGATTCAGAGTTCAGTTACGAGCAATTTCCCACTCCCCAAATGGGATAATCACTCATAATCTGGCTTCAATTCCCGCCTAATTTTCTTCCCGTGGTGGGTTCGAGGGGTTCCTAGCTGGGGGAAAACAGGCTGCTGTAATTCCTTTAGAATCGGATTACAGATGCTTTCACTTGGAGCAGTGCGGGATAGTATCAAATCTATGTAACATTTAGGATGGACTATGTTGGGTTCAATCAGAACCAAAATGAATGATGTCAACTTCCACCCACCCGTTCCCCCCCCCCCCCCCCTGCCCCCAACCCACACACGACATATAAATATGAATAAACAATAAAACAAACTTAATTTCTTAAAAGATAATACAATATTTTTCTAGTGCCATGTTAGAATCGGCTATGGCTACAGCGGTTGGCTTAAGAATAAAACCTTTTCAGCCTCTTCGACTCCACTTACATTTTTGATGATTATTCGACTCACTTCGATAACGAAAACATATTGCGTTTCTTTTAAACTTGGTGCCTATTCTACATGTGCTTTACATGTACTTCTTTCAAGAAAAGTGGTTTGAGAAAATTTGGATAGTTACCTTGACCAGCTGGGAACCCTGGCGTAGTTTGGATCTTTCTCTCTCGGATGAAGAAGACACGGTTCTTCTTTCCTGATCTCACGTCCGTCTCGACTAACCGGACCTCCTAAGGAAGCTCCGACGATACCTCCAACAGGTCCTCCCAATGGGCCTCCAAGAGGACCTCCTAGAGTACCACCAATGGGACCACTACGACCAGTAGCGCCTCCGCCACCACCTAATCCTCTATCACCTCCACTAGGTATACGCTCACCTACTAAGGAGAGAGGAATCGAAGGAGAGGTGCCCAGCTGCGGACCGGGGATTGGCAACGGGGATTCAGAGTGGCTGGAATCGTTTGGGAGACCATTGGTGAGGGGGGCAGGTTTGGTTGGTAAGACAGGCTCTTCTGTAAAAAAAAACAAGAACACAAAGAAAAATGCTTAGCAACATCAATGAAATTGTGGAATTTGCTGAAGACGACCGTCCTAAGGTGAAAATAAAGTAGTAGAAGTATAAAATGCCTCGACTCGATGCACACTCTTAAATCATCATGCTTTTCTGATGCCATAAACATTTACTTCATGACATTAAACAATTGACCTGACTCTATGAATTATACTTCCACTTTGTCAAAAACTAAGATATTCGCAGCCAGGATTATTCCGCCAAATTAATAAAAATTCCATATTTCCAACATGCCTTCTGGTCTGAAAAGAAAGCAAGTATTACCGCCGGCGGAGCAGGAGCTGTGTACAATTGTCTGCATGTCTTTCAACTCCGGTGTCTCTTCAAGATTACTGGAGTAGGGGTTGTTAATTCACCCGCTGCTAAATGTGTTAGTGGGGCATAACAGTTGTGGAATTATCCAGCAATCCTGTCACCATGGAGAGTTTCAAGTAATTAAATTGGTCGCCATGCCTTGTTTCTGTGTTGTTATTATCATTACTAATACCTTAACATGATATTGAAGAAAAGTGCTATGCCCTGGATCATATAGTAATTGAACAGTTGCTCTTGGCTTTAGGAAAACAGGTGTGGTGTATACATTAATATCTGGCATGGTTGACTTGGGTTGCCAGTGAGCAAGCTATCAATCAGCTGCTTAAGCATGCCTAGAGACAGTACAATGTCATTACGATATTACTTCTGGGATTAGGGGAACTCAGTTGCTCGTATTATTCGTTAGTAATTGGCGAGTCTTGACTGGCTCTTTGGTGTCGTCATGGGTGTAGAGGAGAAGGCGAGAGGGTCTCGGGACAGACGGGGGTGTCATTTCAGCCATCAATCTTTGACAGGAAGACGGATGAGTCATGGTAGTATTGCCTTAATTTAACCATTTAACCAAAATGGCACAACTGCGATGCGATTAAACTTGCCCCATATTTAGAATTTGCCTGTGAATGGGACGGCCACTGAGTGGAATCACTTAAATTTCTTTATGGGTTAACTATTTCCCTCATCCAAATTCCAAATTTATCTCTTTACTGAAATAATATCTTTAATAAATTAATTGTTTGCATTGGGATTAAGAACAAATTTCACGTTTTTACCCTCACACTGAATACTCAGTTCTTTCCTGAGTTCTATGAAATAAACCCACAAGCAAATCCCTTGGATGGGATAGGAATCTTTGACCTTTGCATTGCTAGAGCAGAGGTCACTAGACCACTGAGTTAGCCCGATGGCTAGAAAATCAAATTGATGTTATTAACGCACACGCCTACCCTTTTCAGGACATGGGAACTTTATTGCAATTGAATTAATGCTTTAAACTAAAGTGACACAATTGTGTGAAGGCACGCTTTTTGAAACTATGTCCACTACCCGTCACATTTAATCAAACACTCATCACGTTCATGACACTTACGATTATACTTTAGCCGAATCAAAAATGGCGTAAAAGGTCAAACCCCGAAGGCTGTTTCAAATGAGGGAGTACATATTGGATGTCAACCACAATAAACCCGTAATGAGATACGAATGTTCAGACATTATGTAGGTCACACTGCTAAACGTGTCTACAGTAGCTTAGTCTGGTGACCGCTCATATTCCTTAATCACTCCACCTTGATCAATACAAGACACCAGACTTGAGATTGATTATCGCTGCCAGTCGCAACATTTCATGAGGGGATACGCCATTCTGGAAAGTATTACGGCATAATTGGCAGACTTGATAAATGCAACTCGCCATCTGTCCAAGCTACATGAATATCGTCTGGTCTGGACCCTGAATCATCAAGCCACAGTTGAACATTCCAGTGCCCTGTGATGTGCCAACTGGGGCCCACATATGCCGCCAATTATGCTGGTAACCAGTCCTTAATTCAAAGCGTATCGGAATAATTGGCACAACTGCTAAAACAATTCCGTGGCATGCTTTGGGGAGCAAATCAAATTGGGAGAATGGAGGGGAGAGTGTAGGAAACGGGGACCTGGAGGTAATTGAGTTTAAGGGTTGCCTCAACTGATGTTTTCCCATGTGTTTCTTATTATGATAATAAAGTGTGAGATGAAGAATGTCACATTATGGCATCGCTCCTAACAGTACATACTGCTATGGTTCAAAGGAAGATCGCAACTTTAATGAGATGCAATGATAACAGACTAACAGATAACACCAATGAACTTTCCATCAACAACAACAACCCATGAACGGATGTCTCAATGACTGTGTTGTCTATCTTTAATCTAACCAAGAGATCCTTTTTAATAAAAAGACAACAATTAAATATTTCTGAATATGGTTCTTTAAAATCTTACAATTTCAAAAAATAACACTGGATATACTCAGAACACAGCTGTTAATATGATAATGAAACCCCACCAACCATCATATCAGTTTAATACATGTATTAAGCCTACAAGAAATAAGTAGCATCAAATGCCCTATTTAAACCAATTTTCTTTTTATACGTGTATAGTCCACGCTTTTCCTAATCATGTGGGATTAGTCATTTAACATAATTATGTATTTTTTAGATGCCGTTGAATCTTAATAATTGACAGACATCACAACATGACAAAAGTGTAGTTTTTAAGCCCAACAAAGACAGCGAAGTCGCAAAAAAAACTTACCAAAGATGACCTGGCAATGTTTGAAGCGCCTAAACATTGACTCTGTATTATTAATCCAAAATGTACAACTCAAGGATACTTTCCGTTTATAAACCGTTACCACCAAACATGATTAATCCACAGAGAGAAATCCACACATATGGAGAAACGATCCGATGACTCCAAAGGAAGAAAAATACTCCTGTTCAAACAACGCTGACTGTAAATTTGTCCCTAAATATCCCAAAGTGCCTTACCCCTAAAGACCTGTGAGTCACAACACAACGCCATGGTGTCCCGCTGAGCTGGTTTCCACATCAAAACCCGCTGCTGTCCAACCAGATAAACCCCGTAGAAAATGACCCCCCTTTGACATCAAGCTGGCCTCACCCACATAGGAATATAACTCTCAGAAAAACAAATGGCACTCAAGACTTAACTCCAGACGTTAACTCACAGCGCTGCGGCTTCTGATTCCACGACAGGTGATTCCAACTTTGTGATTATCCAGGGATTAGTGAAGGTGACATGAGGAAGGCTGGCGCTAATCCCCTCTAAAGACCTCCTTAATCCAGGAGATCAGTAACCCTGGCTTTAATAGATGAGTGTCATATCGCCCAGGGTTAGTGACTAACGAGATGTGAGATTGACTCTCTACAGAGGAGGGCCTTGTCAAACTTAAAGTTTCCACTCTGGGATCAGTTATGCTTCCACATAAGCATTTTACCACATTCTGTTTTCTTGAGGTTCCTTGCACTTTTGGCTTCACAGTATTCAAGCAACTTTCAGCAAATATTACTCCAATTACAGGGCATGATCTTATGACAGGAAAGTAACCTAAAATAAGCCACCCTCTAAAAAGAGAGCACCACCCAGATGAACTATGGTCGACTCGACTCGCAGACATGTTATGGTACAGCAAAGGTGTGTTTTTTGGTTTAATAATAACATTAACAATAATAATATTAACAATAATTGGTCCTTCCTGAGAGGGAATGATACTACCAAATTTAGAAAGAGAAACATTGTTTTCCAGCAAATAAAACTCATTTTAGTTAGTTTCAGAAAGCATGTACAACCATAAACAGATTCTACATCAAAGCTATGTTTCAGTTGGGCTTTCGACCTAAATCGTATGCTTAAAGGCAGTGGACACTATTGGTAATTACTCAAAATAATTGTTAGCATAAAAACCTACTTTTTTTACGGGGAATGGGGAGCTGTTGATAGTATAAAACATTGTGAGAAACGGCTCCCTCTGAAGTAATGTAGTTTTCGAGAAAGAAGCAATTTTCCACAAATTTGAGTTCGAGACCTCAGGTTTAGAATATGAGGTCTTGAAATCAAGCATCATGAATTAAAGCACACAACTTCGTGTGATAAGGTTTTTTTCTCTCTTTTTTTTTCTTTCAATATTATCTCGCACTTTTGACGACAGATTGAGCTCAAATTTTCACAGGTTTGTTATTTTATGCATATGTTGAGATACACCAACTGTGAAGGCTAGTCTTTGA
Source organism: Asterias amurensis (assembly GCF_032118995.1). Lineage (NCBI taxonomy): Eukaryota > Metazoa > Echinodermata > Asteroidea > Forcipulatida > Asteriidae > Asterias > Asterias amurensis. The sequence continues at coordinate 1,200,224 of NC_092653.1, read as the reverse complement.
CAATTACCAATAGTGTCCAGTGTCTTTAATGTAGATGACAATACAATTGAACAATACAAGTCAAATCAAAACTAAGACAAGATCATTGACTCAAATGTAGACAAATTGACTCGAAACAAGAGCCATATAAAAACTCTAAGGCCAGAACAGCCATGGGGTACATGTAAATGAAAACCTCAGAGCTTGTTAAAAAAATTGTCACGTCATTTGTTGAGCAAGGTATTCAAGTGTACTAGGATTTAGAAAGTAATATGTTATTTGGAGTTTCACTTTTATGTTTTTGAGACCATTGCGGACCATCTGTGAAGTTTGAGAGAGATTGTAGTCTTCGGCTCTTTTATCAACTTATTTATTAACTAAACTGTCCTATTGATGAGACATATTCCAAATGCTGTTTAGATTGCTTAATTCTGGACTGGGCTTAGCATCATAAGTAAAACGTTTTGTTTTCTCAATCTTAATATAATAAATTTGAGGACATACAATTTGCACTTCATTTAACCCTGACTTCATGAAGGTGTATTAACCCAAAACAAATTTTTTTACCACAATCAGTTTTGTACAAAATGTGAAAAAAAATCATGTTAAGAATTCTCAATTCTGAGCCAGAGAATCACAACAAAATACCTCCTTGGCCAGTTTATAAAGAGAGGGATCAGTCAGTTGCACTACGTATCTATCAACACCTTAGATGGTAAAGCTGGGTTGGACACAGGTCACAGCTAGTCCAAGTCCATATACAAACAAACTTTGTCATGCATTAAATGTAGGATGCATTAAATGTAGATCCTAATGTGCATGAGGAGGAGGAAAGAGGAGGAGGCCAAAAAGGGGAGGAAGGTGAAGGGCTGCTAAGCATGAAATATTGCTTAGCAAAATTATTTGTTAAAGGAATCATACATTAGAGAAGTAGAGTAGAGACGAGGAGGGGGTGTCAGAGGAGGTTGAGTAAGAAGGAAGGATGCGAAAAGGCGGAGGGCCTGATTTCGTAACTCTGCTAAGCATGAAATATTGCTTAGCATATTTGACTGTTACAGGTATCATACTGGATGTGTAGAAATGACAAAATAGTCACAGACAGTGTTCATGTTATTTCTGCTTCAGTGCTTCCTTGCAACCTAACCCCTAACTCTCGTGTATCCAAGGTGGGGTGGTATTAAAACCACTTTGCATTTGTGATGGGGACATAATTTGAAGTTGCTATCGATTTTTTTGGTCTGTAGAGCCCAATGCTGTTTAAAAAAATTCTTCATGCAATGACACCGAGTTAAAGCTTCCAGTGTTTGTCACGGTTCTAAACACGACAGTAGATGTGCAACTGTCATCACAACCAAGCGTTCATCACAGTTGCGATCATTAATTTGAGATCTCCTGCATTGTGTTTGTGGTTACGCACATCACTCATCAAATACGCCCAGGCTATTTCCAAAATGGCGATCGGAAACGCAGCAATTAGAATGCACACAGGAAGGAAGATTCATAAAGAGTAAAATAATTGCGTGATATAAGTAATTAAACCGAGAAGGTCTTGTCTTCCTTAATCAATTGTTTATTTCTTCAATCTAGTCATCTCTGTAATTCTTCCTGACAACTTCACTCCATGCTCACATTTCGGGAACAGAAAGAAAATTAAGCATACATTTGCCCCACTCATAAACACCGGAACCACATAATTATAACCCGAAACAATCCGACGTCAAATTAACATCATCCGTTATTAGCTATGACAGGTCTAATGGGTTTCTTGAGGTTGTAGAAGTACCCAGTCCATAATCTAGTTTCCCCGGGCCCAAGGTCTGCGAGCTCTCATTCATTTAGATCCTAACGAGGTATTATGTGAACGGACAGAAGTTAAATCTGTGTTGCTCCTCTCCAGTTTCCCGCATTAAATTCTCCTTAATCGCTTTTCTGATTACTCATTTAATTCGGCGGGATTTAACCGGATTACGTTGACGTCCTCAATCTGAGCAGCTGACAGCAGATGAGACAACAACGCGTATCGTTAAGTACGCCAGCAACGCGTATCGCTAAGTACGTCAGCTGAACGTCAATTCCTACGTTTCTCTGTAATTCAGCAGATGATAGAGGGAGGGTACGACATTGGTGACAACATGATGGGAATGTTATTGAATTAGTTTTATAAAAAGATTATTTTGTGCCAAGTTCGTGCAATCCTTTTGAAATTCATGTCACATTGGAAAACAAATACTGGCTGTTTCCTTTATTGTTAAAGTGATCAGTAGCTTAAAGGTTACATCATACTTAGGTATAAATATCCCGGGGGGAATCGGTGCAATTCTTATCAGAAAGCTTACTTGTTAATGTTATAATGGTAGAAATAACAGTGATCATCCGGCAAAATTATTTCGCCTGTTGTTTATAACTCAATAACAGTTTTTCAAAAATTGGATTCAGCAAAGATTATCTTGTGACAACTTTTGGAGATTTAAATTTCCATGGATACTATTTGTAAAATCAGAGGTGCCACCTCACTAACATGGATGGATTTGACATTTTGGTGAAAATACCTCAACTGGTTCTTGTTATTTCCCAGACACTGTATTCAACTTCCGCTTTCACAAGTGACATTTTTCTTGATAAATTGGCAAACATAATGTTGACAAAACCAAACAATGACCGTACCTTTATGAAGAAAAAAAAACAGTTGTTAGTATTTAGGTTGCTTTAATTGATAATGAAGGCTAGTGCAATAAGCATGCGTCTTAAAGCTGAAAAGTAAAAAATGCCATGTCAAAAGTCGACAATATAAATTTAGGATTTGGCGAGGGCATCCTACTTGTGATTGAGTATGGGTTTTTTGAGGCGAACCCTAGATCACCAGTCTGTTTTGATTTCAGCTTGTGGCCCGGAGTGGAAACATTTTCCTAATGTTGAACCCTGTTTCATAAACTTGCGCCAGTCTGAATGCCATTTTAGCCTGCAGCATCGGGGGAAAGCTAGCTCCCACTAATTGGAATCCATTTCATGGCCCAGGGGCAGGTCTGGTACCCAATCTCATTGGTTGTAATTGAAGAGGCATGTCACAATATTGAACAGGTGAGACAATTTAATACATCATGCTGTTTGCTCTGTCTATCAAATATGGTTATGATGGAGGTTGGGATGGCAGCTGCTTCTAGAGGGGGGGGGGGGGGGGGGATGGGGTGGGCGTGAAGAGAAGGGGAGGGACATGTCAGTTTTATATAACTTGATATTAACTGAAAGATGTTTATGATTACCAAGTGTTACTAGCATAACGAATACTTGGCAGCAGTAGGGTCTCATCAGGGATAGATAAGAAGAATTGGGGTCGGGGGATAACTTCTTACGGATGGATCTATATGAATTTATTTAGTAAGAGACTACAATTTCCAAAGCAATTATTCTGAGTTAAGTTTGAGTTTTTCCTGTCAAGACACTGGTTTTTAGAGGTTGGGTTTTGAGCAGTGCCGTAGCTGTACATTGCTTGATAGTTCCTTAGCTAATTGTTGATGTAAAAAGTGCAAACTTAACCATTATTAATAATGAGATAAAGTTTTGTAGTCTGTGCAACAGGTTTGGGAATCTTTAGGAGGGGCTGAACTCTGATTGGAACCGAACTATTTGCACACTTTCCCTTGGCATATGACTCCCACAGGTCTCCAAGGGCCTTGGGCTGTCTATCTTAAAATACCACTTAAATTGGAACCACTTCATAATCTCAAGTCGACTACTTTCACTTTACTCTCAAGAAGTCCCATTATGGACACTTTGCTCTGAAATATATTTGCATAGACGGGTTTTACCCAGGTTTTTTTCAAAACTGTTGGGCAATCTGGACCCAAGTTCATGGATGTTTGGCCGAAGCACACTGAATTTAAACAAGGTCTTTGGAATGTTTACTCTTTGGTGCTTATCTTGGTTGTAAACGCATTACTGTGAAATCTTTAACATTCTATAATGGTTATCTCTTTTGTGGAAGAAAAAAAAAAAAAAAAAAAAAATGTCCTAATGCTAACCCTAACCCTAAACCAAAACCCATGTACACCACAAGTTTTTTTCCAGAACATATTATCGATATGGGTGTCGGCACATAGGGTGTTGGAATATTACAGCGCAGTCACCAATGACTGAAACTCATACAAGTCATCTGATGACGAAACACACTAAACTGGGTTCAAGAAAACAACATCTCCAAGAAAAATGATGACCTGTCAAAATTGATAAGATCTCAGGACGTTATCGAGCACTAAAGTAGACTTCAAGATGGCAAGTCCTTTTGGGGGTTTGGGTTTTAATGAGTAATGCAGCACACCTCATTAGCTTAATGAGAGTCGATTCTGGTATGTACTCAATCATATAGATTGTACACAAATAGATCAATGGGTCCTCAGTTCACAGTACATTGGTCAAGTTTGGAGATACCATGTGTTTAGGGTTCACCATAGCTTGGGTAAAATATTGTTTTACTGGATCAACAAGGAAGTTAAGAATATAATTCATGACATATCTCAGAAATTAGTAGAAAGTGATTGAATTAAATTAAATTGCATTACCATTTTTGTACAAAAAAATAACTTTAATAAGTGATGACTTGTATTTTTTTCAAATACAGGAAACGATTATTAACCGATATAAATGAAACACAAAATTTCTGCCATTGCGTTTCTGCCATGCGTTTACTTGCCAATGAGTTTTCCTGCCAAACAAGCCTTACTGGCCATGGCCAGCCAACAGTGAACATATATTTTCTGTCTCTGAGAATGAAACGGACAACGGTTTCCCCGTTTCCCTGACATATAGCCGGTGACATAAATTGTTTCCAGCCACCCTGCTGATACCGAATTGCATCAAATTTTGTCTCATTTCCAGAATCAGTCGGGGACAAAGTTACAAAATTCTTCTGTGATTTTGTTTACAATTGCACTCTCTGCCGGTTCAATTTATAGATTTATCTAATTTTGAGTTTCAATTTGCAAAACCTGAAGAATCGTTTTGGGTCAATAAGTTGACTCCATCAAGTTACACATACTTTCATGTTTAATGCATCACTTTCACTATTTCAATCATGGAGTACACATTATTATTTTGGGGAAAAGTACATTCATGCAAAACCGTCTAGTTTTCAAGGACAGACCAGCTATATTCTGGTAAGTTAGAGCATTTGTACCGATTATTTTGTTATATTTGATTACTTATCTAGCCTCACAATTGTAAGGAGATAATTTTGTTTTTACAAAACTTAAGTTTAGACACAGGTATTTCTCCTGATCGTTGTGTTTGTTAAAGAGTTACTTCACTGTACGCTGCAAGTTTTGGATTGTTCATTTTACCTCTTACCCTCCCCACCCCATCTCCATCTTCAATGTTCATCCTTTGCTTCACCATCTTCAATGTTCATCCTTTGCTTTCCCATGTGCATATGTCTTTCTCTCTTTCTATTTCTGTCCACTTGACTCCTTCTCTTACACTATACCTGTTCATGTGTGTTGTGTTATCAAGGGTCGAAACATCAGACCATTAGCTATTTCTTGCATCATTTCTCTTTCCCCCGATGCCTACAGAAGCTTTACACATGTCACTTATTTCCCCGTTGGGAGAGTCAAAGTGACATTCGTCATATTTTCCCCTAGATCTAAATCTGTCTCAAACTTGTCCTACTTTCTGACATGAAAATCAATGTTTCCTGGGACTAATCAGTAACACCACGTCCCACTGAGACAAACACACAGAAATATCCTGAAATAACTGTTGGCTTAGCGAAGAGTGCCTCAGGAATTACACTAAAAGATACTCCAGTCCAAACTAATGATAATATTACACTTAATCGGCTTGACCTAAATTTCCAGGGGTGTAAGATGAACCCGTGGGAGCCACTGAAGGGATTATCAGTCGACAGAGTCAAGAGAGAGAGAGAGGGGGCGATGGAGAGCACATCCACAGTGATGTCGACTTCATGAAAAGCCATTGTTAACTTCACGTGATCAGTATGTCTAACAACAGGCTGAGCTGAGTAGTGTGGATTCAAGCACTGTCTAGAGGTTTGTAGGAAGGGAAGATATACATGTAATGCCTGCTAGGGTTACCAGAGGGAGCAAGGGTACCAGCTGTTCGGAATAAAACATCAACATCAAGTAGAATATTAGGTTGTTTTGTTTGGGATTGAGGTTGGAGACTTGAAACTAAACAAAGATGCTTCCTTCACTCAATGGTGTTCAATGTCAACAAGCTGTGGAGCACTCTACCTCAAAAAATATACAATTTCAAAGCTACGAAGAACACAAATTCAATATCAGATAATTTGGAAAACAGTTGTCCAGTGATACATAATGTAATTAGCCTCAGAGTAAATAAAAGTTCAATTGAAATTGAAAAAAAAACCAAGCAGACAGTGGCTGAGGCTGTGTCAATTATGTTGCTAGAAATGGGGCATTCAATCCTCAGGCGTTTTGTTAATCAAGTCACACTGACTGCATTTTGAAAATATTGATCGACCAACGCCAATATTTATTTAGAAACACTCCCGAATAAAAAAAAGCTTCATTTACAAGCAAAATCCGCCGTACCTGAAACAACATTCGCTGATGTATAAAGTACAATCACACGTGGTAACAATTTAGCCAATAATTGTCCCACAGGCCATCTAACCATGCCCAAGACCTCTCATGGATTTATCAAGGGTACCATTTGTCTAGCCTCTGCTATGCCTGTAATGATTGCTTCCTACTACCCCGAGAATACAAACATGTACCTCGTCAAATTTAAAGACACCGGTGTGGTTTTCCAGTGAAAGGAAAGTATACCACTGGTGTAAATATTAAAGGAGTTTGCGCTATGATGTTTTATGAGTAGATACCCATGCTTTCCCTTCGATGGAAAATGTGGAATAGGCTTTCTACTTGGTTCATTGGAAAAAAGGTTGGAATATTTGATTAAGGGCTGGTCTACATGTACTTGCAGCACCAAGATAGGTTTTTATAGACTTTTCAGGATATTTAATAACAATTCTGCTGATGTTTCTTTTAGGCCCAAAATAGGAAATCAGACCTAAGAATATCATGCCTTGAGGGAGAAATATGGGTTAACTCTAAATCTAATGTTTATAAAATGCATTTCCTGTTGTTCCGCAGCTGTGGATCAAATCAAGCACTCAATGTCAAGAATAATTATCAATAGTAAATTATGCATAAACCTCAAAATGTTTCTCGGAAAGAATTCTTCTCCAGGCAAGAATTGACTTGTGGGGCAGCCAGAGTACAAGAGGTTCAACTGGGATATTAAAATAGAGGTAAAACCCTCTAGTGCTTACACTTTTAAAGGGCGGTATACTTTTGGTATTTACTCAAAAACTAATGACAATAAAAATAGGAAGTGCTGCAGCTGTTGATAATGTATAACATTTTGAGAAACGATTCCCCTTACAACTAATGATTTCTTGAGATGTAAATATTCATGTTTCTTTTAGTGGGATTGGACAACTGAACATACTTTTCTAATGTGGGGAGCCTAAAGTCTTTGGTGAGGCGTCCAATTTCTGTCAAACTACTCCATCAGATAAATCATAATATATTACAAAATACTTTTCAAAATTCGAAATTGAAATGATGAAAACTAGAAGTTCAATTCTTCAAAAGAAAAGTGGTATTTAGCAGCTTGTTGAGGAACAACAATAAAACACATGGCAGTTAAAGACACTGGACACTATTGGTAACTGTCAAAGACCAGTCTTCTCACTTAGTGTATCTCAACATATGCATAAAATAACAAACCTGTGAAAATTTGAGCTTGATTGGTCGTCGGAGTTGCAAGATAACTATGAAAGAAAAAAACACCCTTGTCACACGAAGTTGTGTGCTTTCAGATGCTTGATTTCGAGACCTCTCAGACCTCTTTTCTCACAATACAATGTTTTATACTTCCAGTATCAACAGCTTCCCATTACTCATAACCAAGTAAGGTTTTGTGCTAATAATTATTTTGACTAATTACCAATAGTGTCCACTGCCTTTAACATCTTCAGCCATCAAGTAGCTTTAACATTAAAATGGATATGGGAGATTACTGTATGGTAAAGACAGAGACGACATGGTGCCTGGGGGCAAATATTAAGACATATATAATTCATATGGCAGCACGTTAATGGATTTTTAACCCCTTGAGGGGAGTCTATGTTGACTAATATTTCACGGTTTTTCCAATTACTGTCAACGACGGGCAGTTTCCAGGGGTGGACAGCCCATGCCCGTTATGGGTTTCCAAGACATATATGACTTCCTTGTTGGGATGGAAAGTGTCTCTCTAGTGGGAATATACGAACAAGGTAATTAGGTTAGGCGGGTTTTAAACTGATCACTCCTGCATGACTACTGAGGGATTGTCTGATTTAGCATCCTGCCGGAATTGGCAAATTCAAACCGATTCGCTGCCGTTTGGACGAGGTGAGGTGCTTCATTTCAGAGGCTCACTTCCACAAATTGAGCAGAGTGACATTCCCCTAGAGTACAGCGCTTCCGATAAATAAATATGCACAACTCACAGCTAGCTTGGCACTTTCTTGATTAATAACCTTTTAATGACCACAGTAGAAGTTATCAAAAAGATTTCCATGCATTAAATTGAAAAAAAATGAGTTCACAGTTAAAGTTTCTTGAGATTTATTTCAGCATAATTTCCTTTTTTTTTTCTTAACAGCACTAATAATGTTGATAGAGCTACTTGATCTCAACCCTGCATTGGATGGATAGCGCCCTCTATGGTTCATAACTCCTCAGGTCACATAGGATCAGAATGTGTATTACTTCTCAATGCCGTGTCACAAGAAACATTTAAAAAAAGAAGATACCAAAAATGCTTACCAACAAACATGCTTAGCACGAATGTGCTTGAAACCAACGACAAACAACTCATGTTTCAATGCATAGTGGCTGGTAATCTGTATTCACTATTAAACAAAGGAACAATACTTACAAAAATAAATGATTGATAGATCAGGGGGGAAAAATAAATGAATAAATATTAAAATAGAGTACTTACTTCTTGGTGGCGAATTTGCAAATAAATCTGTGTCACTCTCTGATGCCTGCATAAGGATGATAAAAACAAAACAAAATTATTTATTATTATTTCATGAAGTTGATAGTTATATCTGTGACACTCTTACTCTATCACGGCTGGATAAGGATGTTTAGAGTACCGGTATAAAGTGGTTAATTACCCTGAATGGGATAAATTTATACCCCAATTGTAATCCTTATCCCCCAATCAGGAGATCATTATATGATAAAAAGACACTCTACCCTGATCCACTCTCACACTGTATTAATCCTACATTGTGTTATTCACACAATCGAGTTAGTCAATCTCGGACTCGGGCAGGGAGAAAGGTTTCACTCAGTAAAGAGTCAATATTTTCCTCAAAACTTGTTCACTTATAGAAAGCTCAACAGCCCTATCATTAGAAATAAGTCACGCTTGCGTTAATGGAAAGGTTAAAAACACTGTTAGAAACGACACCCTTGAAAGAGGTAATTGTTCACCAACAAATTAGAATCTTGAAAGGCTTCATGCATGAAGCCTTTCTCAAGCATCTGAAACCTCACAGTTCTATTATTCCACTATTGCACCAACCAACTGTATTAATGTTGTAGCTTGGAGAACAGAATGAAGCCTCTGCAGAGTGTACACTAAGTCAATACTCTTCACAACTCATACAAATGAATTCCCCAAATCCTATTAAATTTTGATGTGTGGTAGTTAGAGCTCCAACCAGCTAACCCATATGACCCCAAATGACAAGCCAGGTCACACCATTATAGCACCAAGGGGAATTATAACCCTACAGGCAAGCTTAACACCAGATTATTTTCCCCCGGTAGAGGTCACGGGGGACCAGGAAAGTAATCCATTCTATGACAAACTGAACGAACCATGCAAAGGCCGCTGGGGGCATTCGAATCGGACCGTGAAATAACTGCGAATTCGTTTTACACTATCACAAATTGCCTGAAAATCATTGTCAGCTGTCTGCGCATGCGATATATTTCACAACTGTGCGGTGTTGAACTCCTTTAGGTTAGACAACACTGACTCTGATGACGATTGGATGGAAAATTGATTTTGTGCACAGCAGTGGCGGGAATCTGATCTGAGTGATTTTAGGGAAGTTACACTAATTCAATATTATGATTATCATTGGCATAGAGGTACGAACTGTCTGCAGATTAGTACAAATCAACACCACAATAATAAAGTACATGATGGGCATGACCAACAGTCCTTAATAAAAGGCCAAGCATACACAGTCCAAGAGACGCTACTGTCATCAACATTTTCAGATTCAAATTGTGGGGGGATACAAATTAATAATTTTTTTCCATAACCACATGACTTCAAAGGGAAGAATAATCATTTGTTTTTTCCAAAACTCCAAATTAACATCTGTGCTACATGGGTTTCCCTAAATACAAACTGAAATAAAATACAATCCTGTACTTGGAAAGCGGTAGTGACAGATGTCTGTATTTGTAGCACAATTTTTAATAATGAGGTTCCCATCATGAGCCAGTTGTCTGATGAACTTTAACCTTTGCGACTACTCAGCATTCATGCATGTGAAATACATTTAGTTTCTGATCCTGATTATCTATCCAACTGACATTTAAAAAGCATTAAAAACACCACAGAGGATGATCACATCGTAGAAAGGCTAGCCTACTAATGGGTTCTCCGTGTTTTTAATGTTTCCTTTCCTACAACAATTTCTACAATTTACTAATAAGAAGCCTGCATAGATTTCCTGTCATTTAAAGGCAGTGGACACAATTGGTAATTACTCAAAATAAGTATTATCATAAAACCTTACTTGGTAACGAGTAATGGGGAGCTGTTGATAGTATAAAACACTGTGGGAAACAGCTCCCTCTGAAGTAACGTTGTTTTCGAGAATGTAAGTAATTTCCCACAAATTTAATATAAATTACCAATAGTGTCCAGTGTCTTAAAAAAAAAAAAAAAATGCGGTCAATGATATGTTCTGAAAAATGTACACTGCAAATCGCCTCAAATAAAATCAAATTCATTTTGAATTTACTTTGCACAAAATGTGCTAGCTGAAAGTAAACCGAATTCCACCATAACAAAACAAATATTGGCAGGTCTACAAAACAGCTGTTTCAGTGTTTACACACAATCTCTCACCAACATTTAACAGCAAAAATAGGGGACAGAAAACCTGGTGGGTGCCAAATTCTTCAGAAGACAAAAAAAAAAACCCGGTCTCCTATGAGTTTGTGAACCCTACAGGTAACATGAGCCAGGTACTCATTGGCAATGCATCACACTCAACGCACTACAGCACACTTAGGGCACTCCAGCATCAAGACGTTGGGAACAACGCTTCTCCTAAAAACTTATGCAAATTATACTGCGATACAATGGTAACCCGATATCCCTACACGGGGTGAGCAGGCTGGCACGGCCTCGCCACTCATCCAAAATGCACTCACTCCATCTTCAAACCACGCGCTCCATGGAACGCTGGCACAGGAAATCTTCAAATTTTAGTGAGCCAGATCAATGAGTCTTTTAAATTTCACTTGAACAAATTTACCATCAGAATAATCACCATATTAAAGCAGCCGATGTAATCATTCATTTTAAGAATGTGTCATATTTAGCTTCTAAATAATTGTAACTTTGTATTGAACTGTTCTCCATTCATGGCGTAGGATTGAATAAATCTTAAGTGGCGAGAATTTGTGGTCCTTCAGCAACTGGATAAAGTTTGATTCTTAACAGATTCTTAACAGTCACCACGGAGGTCAAATCATGGAAACGTACATGCATGTAAACGCCATGTACAATTCTAAGTGAGACGTCTTCATTTACCTCAGTGAGGGCGCTGTTTTGGGGCTTGTGACATCATATGTAAAGGGTCTATTGCTAAATGGTATGTCAATTTCTTTGTTTCAACGTTCTTGAAGGTTTTGGTTCCTTACAGCATCAATCCTGGTTCAGAGAGTTTCTATATGAAATGCACCAGCTTCAGACACGTGCCTATCTCTGATTCAATACTCTAGCCCTGTGTGAAAAGTAAACCAAGATGGCCACTCTGACTACAAAACCACAAGGTGGAAGTCATTAGGGTTCAACAAACCCTCCTTCCAACAAAGCAAAACAATACAGTCCGCTATGCTTTGAGTTTTTGCCTTTTGTAATATTGAACGACATCATATACCAGATCTTAACCCTCTCTTGAGTCCCACCACTCCAGTGTCACTTCAGCCCTTAGAATGCCCTTTCAATAGGAAATGCCCCAAGAAGTGACGGTGAAAGGTTATCCCCTTGTTGAGCCAAGCAGCACTGGTTGCCCCGGGGCGACGGTGGGCAGAGGAATATCCTTCGCCCCCCTCAGGGCTAATGGCCAGGTGTAATATAATTAAGTCGAGCCTCAATGCCACTGTAGTACAATGGAGTTCTTTGCAGAGTCACAACATGTATGATATCTTATGAATCAAAGGGTCAGTTTCAACTCATTGTAACTGTTCAATCACAACAACTCACAGGTCAGGATTTATACAGCTGCTAAGCAGAACATCAATTAATTTACTAAGCTGGTCGGAAACTGGTCACCAACACTACACATAAAGGCATTTCAGCTGGTAACCTTCTCCTAACAGTAAGCACAATTGGTTAAGCTAAGTAAGTTTAAGAACCTCCAGGCAGCTTTACTGACAGCAATTTATGAACAGTTCAAAAGATAAAATCAAACAAAGTATTCTTAAACCTGACTGGAGTAAAGCTTCTAGATTTTGAAAAAAAAAATGAAAAAACAGAAAGGTCACTGATTCTCAGACACTTTTGAAATTGTTGCTCTAGTTTCAGTTTCCCTCTTTCCATGCTTTTAATCAATATAATTTACTTCAATTGTAATGTTAGTAGTGGACGGTTGCAAAGAAAACAAAAATAAGGATACAAAACATGTCTCATAACTTAATAAAATAATATCTCTGTTTTTATTTAATACTTTTTTTTATTATAAAGTTTTTGATTGAATCGCTGTTTTCCCTTCTGTCAATAAATTTGTTTTGACAACCTCAGCCAGTTATGCATTTGCATTTTTTCCCGTTCGATTGAGACTAAAAAAAGAGAAAACACGGGACATACTATTGGTGTCTGAATGAGCAAAACAGCAATCCAATTGTCAGAGTTATTTTGATCGGACAGGGAAAGGCACAAAATACCTCCAGGATGGTTATTTTGTTTCAAAACGCAGGCACTCCAAACTGAAAAAGAATGTTTTGAGGTAAGGGTTTTGGTAGTTGTTTACCACTTTTCCCAGAGTTTTTCCTCGTCTTGTTTTGATTACAAAGCTAGCAAAAAGAAAGTAGGCCACGAAGAGGAGAGACACATTCATAATGCTCCACATGTAATAAGTAACTATATTTAAACTTCTCATTCACAAAATCATTATTCACATCATAATAAATAAAAAATAAAAAAATTCCAGCCCAAGGCTTTTGGAATGTATTTGTTGCAAAAGTACACTTGACCCGCGGCGAACGAAACGCTATTGTTGAGGTGTTATTGCGAGGTGGTTTTAAAAGTAACAGAAGGGGAGTTATATTTGAAAAGATTGAAGGTTGTCAGATTTGACAAGTGAGATTAGGAACTTTAGAAACCATAGAACAACTACATCTGTGGTTTATAAAAGCTGTGTATGATGGAAATGGGTAGTAAGCCTGGTTTATAATTCCTGGATTTTATAGGGGATTCGGTGGGGCCGATTTACAAAGGAATTACTGGATTTAGAATGCCATGAGAACCAACCGTGAATGATGACTGGAACCAAGCGTTGATCGTTACGGACCATTTGTGAACTTCAATAAAATGATTCCAAAGAACATCGAGTACATGAACAAATTCAGACGACTGTAATAAATGTTTCACGGGTCAAACTAAAGTTACAAAAAGTTTTGCCGTGCACTAAACTAAAGCAGCACTGTGTACCCCTTTGAACTTCCTTCAATAGGAGCAATTCACACTAAACAATGCGCTATCTAGTTTTCCATGGAAAGTGCTCAGAGAGAAATTTTTCCTTCCCGAAAAACGGTCAACTATTTAAAACAATCTCACTCAAAACTCAGCCAGTGTGGGCACTTTAAATGGCCGACATAAATGTGATCAACCTTCACCGACCGCACAATAAATACCATCTGATGTTGTCAACACAGTAGAAAAGAAAAAAAAATTGCTGCTTTATATTCATCAAAAAAATCTTTCCTTGGCAAACTGTAGAGATAGAGGGGGCATGTATTGCAAAATGCCACATTGGATTTTGATAATATATGATAATATATTATGACAGAAGTGAATTGTTATTTTCTTCTGCTGATTAGAAATCCAGCATGAGGATGACACAAACAACAACAAAATAACTTCAACCCAATCCCAAACAAAAAGTGAAATTGCTCCAATCTCACAATATTGACTTTACACAAACGCCGTCGAAGTCTGACGTCCACATTATTCTGTCTGTACAACAATAACTATAACCCCATTGGCTGCTAACACCAGGCAATTGACCTACTTGGAGGGGGGGGGGGGGGGTGGAGGATGGGTTTGGAGATGCCAGGGAGAGATGGACGACACTGAAGGAAGTAACAGGAAGAGGTATAAGATCCCTTTAGCTCAGCTTCAACTTCCGGAACAGGATTCTTGCTAATGACACTCTCTCCCTTATTACCCTACCACTGCTCTCAGGGCCTCAGGCTACTCACACTGTACAGATTGGCTTTACAGGGGGCACTTGCATCAGATAATATTGCATATTATGCTGATCAAACTGGCATGGTTTTTTTTCTTCGTTTCCTTTACTCAGATCAGAGATGCTTAAGTGGGAAGGGGTGATGATTTGAAGCAGTGGTGTGATAAAAGCGCTATGAAATATGCATGATGAGGGATACTCATTTTTCTTATTCAGAATTATGACAGGTCGGTTGTGATCTATTAAAGGTAGGGCCATAGAATGCTTTTTGTCAACATAATACTGATTTATGGAACGAATTATCAGAAAAGATAAAACGTGTTTACTTGTTGATGAACAAAACAGTCACTGTATTCCTAAGATGTTTTGAGCACTTCAAAGAAAATGGTAGGTCTACACAATTTAAATCAAAAGTATATTTCAAAGAAACACATGTGGAACAGTTTTAAAAGACACAAAATACTAAACTCTTCTTTTCGTCACACATAAAACATTCTTGATGAAGTAATTCTGAGATATTCAGTTCTGGAATACAGTTTAAAAAAAATTATTTCCAAGATGATAAATCCTCATTTAGTTTCTTTATTTATTTCAAACGATATCATGTCAACTGTCATTGATATGTAATAAATAGATGAAATTGAATTATAGCTAATGTCATCTTCGATTCAAAGCAACTGATTAAAAGAGGAAAAAAAAGACCTAGACCTACTTTAATTTTATATCAGATCTCATATAATTCAACTTGACAGGCTGTAAATTGATGTTCTAATTTAAGCTGTCTCTTTCAATTCAAATTGAGATCTAAGCACTTGTATTAATGCTCATATCAATTCAAATTATTCACCGTGAATAACAAAATCGTCATAACATTCCTTGAAGTAAAGACATCAACAAGTCTGTTAAAGTCATCTGATATCATCTTATAGTATAAACCCCCCCAAAATAACGATATTTTATTGCCACGTCTCACCATAGCTACACTCAGCGCCAACATTATAAAACTGCACCATCAATTCTTAAGGTAGTCCACAACAATAAGAGCTGCCTTTAAGCCTAGACCAACTGCACCAAGATCAAACATCTGCCACTGTATTGAAACTGACAGTTGCAAATTTGAGCTAATAAGCTATGTTGGGGGCCAATAAGGCCTGCATTAGAGTTTGTCACAAATTTCCAGTAACAGACAGAACGAATTAATTGTGATTGTTCGACACTGTGCAGACTCACTACATGACGATTTTTTTGTCCCGCTCCCCCCCCCTTCTTTCTTTCAGGGATGTGATTAGCAAAGTCCTTTCCGTAGGGCTGGAAGTGAAAAAGGAAATTCCAGATGAGGTTGGGTTTGACTTGTTTCTAGGAGTCAGAGTGGATGAAATAATGATGTTAACTGATTCTGACTGAACTGCCTTAAAGACAAGCTCCGCTGTACACCGTTGAGAGTCATAAGATATCATAGTGTCACTTAACTTCAACGAAGGCATTAAGTATAGAGAAAGCCCTAAATGTCGGACAGAGTTCCAGCAGGTTATACTAAGGAATCGCTGTCTTGTGTTTAAAATTAAAAAAAAACACTGGGCTCGCCTTGCGATTTATTGCCCTGCTTGTGAGTCGCGCAAACAATATGTGGATGATTCCCAAGACTAAGATAATGTCCGTCTTCAGACTCGTGTTTTAAGGTTCCATTTCATGTTGAAGCAGGATGTATTTCCTAATAAAGAAAGCTCATGTTGCAATTTATTGCTCTAATCAGTGGACATGAAAGCTGAAATGTCGCCCATGATGCCAAGATTGAGAGTAACGATGTCGTAGTGTTGCATATATTCCACGCTACTGATGAAACTGTCAATAACTCATAACGGCTGACATAACTCCAAGAGTTCTCTCGCTTGATTGGTGAAAACAAATCACATGCCACTAATAACTCCCCTTTTTACCCTCGTCTCTGTTCCAGAAGAGAGGCCTATGGATGGGCAGAGACATGGAATTACCTGATTTCTACAAAGGCAGACTGAAATCTGTAAAGTGCTGAGGTTTTGGTAACTCGTAAACATAGAAACCTGTCTCTGTGGAAATGCTTGATGAAATAGAATTCTGTATTTAAACCAAACAAATGCTTGGTGTGCAGTATAGAAAAATCCAAACTATTAAGAGCCTTTTTTTTTTATTTAAAAAAATGTAAAAGAAATGTTGCAAGTGTAAGTTGAGGGTCATAGAAACCTGTCTTTGAATTTAGAAGTCTATTCAAGTGCCTTGAGTACCTAACCTTGTTGGTAGATACTTGTGCTATAAAAGACTATTATTTTATGCAAACGAAAGATAACATCCACTTTGTGTTGGCAACTCAGTAAGTGGCAGAAGTATTATTAGTTGCAGAGTGGAGTAAAAGGTATGCATAGGTCCGCCATTTACCTTTCGAGTATTAAATTGTTCCGTCAATGCAAAAACGTGGTATCTCGATTTGTCATAACATTGTGTGTCACATATAAGAGAAGATCCTTCCAAAACCATGGCACTCTAGGCTTTGTGTGCTCATCTGTGATGGTTTGAGTTTGAGCGAGTCACTCTGCAATTTCAAAAACATGTGTCCGCAAAACGCAATTTGGAAAAGATGTTTTTGTGATGACAGAATGAAAGCTCTTGCAGTCTTGGTGTCTCAGCGCCTAGTTCTGTCAATCAATGTTCTGATATGGTTTCAATATAATAAACAATTCAATACAGTACATCTGTTTAACGTTGACTTTAACAAGAACTTGAAAATGTTGGTAGCATTTAATTTACCCAAGACACCTGGGTTACAGGTATATTAAAGTGCCTTTGTAATGGGTTGCAGGTTGTAACCAAAAACACACTCCTGTGTTTTAATCAAAGCGTTTATTAAATAATTTATTTTGCGTTTTGAGTTCACTAATTGCATGAATCAATTTTAAGCATTACACTCTGCAGCCTCATGCCTGATTGAGGAAAGATGTTTTCCCACAGTATTTAAGAATCCATGAAATTTAAATAACTTAGAAAGTTAATTCCCTAAATACATACAATCAGTCCTTGAAATTTCATCCTTTTTACCTTGGATGGCAAGAATAATACCTATACCCATATGGAGTAGTTTAATGAGAAAGACAACCCTCTCTAGAGATTCAATTCAACTGTGGATGTGTTAACAAGAAATAAGACGGAAAGTTGAAGGAGAGGTTGCTTCTTGGACAAATAGCTGCATCCATAGACATTTTTCTTTTTTACGGTCGTCTGAAAACAACATGGCGACCATCTGTGACATTTTGAAATCACAAACATTGGTTCATAATGAGACTTATGGGAAGGAACAAGAAACAAGAAAACCCCTGTGCGATCCATCAACTGAGATGATAAATTTGAAGGCGACCATTTTGGACATGAACCCTGCGCCCTTAGGTATGTAACACACCTGTGTAAGGATTGGTGACCCGACTTGAAGAATCAATAAACACACCATATGTTCATGTATGCAGTACTAGAGACACACAACGCATGGACCATTTCACAAACCCATGATGGCCCGGACTGGAAACAGAAAACCACTAGGGACTCTATCAATTACCAATTTGTCCCCTGGAAAACACAATTCTGAGATGAGTTTGCCTTTAGATGGTAGCCTATCGGAGTCAGGAGCGATCCCTTTACACTGACTCAGTCCAGCAGGAAAACCTGAACACTAATTGGATGCTGTTTGGGTTCAGTGTTTCTCTGGATCCCGTAGGGGGGTCTGCTGGGCCCTCTCCCCATGACTAGGGGAGCCCATAGGGGGATCTGGTAATTCAAAAGTGCAAGTTTCTGATTATCTGATTACTTCTGATTAGCTCAAGGTGGTTAGGGTGATGCTGGGAGGGCATTATGGGACAAACAGCGGGTTTCCTGTTCCATAATTGGTATTGACCCAGGGGTACCAACGCTGGATGGAACACAGCTAGCTCCATCCAACTAGCTCAGGCAAAATTAAATTATGATGATGAGCAGTGTGGCTCAAGTCAGTTTGTACTGGGATTATTATAAAGTGCAGGTCTGTACATGTCCTCTGCTGAAGGTAGACTGTATTTAAGTCTCTCACGTATTCCGGGAGTTTTATGTGTGTGCAATTCTATTTTTTCAAATACTTTAGTGTAGCCATGGTGTAGCGTAGTTGATGTTTATAAAAATTGTACCAAATTGATGGAAAGTATAATTTGCCCATGAGGAGACTCAACCCGCCTTTCTGATAACTTATAAATTATAAATTTATGTCATTCAAATTCGGGAAGGATTGGCAAGTTGGGTTTTTAACAAAATTAGCTTTCTCGTCATAAGTTTTGAATTTTGATTCAATGTTAATTTACATTTGATCAAACTTGAAATAGTATTTATACCAAAATACATATGCTTTTTCCCAACAATTTGTTTTTAAATGCTCTGCATAAATTTCTAAGACCTTGCTTCCGAAAGTCAGCTTTTAAGTTTTTTTTCTGGCTGATTCTCAAATCAAGAGCTTGGCTGGCTTCAAAAAGAGAGCTGTGAGAGCTAGACATGCTGGTAGCATCTTTCCTAAAATAATAGGCCTATATATACAGGTGGATCAATATAAACCTTCCATAAAAACCAATGTTGCAGTCGTAATATACATTACAGTTATACTATTCAGTATAATATAATATTTTATTATAAAAATAGATCATTAAAATCGGAACTTGTGAAATAAATTGTGTGTGCCTACATGTTTACTGTACCTGCATTACTATGGATCCATCATAAAACTCATTTCCTCGTGTTTATCTTAAACCAAATAAAACCAGATCAACCAAAAAATTCAAGATGATGGTAGGCTATAATATTCTGTCAAGATTATATTTCTACCAGCAACTTCAAGAAACCTGTGTCTTTCAAAGGTGAATCGTACAAAATAATAACTTGAATAACTACACCAAAAACCATTAAACACAAGAATAATACAACATATAAATAACTGGAGCAGATAATTATAGCAGAGCATGGTTTAGAAGAGAATTACTCACAGAAAAGTGAAAGTGACTGATAACCACAGACAATGGTGTTTGAAGCTTTGCGTGGTGTGGAGTGGAGAATAAGAGTAACTATAAATATAAATATGAATAGTAAACTTGCGGGTACAACCACAAGTAAAATCTCTTTTGAAGGAGTGTTGGCTCTGAAAAGAGCCGGTTTGGTATCGACGTTCGAACACCACCACAGAAAACACACAACTTTCTCTTTGAATGTTAAACCAGCGAGCCAAGAAACATGACTCTAAATCTATCTGTCCACCAGACTGAGACTCTCAGACAGGGGTCAGAATGTGATGAAGTGAAGTTGTGTCACAAAATTAACCTGCCAAGTCACATTACCTCCAATTTACTTGAGGCCTGGGGCTGACAACCTTATCTAGGGATGGAATGGTTGGCCTGTGGGGGCCTGTGGCATGGTGCATGCTGTGGAGGAGAGAGTATAATCATTGCCAAAGTATGACTTCTTTCCCAGCAGGGCAGATGGGGAAGTCATAATGTGTTTTGATTCTATCATAAAATCCTCATGTGGGAAAAAAACCAAATCAACAAAACCACTGATTATGTTACGGTTATTGGATCTTGATCACCATGAAACAACAAAATACATCATTAAAACCTGCAACTGGACTACAAGCAGGTTCCTATTCAAAAACAGAGAATCTCTTATTGACATTTATTTTGCCCAGCAATCCTTGAGTTAACAGTTGGAAACTTTCTTCAAAAATCTTTTCCTGCTCACTTCATTTCCTTTCATTGCATTGAATAATTCTGGATGTGAGACTCAGAAAAGCAAACCTATCACTATAGGCCTACTAGCCAAGAACCCCATGGAGAGAAGACAACTTGAAAGAAGGAAGTTTCAGTCTAAGGATGTGGGAGGAAAATCTCAGAGAATTATATCAGGAAACCCAAGCAGTCAGGTAGGGACTAAAAAAACAATCCATTTAGTTCCCATTGCGTGATTCGAACCAGGGTTCTAGAGGTAGAAGGCTACTATGCCAATCTGGCAAAAAAAGCTTCAAACTTATATATAATATATATAATAAATAAATAAAAAACTAAAAACTAAAAAAAACTTTAACTGTGAAGTCCAGACAGATAGCACATTATGTACAATTCAATGATGTCTCTCATGTGTCAATAACATTAACCTGTAGTCCTCCTCTACATCAAGTCTAGTTCCTGACTCCACCTTCATATTCCATCAAGATTAGATCTCACCTGCTTTTAGTCTGTTCACAGCATCAGACCATTCATGACAAATCCCCCCTGAATCACTCTGTCTTCACCGAACCCTACTCCCAAGAAGGGATTGGACTCAATTATGTCAGTGGTATCTTTACTGACAGATTGCGGAGAGCCCTTATGAACACACCACCCAACATTTCCGAAAAAGGAAGCCCATTTCACCCTGACTTTTCCAAAACGGCCATCATCGCGTATTGCTATTGATGGGATCATAGGTCAACATGTCAGCATTTTGTCACTAAGTTGGAGTTCTCAGGAAGTTAGTAGTACATCAATTGAGGGAAATGATTTGATTGGGGAATGTTCTTACGATTGCAAACGCATTATAGAAGACGTATTTACAGAGGCCAATAAGAATTTATGAAGCCTTGCAGCTGTATATTTGTCTTGGTGCACCAGTGTTTCTTGTAGTAATAGGCAAATGAAAAATTATTACCCAGGCTTGGGACGAAGTGATTCAATAATGTGCTGTCAACAGCAATATGAAATTAAAACGTTCAAGTTTATTTGAAAAAATGGTTTTGCTTAAAAAGTATTTTACACAAATTCAGTTTTAAATTGAAATCAAATGTTATCATTTATAATTGTGATACATACAAGCATTAATAAAGTGCATTTTTCCAGCGAGGCAGTAATCCCAGAGAGGAACACCGTAATGACCAAGAACCTTAAGATTAAAATAGGTATAACTTAATTTTAATTTGAATTGAATAATACATAACCGACTTGGACAGGGGAATAAAACAAAATTCCTAGTGGTGTTTTTTACATCAAAATACTGCCACAAATAACCACCTTGAGAGTCCAGACTTAAGCATCACAGATACTTCCATCATTATCATTCCAACTACATATTAACATACCTTGTACTTCCATGATCATCCGCATACCTTAGAGTCAATGCTTAACAGTAAAGACAGCAAAGAGTCACTTCTGTGATTCCAAAACCCAAATCAGACAAAGAAGCTTTCCCCCTTGCAGTACATGCTATAATTTCCTGCCTCTAAATCAAATCCCCATGATCAGTTAACAGTCTTATCGAACAATTCCAGCAGAAAGTCCAATCATGCGCCTTGCCCGTCTCGCTGCGAAACCCGATCCCGACATCTTTTGTGCAGCCGGCGCAAATTCCTTGTTTGTGCAGCACACTGGTCGATACCCACACGAAAATGATACATCTTCCCCAACAATGCCGTATAGTTATCCCTCCATTTTCCCCCCCAATGTCCCTTCCCCCCTTTTCAAGAAACGATTGACTACAGTTAGCTGAAAAGCAAATAAAAAATTAATATCGGGGATATTATCCCGCCCGGCCAGGATGTACACACTGCGGGGATAAAACCGAAGGAGATAAAAAACATAATAAAGGAAGAAAAAAAAAAACACGAAAAGAAAGAGGTAATACTAATAAAGCAGAAGCGGCTGGCAATGAATGCGTAACTGTTGATCTAGTTGGACAGGGGATGTGGGCTGCATTACGGGAACAGCTAACGTAAACAGTGACAGTCACGACTCGTGGGCATTGCATACGCTCACCGGCAAGATCCAGTTGCATTTGACATTTTCAGGGACTCAACTGTATACACACAAGTGATGGGATATCATTTCAGCCTACAGTCAGACTCCGGGGCAACATGGCCGCCAATTGAATCCAAAGTCTCTTTCAGGCCTTTCTTCATCTTATTCTTCGTCTTGGTAAATTTAGCGTTGTGTTACAAAATTGCTTTTGGTGGCAAAAGGGACAACGAGCAACGCTGAGGGAGAGAATGTATTACCTTTTGTTATTTTTTTTTTTAAGTAAAGAAAATTTTCAGCAGAAGGGAAAAAATAAACATTGAGTTGTCAGCATGAACAAAAATTCATCTATTCTGAATTATTAGAATGTTTTTCTAATATACTCAAAGGCATCAATTCGCCTTTTCAGTCTAAAATTGGCAAGATCTCTTTTGTCAATTTCCCGCCCCTTCAAATAAACAAGTGAGACTCTTTGTGCGGTTTGGCAAATGAAATGCAAGCACATGAGTAATGGGGAAGGAAATTGCTTATTTGTAGCGATGTTATTTCAGCAATTAGAAAATAAATCCAGGGGAAATGTCAATTACCCAGTACTTTTATCAAATTATGAGCGAGGGGTTCTATATAGACTGGATCCCATCAATAATTTAGATTTATCTGAGTATTGACAGGGGAGTGGCTAGGGAGTCTTTTCCCAATATAATTAAAAGGGTGCTTGTCCTTTCAGCAACTCAACACAAATTAATGGTCAGGGTTTCCAGACAAACTTTCTTGATGAAAGGTGTAGATAATGACACCCTAGAAATTATCGTCTGGTTTGCAGTTTCAATGTATTCAAAACAACTAAAAAACAACCCTTAAAGTGAGTAGCCAACCGAACAAAATATTAGCAGTGCAAAAATTAGACCTTCAAAATCCACAAAGCCACAAACTAAAAAACCATTACAGAGCAAAAACAAATTCCTTTCAAGTGACACCAACTGCAAAATTACCATTTGTTATCGAGAATTATGATCCAAATAGTTGCACCTATGAATATGGCAGCCATTTTGAATGGCATCTTTGATTTGGTGGTCACAGCACACCAAGAAACTATTGTTTGGTAACACAGAATCTATTAAACAATCGGGATGTGGCAAAGGGACTTAAACATTGAAGTTTCTATTTCAGACTTGGCTCTCTGATTTCTAATGTAATGCAGCTTACATTGGCAATAATTCTGTTTTCAAAATGTTGAACCGTTTGTCTGTTGCACTTGCAGGTGATTGAAACAACATGCGCCCCCTCCCCCCCCCCCCCATCAGCGAGATACATGTTGGATTTGATAACAATGAATAGATGGGGGTTGGGGTGTAGACACTAACATAAAATAGGAAATATTATGGTGAGAACATTTTATTTAGCTTTGTATCCACTCCAGGTGTTCGTGGTTTATCAGAAAACAAGGAAGGGTTACATTTCCGTGACAAGAAAACCTTTTGGACATCAAGCAACAAGTTGCGGTAAACATCTAATTTCCCGCTCATCAGCACAATGCATGACTGACGCATCCACCCATCCTTGTTCTCATCCATCCACGCTTATCTAACAAGCTCATAATTATCTTCCATTCAGTTCATTTTAACGAAGCCTACAGGTACATGAAAATTAAATATAATAGCCAGGCATGCGTACAATTAAATTGTCTTCGGCGTCGAGTAGACGGACAGATTAATGTGATGAATTCACTAAATTAGGTGGAATTTAGTTTTGTGGATAGCCAATTTAAAAGGGATTAGCCGAGCTTCAGAGGAACAATGTATAGTTTCATAGTGCCCTTAAAATATTGAATTAGAATTGATTGATTGATTGTCTATATATCCGGGTACATTACTTCGTAGAATATCGTGAGAATTATTATTATTTCATACAAATGTAAATGATTTCACAGGTCTGTTCATGAGTCATTGTGCTTTCACGTATAAACTTAATGACTATATTCATATCAGATAAATTCAATTATGTAAAGTCAACCACCAGCTGTGTGGCAACTCTTTGACTAACAGAACAGACCCTCCATATCTCCATGTCCGTTTGAATTGAAACATAAAATTAGGCGCTACAGAGCAAATAATAAAGGTCAAAGCTTTGCCTACATGTAATGAGAGAGAGTGACTCAAATGAAAAGAAAATAAAGCCTTGAAACTTGATGTTTACTCTTTTTTTTTTTTTTTTTTTTTTTTACTTCTCATACATCCCCGTCTGGCACTGTCCCTCAAAAACCCTGAATAGAACCGATGTGATGAGGGTGTCAGCAAATATCTGATTATGTGTTCTCCTTTGACGACTGACCAGGTGAAGACGAGGCCCCTCAACCCGCCGTTAACCAGCTGTCAGGCCAGCTCATCAAAACGCGGCAGCCAAACGTGCCGGGCATTATTAAAGACCCCCGAAAATGTATTTGCCATGCTCGGGACAAGCACTCCAAAAGAATCAACTGTTTGAACTCCGTTTAACGGTAAACACTAGAGCGTGAATCAATATGTACAGTACAGTGGGAAATCAATGCTAACAATGTGGCTGGCAAGAGGCACTTTAGCCCATCCAATAGAGGTATAATCACAGCAGAAAATAACCCAGACTGACGTGGACAGTCTTTGTTTTGAATAATCCATGCTGTGGTTAGACTTTAAGCTATTGACCACTAAAGGGAAGGAGGGGGGGTGTTGGAGGAGAGGGGGGAGAACAGGTAACGGGATTGGAATGCTATTCTATTCAGACTGTCTTAGAAGGAGTTGGCCAAGTGGAGAGTATGGACAAGTCTTGCAGTTATGCCGGTAAGGACTTGAGATGCTCATCAAAAGAGCCCCTGAAATTGGAAATAAGGAGAGCTGAAGAATCTCGTTTCGAGGATAGTCAAGTTGTTCAGGAAATTGAAACCTGCGTCGGAGTGTGTGCACGGTCGCGGTGCCCGGTGTGCTGATCGTTAACCCAATCATGAGCGTGGCCAAAGCAAACATGTTAATGGAACACTACTGCATTAGAGCACTCGAGCCAGTGGGAGAAATCACATCTCGATTGTGTGCACAGCACTCCAGGGCCCACTTCTTAGCCGAGGGACGGGAAGTGTTGTGAACACACCGACGAGAAATGGGGTGCTGTATAAACCTACGGGCAATCGCCCTGGCCACAACCGACCCCCCCCCCCCCCCCCCAACATACGTACACAAAAAACCTGCAACAAAGGAAAACGGAATGAAAGGAGTCTTAATCAGGGCCCAGCCGACCGTGCGTAGAATTTCACGCCCAACCTCCCCGCCATATGTCGTTATAATACACAAGTCCCATGTGTGATTAAGCCTCGGAGCAAGAATAAAAAGCCTACTGACAAAATGCCATGGTAACCTTGTAGTCACACCAGTGGTTGTAAATTTACTCTCTACTGTGGTGACATGATGACTAATACTAGACTGCTTCAGATGTTAAGGACAAGGATAGTTGGTATCCATCATGTAGTATTTGAATTAGAAGAATCACACAAGATTAAGACTGGAATAGTCACTGTTGGTTTTACATAGTAACTTTGTTACTAGTCTCTTACCAAGTTAACTTAAGAGACTTGACAAAGGGGATGGCTTCATAACAAAAAAGTTTAGTTATCTTAAACTATTTAAACAAGTATTTAAAGTTCTGAAATTGACGAAAGTGAGATTAAGAATCAAGTACACAGTGTATAAATGTATATACATTGCACGACAAATAACATGACAAATATCATGAAAACAATGTTTAGCACCTGCACACAATCAACATGAATGTTGTTTTGTCGGCCCATTGCCAATGTAACCATAGCTGTACACAAATACATGATACAGTGACGAATATAAAAGTCCTTACCCTTATCCTAAGACAAGACACAACGTACTAATGTAATCCAAGCTGTAGTTTCTTTATTCCAAAATAACCTAAGAAACTCATTGATCCAGTTGACATTACTCACCGTTGACTAAAGCACTTCACACCACTGAGCCACCTCAATCCACATAAACCCCCCCAACAAATGCAAGACAGGGATTGCAGAGCGCCAACGACGTCACCTACCAAAACCAAAACCCAGAAGTCCCACACTAATGGCTACCAACAAAGCCCCCACTCCATGGCTAAGTACACACCTAGGGGAACTGTGTTGGTGAGCAAAACCCACTGTACATGTACCTCACCCATTCTGCCCAGATTATTCCAATGCCCCGTCGCCCTTTGTGCTTCCTATAACACCCCCATGCCAGGAGGATTTCGAGCGTAAAAATCCATCTGAATGGGAGAGTAAAAAAAAACAGAGTTGGGATAATCTGTCTGAAATTGGGTCAAAACCTTGTTAGCGGGACGTCCCTAGAGAGCCGAGCAGAGAGAGAGACAAGTCTACTGATAGCTTCTCTGGCCCTCTTTTTTCCATACTCCCTAGAGGTACGCCGATACTACTCAATCCAGAGGCATTTATTTGAACAGTATTGAGGGCATTCAGTTCATAACCTCTTACAAATAAGCCATCTCCTTGTGGGTCTGAAAGTCTTATTCTCTGTAAACTCCTATCATTTCCATCAGATTGAATACGGTTTACCTTGCTGACAAACCTCACTGTGAAGTTCTTGCGGACTGCAACGATGTAAGGATCAAACGCTTTACTGCCGAGCGAGCTACACCCTTCTCAGGCTACAGTGCATTATCTACACACAGATGTATGACCATAGAGTAAGTCCTCTATGGTATGACACAGTTTTGGGGGTTTATGTAGGCCAGTGTGTGCCCAGACTTTACAGTAGCACAAGATCGTTCATTCCGCTTTTTAAAGTTGGAAGCAATATCTCAAGCTTTGCAAGATGCAGTGATTAAGCTCAGATAGATATTTTTTCTGATTCTTTAGATAGTTTTGAAGGGTAATCCAATGCTATCTAACTTCAACACAATGCGACTCTCATTGCATACAATAACCAACTCTATACACAGGGTACCAAACCAGTATGACCCTAAAAAGTGGCAACACTATAATTACTTTTTAGTCAGTGCTCAGTTCAACCACCATGGTTTAAAGGCAGTGGACACTATTGGTAATACTCAAAACAATTATTAGCATAAAACATTATTTGGTAACAAGTAATGGGGAGCTGTTGATAGTGTAAAACATTGTGAGAAATGGCTCCCTCTCAAGTAACATAGTTTTCGAGAAAGAAGTAATTTTCTCTGAATTTGATTTCAGACCTCAGATTTAGAATATGAGGTCTCAAAATCAAGCATCTGGAGCACACAACTTCGTGTGACAAGGGTGTTTTTCTTTCATTTTTATCTCGCAACTTCGACGACCGATTGAGCTCAAATTTTCACAGGTTTGTTATTTTATGCATATGTTGAGATACACCAAGTGAGAAGACTGGTCTTTGACAATTACCAATAGTGTCCACTGTCTTTAACAAACAGTGTTAAAACTGAAGGGAATATGGAAGAAATAATGATTGGAAAAGGAGTTTCAAAACAATTAAAATAAGCACAAAACAAAACTGTTTTTGAAATTTTCACCTTCAATTATGGAGAAGATTTTTATAAGATTTGTTTATATTCACACTGCTTTAATAAGGAGAGAGTTGTAAGCCAAAAAAGTGGTTGAACAGCAGCTACTGGGAGATCAAATTATCTGCGATACTGAGGTATATCCCATGGTGAATTCTAGTCTGGTTAAGCTTTGAAAGAACACATTTCTCATCATCAGTCTCCCCCCACTGGGAGATATGACAACCAAGGTGTTAAGAATCGACAAGGCTGATCCAAGAGAAGGCTGGAGGACAGGTGACGAAGCCTTGCACGGGAGCTGGTTTAACCTCCCTCTTACAAATGTTAAACAAATCTCCAATCTCCTTGGGACACAGGCAGCGGAATTGAATTCTACAAGATGTTTTCGGGTTTTCCTTGAAATGCTGATGCTTTTTAGGGGATGGGCAGAAATGACGTCTAAGAGAGAACATTCTGCTACAGGCCAGTTTCAAAACCTCAGCTTTGGCTTTTAGCTCTGGCTGATGCTTTTATTACCCCTGACTTAGGCCACATCCACCTGTTTCTAGTCCAATATTAAAGTCTACATTATCAAAATTGCTGTCAGAGCTTGTAGCGAAAAGACATTTTGTTTTGTTAAGAGGATAAAAAAACCTGGGGTGGATTTCACAAACAGTTAAGACTAGTCTTATCTCAAGTTCGGACAAGTTACTCGTCCTAACTTAGGACTAGGTTTTTAATATCTCCTAGAACTAGTCCTAAGTTGGGACTAGTCCTAACTCTTTGTGGAATCGACCCCTGGCCTATTAACAAAACTACCTGTGAACATTTCTATATAAAGTACTTATCTATGACACCAAACGGCAACATCAGGCAGTTCTCGGGAAAAAAAAGTAAAATGGCATTACAAGTTAAGACACCTGAAAGATCAGCCTTTATATCAATGTGATGTGATGTCTTAAACAGGCATTACCTGAAAGATCATATAGTTACCATTTTGATGAGCCAATAAACCCCGTTTTGAGTTTTGGCAGGAAGTTCAAGCAATGGGACTCCTTATGCATATCAGCAACCCCATTCGGGAAGGTGGCAATAAAAGTGAAACAAATTCTCAGACAAACGATTATTTCCATGTTACAGTTTTCCGTTCTACACCGGTGGGCCTCAAACCCCACTAATCAACTTGTTATCTTTTTTTTATATCAACAGTCAAGAACCCAAATCAATATGTAATATGAGTTAAATTAGTCTCTTTGTGTTTACACTGTTGTTGTTGTGAAGCCGGTTCAGCTGTTACACCAACAACATCTGCTTGACTTTTCTAGTTTTAATGTTTTGAAGAGATAATTTAAATATAGGGTCATCGTTTGGTTAAGGACATCATAAAGCTGATTTATAGGACAAAATGTACAGAAAGCCACAATTTAAGTCACCTGTTTTTAGCTTCACTTGAATTAACTGTCTCCTTGCAAACAAAAAATGTCAGTGTTTTCATCAAAGCATGTTAGATCTATCCCTGCTTTAATAGTGTCTGTAACTTCACCCAGAAAAGGGGAAGGTTCCATGAAAAGTGAATTGAATTGAATTGAATGATCATAAAACTTCCATCGCTCGTAGTATATATTAAAACAAAATTTAAAAAAAGGGAATTATGAAAGTTTACTCAAACAAAACGTATCAGTTAAACGAAACCAGATGCAACACTTTTCACATGAAATGTTTTTACCAAACAGACTTCCAGCTGATGAACAGTTTCCAAAGATTTACTGAACAAAAAGGAATACATTGCATTGTAATTCCGAGACCAAGCGTACAAGCGTTAACAAGCGCTTACATGAATTATGGATAGCGTCAATTTTAATTCAGTTTAACGGTTTTACATACAACTCTCATAGATGTACACAAAAACAGAGTCCATTCAACCATTCAACCATGGATGATGGATCTTTACTGATTCAGTCTGCCGGTTTTCCATGTAAAGGTTACGCAGAATCAAAAGTAGCCCATGTTTACTTCAAATAAGCTTAAATGCATCCCCCACTAGACAACAACAGGAACACCTAAAACTTAATAAAGAGTCTCACCCCCTACCTCCAAATTGGGAATTCAACCATGGCTGGTATTTTTAATGAGCGATGTGGACACGCTCCAACAAACCCACATACAAAAATCGTTTAATCCTTTTCTGGATAATGCTAGAGTTTTATTTGTGTGGAAAAGCTGGCGGTTTTAGAAGCCATCAACAGTAAACAGCCCTCATAAATCAGTGAGTACCGGACACCCTCAGGCTGTTGTTAACACCACTTCAAACCAGCATGATAACCCATACCACAAAAGTACTCAAAAGGATTGCTATTGCAATTGCTTGTCAACAACCTCCCCCCCCCCCCCCCCCCTTCTGAAAAAAAAGAAACCCCACAACATACTCTTATGGGAAACAGACTTCCTTCACCAATCACAGACACAATAAACCTCCTTATTAAATTGGAAGGCATAAACACGTACTAAAAAAACCCACGCATTCCAACAAGAAGCACAGCAAGTACAGTTTCTCCCTGATTGTTCCCATTGACAAGATGGTCCTAATAGGAGACCAAGTCTCCCCATGGAGGCAGGACAGCCCCGATGGAGGCTGGACAACCCCCATGGAGGCAGGGACAGCCCCATGGCTTCCAGAGCAAACAGACTTATCTTTTTGTACAATTAACTGTGAAGCCACAAAACTTACAGAAGAAGCTAAATTGAGATGATTCTAACAAACAATAAGCTTGTCGCTCAAAATGACTTACAAACCGTCAAATGTCATTCCTTAAGAATGGGGATTATAAGGAAATCATTACAAGTGTTTCTACCATAAACACTAAATGTGCTCTTCAGTCTGGGACCGCCGGCGTTTGGTGGCCATCTTATAATAACTCAAATACAATTACAACTTTCAAAACATGTAAAGGGCACCACACTATTCTGGTAACTGATTGGGTGAAAAATATATCAGCCTTTTTTTTTCATCAAAGAAATAAAAACAGGTTTCAATCAAATGTGACAATAGTAGAGCTTTCCTTTTCTCTGACCTTTTGGTAAAGCGTTATTTTGCATTAAACAAAAGTCCGACCAAGAACATGTGGCCTCTTTTAAATGACATAAAGACACACTTCATTTCAAAAATAGGAACAAATGAAATGTTACAAGTACTTATTTCACTTTCTGAAAAACAGTCACATTTTCTTTCTTCTCAAAAATCCACGCAAAAACCTTTGGCATCTACTCTAACCGCTTTCCTCAGGGCCATAACATTTCACTGCACAAAAGAGATAAGCCGCCTTACAAACCTTCCCAGAAAACAACCTGACAAAGAGAGTGATCTTGACCACTCTCACCACAAGAGGGCAGTATAATAAGACCACCATGAATGGATTAATGTGCATGTACATTACATTATAAATTCCCTATACATGAATCCACTAGGGCCCTCTGCTACTGCTGCATTTACACTATACACAAACCAGACATAATACAGTTATCTCTAACCACACTGCAGTTATATACAGCCTTAATCAGTTACTCAATTAGGAGTGCATTAAGAGCACAGCCAGTGTTTATTGATTTTAATGCCTTGGCTTAATTTGATTACAATGGCCCCTAATTGAGCAATTAGGTGACCAGACTTATAAGGCTGGCATTCACTCAGTGGGTCTTACCACTCTGGGAAGCAGGGGTGTTGTTTGGGTAGGGGGCGAGGTGTTGACTGAGTGTAAGACCCACATAGCATCCCAGTCGGAAAACAACAACAGTTTAAATCCTACCTCCATGGTTTAAGTAACTACCATATATACCTCCATGGTTATACTACATGGCGATATAGACAATTACTGCGATAATCTCAACATATCAGAATCTTGCAAGTTGCAAACCAAAATGGACGTTAAATTTAAATTTAAAAAACGTACACAACATGTACGACAGATAGACTCAGAAACTACAACGAGCAAACAAATAAAACATGGGCTCCGTTGATGATACACTTTTTTTTAACTGAAAATGTATCTTGTGCAGCAGTCAGTGCAGGTTGAGGAACACACAGCGTGTGTAAAAAGCGACAAATCCTTGTGAGAACATCTCTCATGTCTCAAGACAACTGCTGCAAGAATAAATACTAAAGATACAATTACCCTCTGACGTACATTTCAATCGATGACAAGAATGCCTCTCTCATCCAAAATTTTAAATTGTCAGATTTTCTTAGAATTCCACAGAGGAACCATCTCATCAACGCATTGAAAATTATCCTGTAGAAAGATTTCTATTGAATGATTGACACTGAATCTCTTTTCTCAAGTCAATACAGAGCTTTCCACAAACCCCCTGGTTCGATCACCTAGATGACTGAGTAGGCATAGATACATGTGCATTTTACTGGAATGTTAAACATGGCTGAACAGTTTGTATGTAACTAGATTCCAACCATACATGTAGCACCAGACACAAACAAACACCCGCCCAACAACTAAACACCATTCAACGAGAGAGAGAAAGAAAAAAAATCTTACCTTCAGAATCCGAGCGGACAAAAGTCGCACAAAATAAGAATCCTGCACAAACAGTATGATCCAATACCCCAGATAAAATAAATAATCCTTACGGGGTTGACTGGGGGTGGCAATGGATAAATGGGTAGAGTTAAGACGTTCTAACTACCACCGCTGAAAGCTTTGTATACAGCTGAGTGCTGTGTTGAGATAGGGTCTCTGGTAGCTACGTTGAGCTGGGGTAATACACGTTGTCAATGCGGTGAATAACACAGTCAGGAGTCTTTGTATAAAACAGCTACTTATTCAAAAACACGGTGAATGGTTTGTGTATATCCACCAGCTACTCCCAGATATCCAGCGACTGGTTGTGGTATAAAACAGTTGTTAATGTGTGGAGGATTGTCAATGAGGAGTCTAGTACCAGCACGTTGTCAACCTCACTGGTTGGATTGGTTCCAATGATGGCATAAATTCAGTCTAGTCCTTCAGGATTCTTTCCATTGATTCGTACTGGATGGGCCCGTTAGCGTACACTGCAGTGGGGGTACTAGCTTTACAAAAAGCCACGTCTCTTTTCATTCACTGCACCGGCTGCGGTGACTATGCACAATGTATGGCAGATGCAGTATCCATTTCTTCTGCTCATAATACAAGTATTCAAGCTTTGAGTCCACAAGGCACAGCATGCATCACACACACATAACACACGTCGTCGTTGGGGCCCCAGTCAGCGATCATCAGCATACATCCAGCACCGACGCCGTTCGCTGATCCATATGACCCAGTCTTCAGCTTTGAATCAGCCAAACGACACACCTGATAATGCTGGCTGTAGCAACTAATTAAACCAGTCCTCACGCAGCCCCGGCGTTGATATTCACTCCTGGGTCTTGCCGACACCTTGGGAGCTGTGTGGTGTTGACACAGAGAGTGGGAGGCAATAGCAATGCATCAACAGAGCCCCTCTGCACAGTCAAGGCGTCCTGGTCGTGGCATATTAAAGGCACAAAGTGGGAGGAGTCCTTAGGATGTTTTCCTACTGCTATTGACAAAGGGGCAAGCGGAGTGGCTGCCATGCATGGCCCTAGTGCTTATCAAATGGAGCAGAAACTCCAGCAGTCTCTTTATGTCTTCATCAGGGCTTTCAATGAGAGGAATGGAGACTATGTACACATGCACATAAACTCATTGCACAGGAATTAAAGGGCAAATGTATATAGAAGGGAGCCAAGCACTAATGGAGCAACCACAATATTACACCATTCAATAACTGCGTTTATACAAGGCGATAGCAAACAGATTGTCCAATTACAATACGTAGTCGGCACTAAAACCAAAAGCTTCAATATTTCTATTGAATTGTAACAGAACAGATGGCTTTTCACGATGAAATGTTTTCATTATTTCCCTAAATAGGCTTCAAGTCAACCATAACACGTCCACCAAGTGGAAAATCAACTCTTTCAGGCAATGAGGGTTGAGATAAATCTCTGAATATTCTCTCCATTATAGATGAAAGGGGAAAAATGATAATTGTGTATGACAAAAATGTCGGTGACAGTGGCTGAGAAAGCTGGGATTGGTTGTTAATAACTTGAGCCAGCAACTGGGGAAGGTTGACTGCACTGGAACTAATCTGATTAAATCCCAAACTCAGTAGATCTGTGCAAGGCCAAGTGAGTGTAATCGGTAAATTATGTTAACCAAAAGAGATTTGGTTTGATCGGAATTCAATGGTCTAATGGGTAAAATGGTTAGGCAGTGTGCGGAGATGACGTAAAGGACAACCAAACACCAGGGGGAGTTTGACACTGGGCCAGGCAGGTGGCCACAGCTTTGCTCTAAATTATTAAATGTGAAGTTTAAAAGTGCAAATAAAACAGTTTTCCTGTCCCTCTTTTTAGAAATAAAAATGTACATATTTTGTACAAAAAACAGCCACAGATCTGTAAAAGGATTTTAAATAAGGGGTTTTCAAAGATTAGTCATTGTGAATAATCAAACTTTCAAAATGACTTAGACCAGTTTTAAAATAAGTTAATTCGTTCTCTCAAGAAAATTTGAAGTACATCCATGACAAATTTATTTTAAGTTAACAAATTAACTGGACTAACTGTTCTCATTAAAAGAAATTGGTTGAAATGTTAATCATTTTCCCCTCTGATGCTTAACTGAGACGAGTAAAAGAGACGTCAGATGTTTCTAAGATGGCATCGGCTGATGACCACCTCTGGCATTCTACCACTACCAAGAACATTTCTTTTATTTCAAAAATTCTACATGAGCCAAAACTTTTCAATCTTCTAGCCTTTAAAATTATCATGTTGGGTACAAGGGTCTTTAAGAAAAATGTGAGATAGTTGAAGCTGCATGATGATACGTGGCATTACGTTTTAAAATAATAATATCTATCCTTCAAAATAAGAAAATACAAACTCACAAAAATTGTGTCGAATCCCAAAACAGCCAGCTAAATCAAATTACAAAAACTCTGAATCTGTCTTTATTTTTATCCCTTCTTCTGTCTATCAGAAATCCCAAACCCAAAGCATATTCAACGGACTCAAATAAAAACCCATCATGCTGATAACAGCAATCCCATTTCCTGTTTCAAATTCCCAAGCTCCTTGCCCTGATGGAAAATAACCTGCACTTTCTATTCATGCGGCGACTTTAATGCAACTCACGCTATTGTACCTCATAATAATACACACTGATTTACTGGTTTACTCTTATTGGATTGTCAATTTCTTTCTTCTTTGTCATATTTTTTTCTTCTTCAAGGAGTCTGTCCGTTTCTTTCAGTGGGAGAAATCTTAGTGATACTCCTGGTAGGATAGTAACTCCTTAGGCTACACGGGTTACAAATGATGCCCCTACCCCACAGGGAAACCTCTTAGAACCCTTCCAAAGAAAAACATCATTTCTCGCATAAAAACACTCTGCAACCATTGTTAAAGGTCTGCTCAGTAAAGAGCCACAGCTAAAGACAGACGCTGGCAACACAAAACAAAAAAAATCTGAAATGAATAGAGTTTACCTGGAGGCGGGTAGGGCATTAGTGCAATGCCCTGCGCTTGTTTTAAAGTTAAAACTGTGATATTACTGAGCGGGGGGTACCGGCGCTAATAAAAGCTCCCATCAGCACCAAAGCATAAGAGACGCCTAAGAGGGACACGCTTTTTATCCCTTATCTCCTTCGGCTCCCACTTGCTACATTAGGTCTGGTACCCTATCCACACATGCCCTGCCTAACTGAGTCCAGGTTTGTCACCAACGCCAGGATGAGAAATATACAAAACTGCTTGAGGCTGCTTTACTGGAGCGGATGTGTTCATATAGGCTTATTAATCACCCACAGCATCAAATGAGGAATTATTTGTTAAGGCTAGGCAAGACGAAAAAGCCCCCCCCCCCCCTTCATTGAGGAAATGCCCCGTATGCTTGCAATCAGAGATGCGGACAAGAGATAAGCATTTTTTCTCCCCCTTTCTTGTCGGTCGGTTTGTCGGTCGGGTAAACGAGTATTGTCGTCGCACTACATGCATCGATGCTTGCAGGTCTTATTTGTATTAATTTTAAGCTATCTACCTATTCAGCTTTTAAATGGATGTTTGATGCACATCAGTTGATGGGAATGGGTCAATAGAAACCATGGCGTAAGAAGTGTGTCCTAACTGTCGAAGTTGATTTGAAATGAAGTGATCTACAACGGAATTGGCCCGCTGCTGTCAGAGTGTTCTACCCAGCGACATCCTGTGCCAACTTGTCCAGCTTCATGAATATCCTACATAGAGTTAGGTGGGAAGTTGTAAACAAACTTTTGTTTTAAGTTAACAAAACTTTCACTTTGGGAAATTGTTTTAAGTTAACAAAACTTTCACGCAAGGATTCCACAGAAACAAAACTCTCAGCCCAATTCATACCGACTTTTTTTGATAACATGTCTAATTCAAATTAGGCAGAAGTAACCTCCTACAAATCAAGACATTTTATAACCACAATTGAATTTCTTTTTTCCAAGTAGGAATTTGTTTCACTGCCCAGATTGTTAATTTTGAAACTGTAAACAAATACCGGTATACATTTTCCATTTGTAAAAAAAAAAAAATATTTAAAAAAATGAGCACGCCATTTTCTGCTTTAAATAATCAATTATGTTGATGTGGCATACACTGTACATAATATGACAACCAATTATCGCCATGGCAGCAGCTTTATCAAATGACAGAAACCTTGACTTCATTCCCTACACATACAA
The DNA here is from genome assembly GCF_032118995.1 of Asterias amurensis. NCBI lineage: Eukaryota > Metazoa > Echinodermata > Asteroidea > Forcipulatida > Asteriidae > Asterias > Asterias amurensis. Next base: position 1,163,375 of record NC_092653.1, on the reverse strand, counting down.
TGATAGTGATACCAAATCTCATTATACCAACAGGAACTGACAATTTCCCTTCCTGCGTCAGTCAGTTGGTTCCATTTTCCTAAAATGGAAGACAAACAAAATGGCCACAGCAAAGCTCTGGGACCAATTCCATAGCCCAGCTTTACGGTAAGCAACAGTCTGTGCCAGCAAATAAATTGCAAAAGCATCAGCGTACAATTCACAGGTTTACAAAAAACAATAAGGCAGCTGCAGCTCGAGCGTTCAGCATGGATTTCAATTGTTACGTCATTCATTTTCAAACGTAAGCACAAGAGCATGCCTTTTTGTGTGCTGACGTTTAGCAGCGTTATGAAATGGCAACTTGCACAGTAAGCTCAAAATCGCTGTTAAGCAGCTACAAAATTAGGCCCAGATCTTTTAAAGTACTGATTCACGCATACTTGATCTGCAATCTCCCAGTTGTTTAACTCTCCAACCATTAGTTCCCATCCCTTTAAAGCGTCGCATGCAAACCAGACTAGACGTTTTCCTCGTAATCCCATCGCTTATTCCCATCTCTTACTTCCATAGCAAATTCTCCCATCCCTAACTCCTACTGCTAACTCCAATCGCTAACTCACATCACTAACTCCCATCGCTAACTCCCATCGCTAACTCCCATCGCTAATTTCCATCAATAACTCCTATCATTAATTTTGACTTAATTGTTACGCATGAGCCAAGAGTCCATCTTAATGAGCAAAACGAGAGCCTTAGACCAAGTGTTTAAAAATAACCACACAAAATCTAGTAGAATATAGAACCGCAGGTGATAGCCCAACACAAAATGGAGAGGCATTGAAACGAATGACGACAGAGTTCCTAGAGTTAAGTCAGCTATAATTTCCCCCAGTGATCCATCAGGCAGAAGCTGAAGTCACATGCCCAAGAGGTAGATCTATTCTTGAGGGGAGGTCGCTACAGATCACTGAAGGTGTGAAAAGAGTTCACCAATCAGTGACCTGCTCTGCTCATACCAATACCCCTCCCTCCTTTAACTCATTGCCAATACCAATGAATGTTTAGAAGAATATCACCCCCTCGTTCTCTCTCGATAAGTGGTCTCTTTTCTTTATGGAATGCTGGTCATGGCCTCTGTTTGTTTTAAATTCAGATTATACCTCCACGAAGAAGCTGACAAACAAACAAACCCTACATCTGTCAGATCACGCTCACTCTAGTGGAGTGTAGCCAGTTGTTTATATCTCAACTATTGCAAGTTCTTAGAAAAAATATATACAAAAAACTACTTGAACTAAATGTAAACTTTGAACTAGATTAAGGACTTCAACTACAATCAACTGTAGTTAAGCCAATTTCAGATGTTCATGTGATATGCAACTTAAAGGCAAAGATTTGGAACCATCCGATTGCTCTAATCCTATAAAAACAAAGATAAAACTAACCTCTGAAAACTTAATTTCTTAAGGTGGTAGCACAAAAAAAAAAAATGTGCAGTGGTAATGTCCACGCAGGAAAATTAATTTGTAACTGGAATACACAATCTGAGAAATATTTCAGGCAGAAATGTTTCTCAGATAGAAATATTTGTTAATCCCTCACCCTTTAAAGGCAGTGGACACTATTGGTAATTACTCAAAATAATTATTAGCATAAAACCTCACTTGGTGACGAGTAATGGGGAGAGGTTGATGGTATAACACATTGTGAGAAACGGCTCCCTCTGAAGTGCCATAGTTTTCGAGAAAGAAGTAATTTTCCACGAATTTGATTTCGAGACCTCAACTCGAAATCAACCATCTAAACGCACACAACTTTGTGTGACAAGTGTGTTTTCTTCTTTCATTATTATCTCGCAACTTTGATGACCGATTGAGCTCAAATTTTCACAGGTTAGTTATTTTATGCACATGTTGAGATACACCAACTGTGAAGGCTAGTCTTTGACAATTACCAATAGTGTCCACTGCCTTTAACCGCATACCATTTGAAAGCAATTGTTCCAATATACAATGTACTATCATTATTCTCTATATTGTCAAACTATCAGCAACTGCAGCGCTTCTAACCAAGTTGTTATGGTCATGAATATTTGGAAGAATACAGAGAATAGAGTGTATGACAAAGTTAAAAGTTAATGCACCGATCAATTGAAAGTTTCATGACATGTGGCATTTTTTGTCACAGAGCAAGGCCGGTCCTTGCTCTACAGTATATGATATTTTGAATCCCATTACAAAAGAAACGTCAAATAAAAATAGCAAAGGCTTATCTTCCTTTCACTTTGGTCGCCTTTCTCTGGGTCAAATCCCTTTAACAACTCATCAACCCATGTCCTATTTGTTTGTTGTGATAATACTCAGAGAAGAAAAAACACTAGTATTGGAATTTGTTGTTAGTCACGCTTTACTTGATGTCTTTCTTTACAATCTCGTTTACTGAACTCTCTGCATTTCCAGTAAGGTCAAAAACCTCTATCCCTACCGACCTTTATGCATAAAACACTTGAAATTACTTGACGTAATACTTGCTGATTCTTCACACTGTCTTCTAAAAAAGAAAAATACCACAAAAATCAACTCAGAACAAATTCTTTGCGACATTTTGGACATGGGCATAAGTAGTCAATGGCACAATGATTAACAATTTTATTGATGTAAAGCTTGACTGCAGATTAAACTGACTCACTTGGTTGAACAGACAAAAAAAAAAACTAATCTGCACTTAAGTCAACTTTAAAAGAGAATTTTAATAAGGTACCGACTTAAAGGCAGTGGACACTAATGGTAATTACTCAAAATAGTTATTAGCATAAAACCTTTCTTGTTGACGAGTAATGGGGAGAGGATGATGGTATAAAACATTGTGAGAAACGGCTCCCTCTGAAGTGCCATAGTTTTCGAGAAAGAAGTAATTTTCCACGAATTTGATTTCGAGTCTTAAGTTCTAAACTTGAGGTCTCGAAATCAACCATCTAAACGCACACAACTTCGTGTTGAAAGGGTTATTTTCCTTTCATTATTATCTCGCAACGTTGAGATGCACCAATTGTGAAGGCTAGTCTTTGACAATTACCAATAGTGTCCACTGTCTTTAAAAGGTGCATTTAATCATTGTCAATTGGCCATTGTGTTAAATATTTACAGCACAATAAAATAACGGACAACAATCGATAGCTTTACAAATCAGAAGTAAAATTTTTAAATTTTATATTTGACATTGTTCGATCCACCATCAATTTATGGACTGAAAAAGAACAGTGGCCTAAGAAGAGCGGAAAGAGACAGGCTTGCTTGAATTTTCCAACAGAGTTTTTTTGGTGACGACTTTTTAAAATAAACTTTATGAAATATTTAACAAGGCTATTTTTTATTGTGCAGTCATCCTCAACTTGTTCAAATTGATTTGTTTATTCCAATCTGTAGTGAATCAAAAGCTAAATGAATATTTTGTTCTGATTTGAATTTGTGTTTGGGAAAGATTTTTACCACATGTAGTATTAAAAAATCTGAATAAGTACAGCATGGCTTGATCTTAAAGATTTGTAAAACATTTGAAAAAATATGAAGAGTTTGCCTAAAAATCAATACTTGGACTGAGAAGGCTTCAAACATAGCAATGACTATCCATAACTTTCTTTCCACCAACGGAAAGCAACATACTGAAACTCTCCCATCCAGGTTAGCGACTTAGAATTCATCTTTGTAAAAAGCTCTTCCCTCTTATTCTGGATGCATAGACGGATATTTTACCAACTAGTAGAACTAAGTTGACCTTCTCTTTAAAAGAAGAAGAATAATTTGTGAAAGTGCTCTCCATTCGGTACACCCATCCCGCTTATTGAACATGTAAATCACGCAACATACCTCTTACAGACCTGATTTGATAACACTTGTATTTCAGACGCTTCTATGACTCAGTGAACACAAGACACACAAGAAGACAACGACAACGAGGGGAAGAAAAAAAATGTGAAAAGATACACACAATACACGTTACAACAAGAGAAACGGAATATTGATATAAGGTCACTGCACCGTCGATGTAAAAACACAAGTACTTGAGAGACTGGGACAAGTTTACCTCTTCACTCCTGAGATGTGCCGAAACCTCTTGGGTTGTCTTTGTGAAAACATACAAGATGTCATCGCTTGGCTGAGTGTTATTGTAAGGGGGGAGAAGTCCCGTTACGGTTGGTGCCTCGCGAGTGTACTGCTGAGTCCAAGGGAGACGCTCGTTGAATGGCAAGTGGAATTGGCAATCACGTTTGGGTTTCTTTTTCTTCTACCCGTAGTTTTTTTTTTTCTTCGTCTCTTTCTTGGCTTTCTCGGGGTTTGTAGAAGTGGATATAATGGGATGACGGTTTGTGGACTTGCATGGACTATTTTGAATGATTATGCATGTGAAGAGACTGGGTGGATAAGTGTGATAGGGTATATGCTTTCCTTAAAGGGAGGCAGCGACCTGGTTTTGGTTAGCAGACTTGTGGTTCAGTCATCTAGTTTGAAAAGACACTGCTCTGATTTTGGGTAGCCGACTTACTCTTCTAGTTTGAACTAACTGCCTTTCTAACTACCGGTAACCATTCTGTTCGGGCACCATTCTGTTCGGGCGTTTTTATTGAAAACTGTTTCATAAAATATTTGTGAATTTTTTGTCCAAACTGCTCAAAATTTGGTTTCACTAGTCCGGCTGATAAAAAGGCGTTCAAGGAAGAAACTTATGATATTTTATTTTCGATATATATAATTTTTGTCAGTATGACACACTGCCAGGAAAGTAACTCTGTTATTTTGAATAAGCCCCTCCATTTGTAAAAATTGAGTCACCTTAAAAAAGAGATCAAAAAATTTGCCCTTTTTCATATTTCCATAAATTCAATCAAACATATCTCCATAAATTCAATCACAATTGAATTCAGTCGAGTGTGGGACTAATAATAATAAGTGAGGACAATTACACAAAGTTTATCTTTGCCTGAAGCAGTCCCTTTAAATAACCATGTGGTTTGGTCCAAGTTGAAGCCAATTTATTTCCCACATAGACTAAGCAGTACCTTAACAAAACCTAATTAAATAAATAACGTGAAAACAAAATAATTTACTCTGAAACTCATACATATCATCATACCGGGCCCTCAAGTGAATTAAATTGATGTAAATTTCCCCTCAAATCTGTTTTTATGTATGGCTGTCCGTTTTTCCCTTACCTGTGTAAATGAAACAATGGGAGGCCATTTGGATTTATGTATATTTTTATGAGACAAAATGACCAGACATAGAATTCACAGTGGAGCACCATAATGACAACAAACGTTCATTATGAATAGTAGTACTATTTGTTGTGAGTATTGTGTACATACTGTGTATTACACAGGTGTAAGCTCTTTCCATGTTGATTAATTGTATGCTGTATTGAAGGGAAAAAAAGGACTTGATAAATATTTATCATCTGAAACAAATTCAATATCATCAAAAGACGACCGAATGGCATATGTTAACAATGGCAACATATTCAGTTGCTTATTTCAGAGTAAAATATGCGTCGGCGAGCCTTGTTTGATTCTGTAGCACCGCGGCAACCCTCATTCCAATCATCATGCTCCATATTTGGTTTTTAACATCCAGCACAAATATTGCGACATTGCAATGAGCACGTAGAAACTATTAAATAAAGTGACATAAATTTGACATCTGAAGACTAACACAGCTCACAAAATGATGTAATTTGGGGCCGGTCTCGTGCCTGTCAGAGATGCCAGAGAGTTACTATTTACTTCCAGTTGGACATCCACGTGCGTTCATTTCTTCCAATTCCGACCCGTTATATTAAATTTAGCCGGTCTATTACGGCTGATAAAATTCAATAGGAGCTAGTAAATGAACGGATAGCAAATCAATAAAGTATGCAGCAGCTAAATTTAGAACATTTTGGGGCCAGATTGAATTGTCTGGGGCTATAATTTGTCTTGTAGTAGACCCTGACACATCCCAGAATAGAATACCTTTAGGTTGGGTTTGATGACGACATTCATTATAACTATTGTTATGGAAGTAATATCATAAAGATCCTTAGTAAAGGTTTTAACCTTTATGGTTTCTAAAGGGTAGGGTCATCTTTTGATTTTTGTCAACGTGAAGCTGATTTTTAGGCCAAATTATCAAGAAGGGTACAATTTAAGATTCAGCTGAATACAGGTTGTCTATTTGCTGAGAAAAAAAGGAAAAACTGCCATGTTTCACAAGAATAATGAATCAATATGCATTTAGCGAGGAGACAGCAGGTACCAACCGCACGCATGGACACCAACCTACAGAAATCTGAGAAACAGTTCAAATGCTTTTGGGTGACAAATTTCCAAAAACTGTAGTTTTATAGGTCATTAATTTACCTTTAAATTGTGATCAAGAAGAAACTAAAAGACAACGATCTTCTTCTGCCACAGAAGGAGATGCTTTAGAGACTTAAGGTTTAGTTTTGATGATAATTATGAGAAAAACAAATTATAGAGACTTTTCTGAATAGTCAATGTTAAAAACTTGTTGATGTTTTTGATGTATTTTGTATTAGAATTTAACAAATGTTACAATGTAACTATGGAGATCTATGTTAGCATCAAAATGTCACACAACATAATATTTTGTGTCAAAACATAAGTGTCCCAACATTTAGTAATGTAAATAGAATTATACATTCATTAAAAAAATTACATAAAGAAACTGTTTTATTGAGCATGTCGGCACCTTTTTCAACAACATTTCAATAATTTGGTTCCATTTTGGTGAAACCATCAAGGATTGAAAAGAATGTTCTTCCCTTGATAAACATCTCTGAGTAAATGCTGCAAATAAATTGATCAGGGTGAGAAGAGAAAAAAGCATGTCTGTGTATAAAAAATATATTTTTATGGTGAAAAGGTTTCATTTGATTGTCTCTGCCATTAAAAAATAATTCACGGTTAGATTACTTTAATGAAAGAGACTGTCCTTGCAAAGATGGAGAGAAAAAGGAAAGAAAAAAAAAGAATAAGAAAAAAAACAGTTGAGACTGTAGATTACATTTCATATCGATTTCAAAGTTATTCTTGTTCAAAATATATGCAAGCCTCTATGACGCTCGGAGACAAAACTTTGTGTCATTCAGGCTCCGGGCAATCGTGAAATCGATGCGAGCTCTGGCCGTCTTTATTCCCCTTTGTATCTGGCCTAAATGCAAAATATATCTACGGAGTCAACAATAGGGAGTTCCAAAAGCGAAACTCCGAGAGGCAAATTAAAGAGTTTCCTTGTCAATAATTCAGAACGCCTGACGGTAGAGAAACTACTTGCATGAAGAAGTTGAACAGGACAAACCTAAGTTGACATTTCAGATGAATTGTAACACACAATATATCCAGCCTAGCCGCCAAGAGCGACACGCTGTGATACGTTAATATCCCGAAACAGACGTTCACAGTTAAACGCCTGCAGGAGAACGCTGATATTTTTTCAAGTCATAAAAGGACTGGAAAGATAAATACACTCTCGGTAGGACTGCCATTTTCCCCCTCTTTTCCCCCGTTGAAAATTTGATTTTGGAATCAGGCAGTAGTCAATTTACAATTAAGCAAGATGTCTGTCCTACAGGGATGGGTAGACTGAGTTATCGACTGGAAACGAGTATTGGGAAATGGGGAAAATTCTCACTGCCAACTGCAGCAGTTTGGCTTATCAAATCACAGCTTTCGGGTGGGTTTTTTTTTTTTTTTTTTTCCGGCTGCAGGCAATATTTGTTCATCTTGGTGTGGGAGGTTCTAAACAGTTAACACTACAATCTTATTCAACATGCGACTGAGTAATCTGCTATGCAGTCACACCCACCGTCTGAGCAATTTGAATGTTGGTAACAATATTATGATGCAGATCGAAACAAAAGCTGATGGAGTTGCTGTTCTGCTGACCAGTCGCAGCTAAGCCTGTCTTGGTCTTATTATAAAAACAATTTCTCCAAGCAGAACTTGATCCAGTAACAAATATTTCCAACAAATCAGCACCATTCTCTGTATAAACAAATTGTGTTAAAAAGCTACAGTGACATAATGCGCATTGTACAACCAGCAGATTTATTACTTGCTTAAAGACTGACTGCAACACACGGAATTTGCACTGAGCTCTCGTAATAGAAATATTTAGAGGAGATTCGTAACACAAGATTAGTAGCAAGTTAGAGTAAATTTATACATCTTTGTTTATGAATGAATCAAATCTAAATAAAACTGATATGAGCAGCCCCGCAAAAAGAGACTCAGATTCAATACGGTGTGAAGATTACATTTCAACTTTGTATTGAGGAGCTTTTTGTCAGGCTAGGATCTTCTTACACAATGTAATTCAGTGGACTTGAAGAGTTCAGTGTGTTAATTCACGTCACAAATACTGACTTTTCTCATAGGGGGTTCCAGTTACCGAAATAACCAAGTATGGTCGCATTCATAAAGCCCTCAGTAAGCACTACAATACTTCTTTAGTTGTATTGTACTCTTCTCAATCCCCATGTGAGACAATAGCATTGATTAACGGGAGCCAGACCAAGCTTAAGACCAAGTTTTTGAATTTAGGTAACAATACTCACTAAGCCATCTCTATCCGCAATTACCAACTATTTTTAAATGTAATAATCCAGTTTATTCCTGTAACAAGCTGAGATTTCAACAAGTTTAGAGGGTTTAATTCATTACGGACTGCATCAGTGCGTCAGAAGAACCCTTCAAACAAGACAAATTTCAAATTACTGGGAAAGTATTAAACTAGTATAGTGATATATAAATCACAACATTAGATTGTTGAAGATGTCAACAGATGAACGTCATCAGATGACATCGTTATTATCAAATGACATTGTTGTCATCAGATGATATCATTGTCATCAGATGTCCCTGTTGTCATCAGATGACATATAGTTGTCATCAGATGACATAAAGTTGTCATCAGAGGACATTGTTGTCAACAGATGACAAAGTTGTCTAATTTGTGAAACAATCGAGCCTGGTGCCTATTAAGGTAAGGATGATATCAATCAGATTGAATCTTGATCAGATTGAATCTATCAATTAGATTGAAGATTGAATCTTCAGGTGATAAGACAAACATTATCTGTGCTAAAAACCCTGAGCTCTGCATCTTGCTAGTGCTACACCTTCCATGTAGAATCCTCAAACGAATAAAACAAAATGACTGCCAGGCCAAAAGTCTAATACACATGGTTTGAAACAACCCTTGATGGCGTTGTAGTCAGAATCAACATGTCATTAATTGTCACAACTAAGAAACATTCCACTCCTTGTTTAAAGAAGGGAAAGAAGAAGTTTGATATCCACCCCTTGAGGTTAAGGACTCTCGCAAACATAAGACAACGATCTGATTCAAATCTTCTACATGGCTCTGACACAACATGACCTGACAGGCTACAACCCGTCCACGCACAATTTCCCTTTCCCATTTTCTCAACACATGCCTCAATTATCTTGCAAATCCGTCCAAATTAGAAGCCCAGTCACTCAGTGAAGAGACCCGGGCTCCCCTCTAGGGAGTCAGTTCAGAAGGCAAGGTGATGAAATTTTGCATCGCAACCCCGAGGGCGCTGTCACACGGGGTGACAGCTAAATGCACGAGTGAAGGAGGTAAATGGAAACAAGGCATTTTTTCTATTTTTCAGGAGGGGGGGGGGGGTAGCTGACAGCCTATAAAGTGAGTAGCTAATGCAGTTAGTGGCCGTGCCTATGGTGTTAATCATGTGGCATCTTGATTTTCTCTCAGTCTTTTAGACAACATGGTGGAATATTAAGAGTATAAACTGCCAGAGTCCTTAAAGGTATGAAATGCCTATACCACTACCACACCGCGGTCCAAAACTCCAATCTCAAGTAGGTGAATGTATGTCAACATGATGAGTCTACAATATACCAACAGGCTAATTGCACAATGATGTTTTCACTCCTAAAATATTCATTTTTGCATTCAGCAAAATTTGTACTTAAAAAAAAAAAAAAACTCACATCAAAAGTTAGAGTACCATAAAAGAGTTGTTCATAAATATTGGAAAGAGGCGGAAGTGAAAGTTTCTGTCAAAAGTTCAAGGAGCTAATTGCGTGGCCATCTTAGTTGGATTCCCTGCTCACAAAGTAATATAATAATGACAGTTATTCTCAACCCATTCAAAGGGACCAGCCTGCTTTTTCCCCTTCAACCTCACTATTAGTTGCAATAAGGACATATGACAAGAAAGCAAATGACCATGACATTCTAGATGAACTTTGTACATGTAGGTACAAACAATTATCAGCTTGATGGAGGAACCAGCAGAAGAACAAGAAATTTTCGCTCCACCACACATTTATATAAAAAAAAAAAAACTTAACTTAGTGGTATGATGACAGAGGTATTTATTAACAGTTTTTGGTTAAGGATACCAGCAATACTGATCAACAATGAATATTAAGCTTCATCATAAAAGTGGTGCATGCTTCTTTTAAGTGTGGCACGCTATATAATTAAACAATATTTTATTGCCTGTGCTGTACTTTGAAAACAATTAAGCTGGTGCTTTGTGAATTTAACATTGGAATTGATACCGGAGGATAGTTGAGATTAGTTTGGGCAATTAGATTGGATGAAATGGTAGATTCAGAGCTAAATGTGGCTTAAGTTGTGTTTGAATCAAGCGATTTCAGTCTCAGTCAACAGTCAATAACAGTCAATAACAGTCAGTGGGAGTTTTCATCAGGTTAACCCAGGCCACTGCCAAAGTCACTTATTCAGATTATGCCTCATCGGTACTAAACAATGGAGCTGTAGCTTAACACACATCATACAAAAAAAGGTTACCAACCAAAAATTAACCCTGCCTTATTGACCGGCTCCCTGCCAATGCGCTAATGAATATTACTGAAAACAAAGCTTGGTGAAGCGAACCATACACTACCTGTAAATCTTTTTCAATTAACTTTTTTTGATGGGTTTTTGTTGTTCACTTTGCAAGTGACGACACAAGTGGTAAGCAATAACTACAACAGTGTGTAATTACAATTATTTTGTCTATTATATTAAATTGATTGTCTAACCACAGAGTATGATTGCATGAGATATGCAGGTACCATTGAAGAAGCAAGTGGCCTTTCTATCAAGACCTATTGTCTGCTTTGAATTCAAGGGGCGGAAATACGAGCACTGTATATTATTTAAACAAAATCACTTGAGCTAGTAAAGACTAAACTAAAATGATGTACATGTGTTATTTTCACAAGAGATGCTTAAAGACACTTGCATTATTGGTAATTGTCAAAGACCTTAGACCAGTCTTCTCACTTTGTATATCTTCACAATATGCATAAAACAACAAACCTGTGAAAATTTGAGCTCAATTGGTGAAGTTGCGAGACACTAATGAGAAAAAAAACACCCTTGTCACACGAAGTTGTGTGCTTTCCGATGCTTGATTTCGAGACCTCAAATTTAAATCTGAGGTCTCGAAATCAAATTCTTGGAAAATTACTTCTTTCTCAAAAACTATATTACTTCAGAGGGAGTCGTTTCTCACAATGTTTTATACTATCAACCTCTTGCCATCACTCAGTACCAAGTAAGGTTTTGTGCTAATAAATATTTTTAGTAATTACCAATAGTGTCCACTGCCTTTAAAAAAAGTACCTTTGTACAACAAAATAGTTTTGCTTACCATAATAAGGTTACCAGCCAAACTATCATGACACGTGTATCATCTGTGACTGGTATCCTGCCCAATGCTTGGAAATTATTAAGCAATATTTCTATTTTTATTCTAGCTGTATGTAATTGGGTCAAGCGCAGAGTCCAATAGCCTTTACAGCCCTTTGTCTTTGTTTGTAAGGTCTATTACTCATTTCTTAAGAAAGGACCTGACTACTTTATACCTTCTAGCCTCACTTTGACTCCACTGATGAACCTGACTGGATGAACCGCAATGACAGTTAGCTTCATCAGTACATGAACCATCATGAGTCCGATATTGATTAAGGTCAAACAGTCCTCCAACCCAACCTACATAATGTAGAATAGTGCGCATATTATATACGGCTGCCAGCATTACCTGATATTTGATCTTAGCGTTGATCACGCGTCATCAGCGCCAACCCCTGTGTCCTCCTACCCCAGCCTAGGTCCCTAATCAGACAGGCGCTTGCTCGGGCACGGGCCTTAATTGGTAAATTAATCATCATTTGCAACACTTGTCCATGGCTTAATTGAACACTCTAGCAACCGGGCCGAAACGTGCAGACAATAATACCAGGGAGACAATGCAGACGAGCACAGCGCTACAATTGGTTTATATGCCAGAGTGAGACAAGAGCGTCAACGCCTCGTTCCTGTAATGAGGCTAGGAAGTCCCATGATATTTGGAAATGATCGTATTATAATTAGATGCCTTGTATAAGATGGAGATTGGTTAAACTGCCTATGTTATAAACAGCGCCGGTTTAACTAGTGTCATGTACGCGCACGTGTTCATGATGGTATCAGTTTGGTGGACAGGTACATGTATGTGTTAATGTTCTTTGTCATTCATTCACCTTTAGTTTGATTGACTCGGTTGCCGAATAGCATTAATGCAAGGTTCAGGAAGTGAGACTTAAAACACAGATTGCTGAATATATTGCTGTCTTATAGGGTGGATGATTGAACAAAATTATGTCATGGTGTAATTTCATTTTTGTCAATACACGATAAAAGAGCCAATACTGTTATAACATTTACAATTAACTCTGCTTTTATTGTAACAAGTGCCCTGTAAGTGTCATGCGATTTATTGGTTGTTTTCCTTCCCGGACAAACTAAACAAAATTGACTTGGGATTTGCACCTGCGACCTCCAGATGTGCTGGCACTCTACCAATCAGAAACCATAAGCAAGGATCACAAGCAAGTTTATGATACAGCCTGGGAAGCGACAGTGCAGGGATCAATTTTTATGTCAAATTTCATGATACAAACCACAAGGGAAACCGAGTTCAAATTTAAATAAATTTGTAGGTGAACAATGAAAACTAAACTAGATCGGGATTTGAACCTGTTATCTCAAGATTAGCACGCAGACGCTGAATTTTATTTATTGTTTAAATGTTTTCAACAGGTCTCAAAGGGGAACACAGGAAAACAGAAAATTATTCAATATCGAAACAGATGATTTATTGACAAGTAAGGAACTTTATCAATTGTACCTCAGAGCACCCTTTGTCCAATGATAGCTTCAACCATAGCGAAAGGGTCCTGTCTCATGCTTCATTCTCTCTAGTAAGCCCAAACAGAATATCATCAGTCACAAAATGTAGGTTGGTTCATGTCCTTGACAATTCTTATCAATAGGTATTGTGATTAACCTTTACTGTTTCCATCAAACAAGGTCCTTTGTTTTGTAATTCAAGACCCCCCCCCCCCCCCACGCACAAACAACCTCCACCTGAAGTTGTTTGGAAAACACTAAATTGCCTGAAAAATGCTTGCTTTTGATTGAATACCTACTAATTACAATCAGGCAAAGTGGTGTTCAAAGACACAATTTTGATCGGGGTGTCCCCTCTGTTTTTGTTTGTATGCATGCATGAGCTTGAATTTCGGCATTAATGACATGGAAATTATGAGGCAATGGAACCCTGGTGCAAACTTGGCCATTCTGGACAATTAGGCACCTCAGCGTTTGGTGCCAGGGTGTGCTAGGAGATCAATAAGGTATAGATTTCTCTCGTCTGCTTGATGAAATAACCGGCGTTAAGTGACATAACTGGGTCTCGTTACCAAGACTTGTTATGCCTAACGATTACCGCTTTGGTCGTACGAATACTGATTATTATACCGACCCTCACGGCGAGAGGGTTGGTTGTTTTAGCGCCAGCGGCAGCACACGGCGGGAATGGTAACCCTATGCAGGGGATGCACAATGCAAATTCAACTGGGGAATTTAACAACCGAGGCTTGTGCGATAACGTACAATGGCCGGTTGGGCACTTAATATAAACAATAAAAAGAATTAAAAACAAAAAATTCCACAAACATTAAATTATGATAAATGAACAGAGAGAGGAAAAGGGGGGAAAATCAATCGGGGTTATGAATGGATAATGCGAGAGTGATAAAAATCTGGGAAGGAGTGGAATGTTTTCAGAAGGAATTTTTTTGGAAAGGATATAGACAGTGTAAGGAAATCCTAGTCTCGTTGTGACAAGGTCCCAAAGGACACAGTGACAGTTTCTTCTAAACCAAACGTCACCGATACTGATTGATGGGTCTGATTTATAAATTATTTCCAAATGTCATAGGAGGAATTATCACAAGACACAGTAATATATTAAGCCTCTTTCTAGATTTATGACCACACAGCTTATTTCTCAGCCTACATCAAGCAACAGATCATGTTTTATCAAATTGTGTATTTAAAATAATAATACAAATCTCTTAACTCTTCAATTACAAGGAACAATTTCAAGTTCTGTTAATTCCTTTCCTCTAAAGTATCAGATAATATCTTAATTTACTTTATATATTTTTAACAGAAAATCAGTGGAGCATTTTCCTACGGCAAGAAACTGGTGCACTGCATTTGACTAAATGAAATTCCATTAACCTGTCCCATTGATTTTACATTGAATCATTTAATTGATTGGCGAGGAGGCCTCGGCCCAAATTCATAAAGCTGCACAAAAAGCAGCTGAGCAAAAAAAACAACAACGTATGCTTAATAGAATAAGGTTGCCAGCCAGTAACATGTCACAGGTACAATCTTGCAGCCGGTATCCTGCTTAGTTTTGCTGCACAGATAAATTGTAAGCAATTATTTTCTGCTTCAGCAAATCTATGAAATTGGGTCCTGCTCTCAGTATTTTGAACAAAATCAAAATAACTTCTGGTTATTTTTTTATAAATTTTAGATATGAAGAAAGTTGTCAAATCTCAAAACTAGTTCAGTCACTATTTTTATAGTTCTTGATTTTAAGTGGTAATTATGGCATTAAAAAATAGAAATTTCTCATACGACTAGTTTTGTATCTTGCCTGCTGTGAAACACCCAGTTAAGTATCATGTGGTCTGTTGTACTACAAACGTATGTTGTCATACAAACTGTGCAGGACAACACACCATGTCAAATGTGTGTCCAGTCTATTGATTAAGCATTAATTAAATCCTACATGGAGAAAAGCAATCACATTGATTGCCCGGCAGTCATTTTCATTCCCACTAATTAGTGTAGACAAGAGCAAAGTTAATTAAGTCTTCATTAAGAACATTTGTGTTTCATTTTCTTGATCTGTTGGATGTTTTTTTTGTCTTTTCTTGTAACGATCTGAAGAGTTATGTACATAGAACCGTGTGGATTGGAAGATGGAGCAAGTGCTGACATAAGGTCTTCTCAATCACGTGACGATCAATCAAGTCTGTTTGAACACTTCTAGAGACAGTTAAAGGACTAGCACAACTCTGGGTTTAAGAGACTAACCATTGTGCAATGATATCACATGTTTTCAAATGCTTTTGGTATTTGAACACTTCCAGAGACAGTTTAAAGACACTGGACACTATTGGTAATTGTCAAAGACCAGTCTTCTCACTTGCTGTATCTCAACATATGCATATAAAGTAACAAAGCCTGTGAAAATTTGAGCTCAATCGGTCATCGAAATTGCGAGATAATAATGAAAGAAGAAAAACACCCTTGTCACACTATGTGCTTTCAGATGCTTGATTGCGAGACCTAAAATTCTAAATCTGAGGTCTCAAAATCAAATTCGGAGAAAATTACTTCTTTCTCAAAAACTATGTTACTTCAGAGGGAGCCGTTTCTCAAAAAGTTTTATACTATCAACAGCTCCCCATTACTCGTTACCAAGAAAGGTTTAATGCTAATAACTATTTTGAGTAATTACCAATAGTGTGCACAACTCTAGGTTCAAGAGACAAGACATTGTGCAAAATGGTAAACACTTACTATTATTTCTCTTTAGATTAACTTTGTATCCAGCATTTCATTCGCGAAAGAAAAAAGGAAAATTTGTCTGGTTAATTCTCTTTAGAAAAATTGGAATCCATTAGACACCAAAATTGCCCAGCTGAATACCAGTATCAAGCAATATGCAACAAATGGACATTTATGGGTTGGTAATCCTGTTTTTATCATTTTCATCAAAAGTAAATTTTTGTGCTTAGCAGCTCTATGAAATTGGGCCCAAAGTGCCCAGTGCTTTAACTTCGATGTGACTTATAACGTGAAGTTTTGTGCAAAATAATTTCTGTAATTTCTAATAAGTATTTTATTAAAATTTGAATAGAGTGGTGTATGAAATAATGTTAGATAAAAGGGATGAGGATGGTTCAGCGTTTGTTTTTCCCTGCCTTTTTACCTCCAAGCTTTTCATCTCTGTGGACCCGGTTCTAATCCCAACTCAGACCGGAGCCTTGCATGTGGATTGGGGTTTCAGTCCCTACCTGATTGCATCTAAAACCGAGCACGTTTTATTTCCTATTTATCCCATTATAGCCACTTATTGTGTTGTTTGAAATGTAATACAGAAAAAGACTACTTTGCGTATTTCATTCATTCTGTAGTTGGCTTCTTACTTTTTTTTTTTTTTTTTTCTTTTTTTTTTTTTTTTTTTAATAATTCAGGTTGAAATATTTCCAAGGGTAATCAACATCAGAACCAATTTTGGAAAAAAAATGTGCAAAAAGGAAGGGGGGGTGAAGAAAAGAAGAAAAAACACAGCAGACAACTACCCACTGTGTTTTTTTTAATACAAAACATGCAGTTTGATTGAAAGTTAAACAGAGAGTATGAAATCAAATACAAGAATTAGGATGGATGAACAAGGCATTCTTACCTATTCTTTAAAAGCAGTGGTCATGGTTGATTAAAGATATAAGAACACACACTATATCTGTCGTGGAAAGTTAACTATCTTCATTTCACATGATTACATTTTTATATCGCACATAAAAAAAGTGAAACCACGCAAAAAAAGAAAGAAGACAAAAAAATTAATAATACAAAATAATAATCATCTTTTATAACCGGTAACTGTTTTCACTCATTAATAGTAAGTGCGCCAATGTCATAAAAACAACAGAGCGTAACAAATAAAATTGAAAATAGAGAATTATTTGAAGGCCACAAAAATAATAACTTTCCAATCACCTGCAACTTCAATACTTGTTACAACCCATTGTTTAATCACTCATAATACATCAACCCTGAAATGGATGCCCGTACATTTTGGATAAAACCACTCCACCCAAAGCCAAATGACAAAAAGTGTAAACTAGTAGGAATACAAGTCCATTTCATTCTGCCTATATGAATATCTCTTTGCTGTTCTTTTAAGAATCCCGATTCTATTGATGACATGGTTTTCACACGCCAAACTGGGGGGGGGGGGGGGGGGGGGGGTGAACGACGATTCTACATATTATCACCAATAAATGGGAGCGGCATTACCTCCAAGTCCATTAATTTGAAATGCACTTTTTAATCTTCTGAACTATAAATAATACAGCCCTAGTTGTGAAGAAAGGATGCCTGGATAATTACCAGGGATTAGCCACAGATGCCTGGGTATGTTTCTACCTTTTTATTGCACTAAGTAACGTAGATTGAAACACAGGAAAAAATGTCATTTCTGGGAGGCAGCTGAGCCGAAGGGAGTTAAACAAAATACAAAATAACAAAACTAATAGAACGGGGGTGTGTGTGTGTGTGTGTTGGGGGGGGGGGGGGGTGGAACGATGAAGACAAGGAGGGGTAGAACTGTAGTAAGGGAAGGGCTGTAATGGAAGGATAAAGATCTTTGAATACTTCGTTATACATCAGTTATTTGTTTCTCTTCAACTTTTGACATCACTTAAAAAAAAGGAATGAATATTGGAAATGTAAATTGATAACTGAGTTTCAAGAGCAAAAATCTAAGGATCAACTGAATAAGGGGAGGGCTGTCGCCAATCATAATTTCCAAAGACAAAATCATTATAAAGGGGGTACATTCGGGCAGTAACACAAACATATATTAGTTTAATATTTAACGCCTTAGTGACAATTGATCAATCAATCAATCTGAAAACATTTGTATAGTTCCAAAAGCAACAAATATTGATGATGAACTAATATTTTAAGAAAAATCTTTCCCGCCTCCTTCCTTTACCACGTGAACCAGACACAAAAAATACAATGACCATAAAATAAGCAACAACAACATCAGCAACTCATCATCAACAACAATGACCAGCAAAAAATGGATTCATTAATGATCTCCTTAGATGAGGATAAATCATGAAGTCATACAGCATCACTACGGCAACATCATTGCCGAACTCGCAAAATGGCCACAAAAGTTAACGTATGCTTCTTTCAAACAATATCTCAAAGCTTGGAAGAATACTATCAAAACTTGAGAATGATCAGCCCCAAACTTTTGCACATTTATACCAGGTTTGCAAATATCTGTTTTATTCCGTAACACTTTACTGGACATTTGTGTTTGATTTTAGAACACTCAGTGTCACATAAACCAGATACAAAATGAGGCCCGCCCAATGCCAAATCAAAGGTACCTCTCAAACATGATGGAACAGCATTAAAAATTTAGACAATTCAAAAAAGCACAGAGTATCTGAAATACTCTATATAAAAGTATGTTTGAAGCTTTGCATGGTGTAGAAAATAAAAAGTAAGACCCGCAGGCGAGCGGAGGATATTTTTTGAAGCGTCAAGACCACACCGTTTCTTCTCAAAGCCAACACTCCTCCCAAAAGAGATTTACACAATATTGTACATACAATAGTGAAGTTAGAAGTTTGAGGTAATTATTGTACAATAAATAAGGATTATTTGGGGTGGACAGATGGTATTAGCACCCCTCAGTATTAAAAGTTGACAAACTAGTTCAATTGGCATCAACTCAGAAACTGTAGCTTTTCAACTTCTAATACTATAGGATAGTCCCAGGGAAGTTAACATCGAACCAAGGAATCAAACCAAGGAATCGAACCAAGGAATCAAACCAAGGAATCAAACCAAGGAATCAAACCAAGGAATCGAACCAAGGAATCAAACCAAGGAATCGAACCAAGGAATCAAACCAAGGAATCAAACCAAGGAATCAAACCAAGGAATCGAACCAAGGAATCAAACCAAGGAATCAAACCAAGGAATCAAACCAAGGAATCAAACCAAGGAATCAAACCAAGGAATCAAACCAAGGAATCAAACCAAGGAATCAAACCAAGGAATCAAACCAAGGAATCAAACCAAGGAATCAAACCAAGGAATCAAACCAAGGAATCAAACCAAGGAATCAAACCAAGGAATCAAACCAAGGAATCAAACCAAGGAATCAAACCAAGGAATCAAACCAAGGAATCGAACCAAGGAATCAAACCAAGGAATCAAACCAAGGAATCAAACCAAGGAATCAAACCAAGGAATCAAACCAAGGAATCAAACCAAGGAATCAAACCAAGGAATCAAACCAAGGAATCAAACCAAGGAATCAAACCAAGGAATCAAACCAAGGAATCAAACCAAGGAATCAAACCAAGGAATCAAACCAAGGAATCAAACCAAGGAATCAAACCAAGGAATCAAACCAAGGAATCAAACCAAGGAATCAAACCAAGGAATCAAACCAAGGAATCAAACCAAGGAATCAAACCAAGGAATCAAACCAAGGAATCAAACCAAGGAATCAAACCAAGGAATCAAACCAAGGAATCAAACCAAGGAATATTGTTATTATTATTATTTTGTTGTACAGTAATCCTCACAGACCATAGTATTGGTTCAGCTATTTTTTATTAATTTTTCATTTTGTTTTATACAATGCAAGGTCTCCCCGAACAAGGCTAAAATCCACTTCTAGAAAGGTGCTACGCGAAGAAAAACTATCAAAGGAATCTCACCATCCATAAAAGGCAACCAAAACCACGTGGAAGGGGACCAAATAGTCTGTCTCCTATTTACCATCATGAGATTCAGCATCCGTTATTACTATTGCACACAGGAAACATGACAAGATAGCAAATTGGCGAACCCTGCAAAGAGGCTCCTTATCAATGTTTAACTTCTACAACCGACTAGATGGAAATTTATGCTTAAAAGTATGACAGCAACCAGCATTATAAACAACTCAAATTTCTAACAATCACAATGCCTCTGACAAGACATTCCTTTAAAAAATGTACAGACAGCCACTTCTGATAAAACCTCCAATGATATTGTTTACAATTGAAAATCGCAACTAAAAACCTGAGCGTTTTCAAAACAAAGTGAGACCTCATTCATTACAAAGCACACTGGGGCAAAAGTGTAAACACTGGAAGCAGTTTTCTTCAATGGGAATAAAACAGTCACCTAAAATACATCCTGTTTGTTTTTACTGGAGGAAATCCTTCATGAGAACTAGAGGGCTGTTAAGAATCTAGCTTCTAAAAGCCAATCATTCCAGGTTTTCAACCCAACAGTAGATGTACATGTACACCATGCACACAGCACTGGACCTAAGCAGTGTACAAACCAAATTACAACAATTCATACCGCTTAATTTCCACCATCCTAAACACCTCACAGCACTAAATCCTATACAATATCCATAGCCGTTAAGGCTTAACATCCACTCTGCTTAAAAAAAAAGACAAACCACCTGAATATCCCCCCAAAATAAAATGAAAACAACAAAGATTTTGTACATACCCTATCTCCTTCGCTTTCGCTGTCACACTGTGTGTACACATGAATAGAAAGAGATCATAGAAGAAGGGGAAAAAAAGAGTCTGTAAATGCACAATAAACTAGGTCATGAATATACATGAGGTGTACAATTCATGGGGAAGGGCCTACAATGGGCTCATGAATATGCATGAGGGTGTCTACACATACCAGCAGGTGCAATGAGCAATGGAGAGTACACAATGGCGTGGCGAATGTTTTAATGTTTATGCGTCGTGCATTATTTATGTACAAGTAGATCTTTACACACTTAGAACTGGGTGAATTTACTTGTAAAATCAGCTTAGTGTCTATTGACAAAAATTATGTACAACAGCAACAAAAATCAGGATGATTGATTGAAGTTTAAGTAAGCTGAGACCTGTTTAAGTGTGAATATGTAAAATATAAAATTTGAAAATAAATACATGAACATAGTTTTTAAATAAACTAGGAGACTAGCAGGCAATGACTTTGTAAAAATGTATTTAATTGATACAGCATTCAAATATTAAATAATTTTTATGAGGGCAAACTATGATTAATGCTTTGTTTTACAAGGCTTGAGGGGTGGGCTTTTGACAGAAATGTTATTACATGTTGTCAAACTACACCGGCACTTCAACATGTCAAAATGATAAATGAGCGGAAAGTCACACATTTAGGGAGGGAATATGTGTCAGAGTTTACAAGGGACGCCGAACCTTGAGGTGTGGCAGGAACAAACGATTCTCTTAAAAAAGAGCTATTACTTGAAACATTTCTTTCATTTTGGTACTAGCGTTTCATTGTTCCTTTTTTATAAGGCTACCATCCATTGTTTAATGGTTTGGGAAACAGTGCCTTTAATCTGATATCTCTGCCATATTTCAAAATGTAAATTTTAGCATCTCTTATTCTCTAGAAGATGAATGATCGCATCTTGTGGGAGACAACAATATATCGTTAAGAAGTGATTAATAATTGCCATGCAATCATAGTGCATCCGAGCAGCGGTTGTTTTCTCATGGAGTCTCGCCTGATGAGAATAGGCAGCCACACAGGAAAGCATTGCACGTTGAGCAACTCGCATGGTTCCGTCAATGATTGATCGCCGATCAACACAGCGTGAAAATTTCCACCGATATCTCGGTCGGACACACACAATTATTTGATGCACCATGGGCATAGATTTCTGTTTGCTCTGATGAAGCATCAAAAGGACGATGTGTGTCGATGGAGGGTACTGAAATGTTTGCAGACTGGTGGGTAAGACTAGAGGACAGGGAAAGGGAGGGGGGGGGGGTGCCTTGAAGAGAAGTAACTTGATTTCTTTTATAAAAACACCCTCAAGAAACATGACCTCTTAGGAAGATTTAAACAACAAAATGTCAACTGATCTGTCTTCATTCAAACAACATCTTAAGACTCATCTTTTCAATCTTTGATTTGAACCATAGCTATTTGTTAGCGTCCGGCGTGTTTGAATGGTCCTCCTGATACCGCGCCCCATAAAAAACCTTCGTTGTCATTTTTTAGTAATTTCAAAGAATGTTCCTTTCGTTAGGTGGGAGCATAAATTTCTAATGGTTTTAGTTAAATTCAAAAAGTGAAATTTTCATTAGAAAAACAAACATTTTTTTTCAGCGTAGGTTTGCGGTAGCACCATGTATAAATCTCTTTTGAGTCGTGTTGGTTCTTAAGGCTGGTTTTTGGAAATCTTGACGCGTGATCTTAAAACACACAGTTTATTGTCATCGCTGAGGCCTATAAACTGTGTTTTTTATGATCGGGCGTCAAGATTTCCATTGAGCAACCATCTATAAACCGGCCTTAAGAAGAACCGGTGAGAAGAACCAACATTACTCAAAAGAGATTTCCACTTGGTGCTACCGCAAATATCATCTGACCAAATTCTCACCATGCAAAGTTTCAAATCTTCAACCCTTTCTTTGTTTATTTCTCTGGCTTCCCCCGCTCCCCTACCCTTTTTGGGGTTTCAATCACACATGGTGTCAGTTTCCAGTAATGGTTCCCATTGATTTTACAATTTTACACTAGAAGTGCTCTTTGCAAAATTAAAATGCCCCACCCTCTTAAAAGTGAACTTGCAGGTCTGTACCTCTGAATGCCAATGATGCATTTGTACATAACCAAGGCATAACATTGTTGAACTGACTTGATGTATGATTATGATATGAATATGATATGATGTATATTTCTTTCTGAAGGATATTTTCATTGACATATGTTTGTGCCTTTGCAGAAGTTGATATCTAAAAAAGGAAGTATTCTTTTGACTGTTGGCCTCCTCAACAAAAAGACAACGACTTTCAGAGATTTGTATCATCAATTATCGATTCATAAAAAAAGTCACTGTGTACAGGACTGGTTGGACAGTAAAATATCTCCCCCACTCAAAGAAGTTAGAAGTCGGTAAACACATACCTTTTTAATCATATGTGGTAGCACGGTCCACTGAGCAATATAATTATCGTTACCATGGAAACAGTTGGCATATAATGTTGTAAATGAGAGTCATGTCCTTGGTCTGGGTATATACTGTCTTAATATACTGGAAAGATGGACAGGCGAGGTGGGGGAAGCGTGGAAGCAATTGGTTACATCAAGTTCTGGTTGGTAGGGTTTTCATTGTTACAGGTTCAATGTGATAAAGTTTAATATAATAAAAAAAAACATTACAAATTTCTGAGACAAGCGACTTGCACCAAAATGCCCATAGCAGCCACAGGAGATGCAAGATATTACTTTCTTCCATGTACAGACAGAGGTCTTAGTGAAAGTCATTTCCAGAATAGACCGTATTGAATAACCCCTTTTTGCTACAAAAAGTCGCCATCTTGTAGGGCAAACCGTATGCGCGTCCAAACGCGTACATCGTCGAAGCACGCAGCACGCAACATTTCTGGTTTGACTTCTATGGCACATGCACGCACACATGCACGCACACGCACAGGTCTTGTAGGTCTGATATTTGAGCCGCGTGACGTCGTATTCAATACAGTCTATTGACAATTTCATGTTTTTCATGTTGACCTACTGTTTACAATTGTACAAGCAAAACATAATTTGTTTAAAACTGCTTATCTAATCATTTTTACAGATGAAAAAAATACATAACAAAAACCAACAAAAGAGGCCACGAATTGACGATTGGGCTAACCGGCACCATGAATGTGATGAATATATTGAATGGTCTGCAATACTTAGTTAGACTATAGCCAGTCTGCTTTCACCCTTAACTATGGAATGTTTGAAAACCTGGACACAAAACAAACATAGAGAACTTGCGGCCATGTTCAGTGGTTAAAATATTTTCAGTCTTTCCGAAGCACCGTAAGTGAAAGAAACTTACTTGGGAAAGACAAGTGATAAATCCCCCAAATTTGGATGATTAAATCACTTCATTGAACCAAATATAATATTACCCAATTTAATAAGAGCTTCACTTAGAAATAATACCAAACTTGGCCTCGTCGTTTTCATCAGACGTACCATAATTAATGCGCCATCTTAGATGACCTCATTGACCTATAAACCAATCAAAGCGTTATCATTGATCTCATTTTAAGACGTTGCAGTATACAAGTGAAACAATAAATGAATGGCCCTTGAGATTTGATCAATCCTAGAGAGATACACTTGGCTTCCTAAATAATCTATTTGGAGTAAAGAGCTTTATTGTCTCGAGGATAGCTTTCCAATTTTGGGACTCGTCATATAACCTTCAGCAGAATCCCAACAAATAATCATCCAGAAATAAACCATAACAAAAATACCACACAATTGTCCCCCATCTACCTGAGTAATTTTCTGAGACTTTCAAGATTAAGCTATTCACTCCAGACCCAAGGATAGAAAGGGAAGGAAAAAAACTATAAATGGCAGATAGAATTAATATTACATGCATTATCAGCATTAAGCATTGTGTTTGACTCCATTAAGATAGAAGCCAAGGTTATCAGAATGCCAATATCACATTCTTCCTATAAATCATCTAATCCAGACTTCCGCCTCGCTAAGGAACGGAACACATTTGTAACAAAGAGGACCAAGAGATGAGGGTTTCTCAAAAAGAATCAAGGGATGAGGGTTTCTCCTGTTGAGCAGCTGAAGTGCCGACATCGTGGTTGGGTTCCTCTTATTTCATATAGATAGAGAGGGAGGACATGAATTTATTGGTAGTCGGTCCCTTGGGAGTGTGGACGGATAGAGGATTCAAAAGACAACAACTTGAAATAGGGTATGGCATTTTTCTAGAAAGTTATATACAATATTAAATCATTATACCCAACAAACTGTAGCAGAACGATGAAGAAGCAAAAAACTTGCAAGATTTGCAACAAAATATTGTTGCTCATTGTGACGTCACCATATCTCCAAAAACAGCTGATATTACATACAAGTTTGAAAGTGTCAGAGTATTTTATCGCAATTGAAACACCACAAATGAACGAGCAAACAAACACAAGAGGTGCCTCGACGATCTCATTACGGTATACAAATCCATTCAACTACAGTTTCCAAAACAATCAAATGAATAAATCATACAGAGGGGGAGGTGGGAGATGATGGTTTTCTTGACCTGACAAAGCCACAGTCTAACTCTGAGAGACATCACAACGCAGTCTGTACAGGGACAACCCATCAGTCTCCCCAGCGGCTAAATAAAACCTCAAGCGGAAACTGCACAGAATAGAAAAACATCTAGGTAAATCTTGCTTGGAGAATTCCCTCATAAAAAAACGAAGAAGAAGAAAAGAAGAAGAGCAGGAATAAAAGATGGAGATGGCGGAGACAGCCGAAGGGAGATCGCTCGATGAATAGAGCTAAGCCAGCCTGCTGGGACATTCTACCCAAGGGAAATTATATGGCTTAGCTATCTAATTCGTCTTGTAAAGGCCCAATGGTGTATGGCATCAAAAGATTTAGGGGTAAGGGTTTTCAAACTATTACGAAAGGGAAAGATTTGGCGAGGAGGCAGCTGCGAGGGGGGTTTGGAGCTTTAATCTGGATGAGCTACGCTGACCTAAAGGAAAAATCGACAAGCTGCTTCAATATAGATGATTTGAGTTCTAGTGGTCTTATGGCTAACAAATGTTAAATAAAAGAAGGATTATTCTGAATTATTATAATCTGGCATTTTTAAACAATCTGTGATTCCCGTTTTAAAAAACAAAAAATATATGTACTGCTCTTAAGGAGAGGACGTATGGTTATGACCATCTAGAAATGTCAACAGAGATTGTCGGCTTTTTATTTACAATAGAACAAGCGTAAAAATAACATACAAATAAAAAAAGAAAATAAGCAGAAAAATGGGGGGAAAACACACACAAAAACAGAGTAGCCGAATGCTAAATAAATAATTGTTATGTGGTGTGTTTAAAAAGATCTTTGGACCTATAAATAAATAAAAATAAAAAATAAAAAAAAAATTAAAAATTAAAAAAAATTAAAAATGCAGAACAATTCTGGGGGTCTTTTTCCCCCCAACTTAATCAAGGAAACTTTAATGTAAAATACCTTTACTCAGGTACGTTTTTTGTTTGTTTTTTTGTACGCCATTTTGACAAACTTTATATTATCTCTCCCATCATGAGGAGGAAAAAAAGACAAAATTTCAAACCCTATATAATAAGATGAATTACTGACAGCTAGTTTTACGTAGAGTTTGAGTGACAGTAGGTTTTAATGGACTGCTGATCTAATAATTGAATGTAACGTGGTTTGGATCCAATGTCACAAGGTATATGCTCCATCCATTACTGCAATAAATGACCCATGAAGGTTGACAGATGAAGATTGAAACTGTGGAAATGGTGGTAGCCTCTTTCCCTTAGTCATGCGTTCACATAAAGGTCTGCCATTTCAACACTCTATCTCATCTACAATCAGTATGGCTGTACACTTGACTGTATGTGTTAACCCTCATTGAACCCATGCTCGTGATTCGGAGAAACTTAAACCTCGGTTACAAATCACGATGACCTCTTTTAACGCATCTCAAACCAAGGGTTAACCATACTATCACCATTCAAGGCTCTCATCCCTCCTTAATCACACCGTCATCCTTACAGCGCTGTCACCAGCCAATTTAAAACCTCTGTTTCCCAGTTTGAGCTCATCACCTTACACTTTTAGCATTCACCAAGCAGGCAAAATGTGGGTGGCAATGCCACTAGAAAAAGAAAAACAAATCCAGTTTTGCAGTAACACCATGTGTTAATGTAAATCTCTTTTTAGTAGTGTTGGTTCAAAAAAGAACCAGTGGTTGACAACTCAATGTTTCGATCAGTATGCTTTGATCCTTTTCAGGAGAATAACATCATGAACAAAATTCATGGGCACTAACACACATTCTAAGACCCTCTTCTTGATACAGAAAATCAACCTCACGTCTTAAAATCTCAAATCTGTATTAGATTCAACCTCACCTTCTGAACACTTATATTTAAAGGAACACGTTGCCTTGGATCGGACTAGTTGGTCTTTGAAAAGCATTTGAATCCCGTCGGCAATTTTATGGAGTCAAAATTTTGACGCCACAAAATGGCCGACCGTGTTTTTTTCGCGACGTAAATGGAAAACTGTGCAATGTCGAGGCATGTTTGTGTGGATTATTATGTTCTACTTTTAAATTATCTAGTAACCATATGCATTTTAGAACAAACAGTTTCAAACGCTTTTCAAAGACCAACTCGTCCAATCCAAGGCAACGGGAGATGTGGGAGATTACGTTCCAGACTCTATTCAAACCCGAGCCTGATACTTCACGAAGGCACCAGAGGCGAATGCCTCCATGCCCCCTGGTCATTGCATTGGTGCCCTGGTGCCCTTGAAATACTACAGTAGAAATTTACAATTTCCTCACAGGGTGCCCTTTACCAAGGGAAATTGCCCTTAGTGCCCTTGCCTTTAGGAAAAATGAAGCATACAGACCTGGGAAACCCTACACCGGCCCGATCAATATTCAGAAAGAAAACCTCAACCACTGTTATTATCTTACTAGAGATCACTTCATTTAAGAGATCCCAAGCAGAATGTTTACCGACCTCTGTTTCTTCGTATGTTTTGACCGATGCTCATGAGATCTGTAAAAGTTTATCAGTTTTCCTGGGGATCAGCTTTTTGTTATCGGAGATAGAGCTCTCCTCTACTGGCTGCATTTGCCCCCTTCTTAGTCAATGTTCTTGAGATCTTGTATGATAAGTCAAACTCCAATAGATCTAAACATCTCTGTCTTGTTCCCGATGGCGATAGCAATAAAGCATACTGGTTCTCGTCACAACAACATGGGGGTTAGACTATAATTCCCTCCCAAGCCTCAGTTTGGTTATGGTTTTAAATCAAAGTAAAACAAAATGGCCGCTCTACATTAAGAGTCTACCGGGCACATTTAGAGACAGGATGTTTGACGCCATCCATGTGATTTATCGGAATGATTTCACGCTCTTTCCCAATCCCCAGCCTACCCGACTTCAACTCAAACAACTTCTGAACTCTCTAAAGAGATTTTTCCCTCCAAGAAGGGGGGACACATATTGTCCAAGTAGAATGCGCCACAAAGGAGTCCTACTGACACTGTGATTGATATCCATGGCGTACATGAATATGTGAATGTTCGATGAGTAACTGTAGTCCAGTCTCTCTCCCTCCCACTGAGTAGCGGAGAATTCCCCTGGCTTCAACTAACCTCCCCTTCTCCACAGAGAGCCTTACCTATTCTTCAGGTAGTACAGTCCCCAATCACACCAGATCATCAATGCAGCAAAGCCCAGGGTTTAATACCCCATACGTGACTCCATAAATGAAACAGATCATGCGATTCCCTAGACGGGCTTAGCGACAATGCCGGCCACATCTGCGGGGATGCCATATTGATTGAGAGTAAAATGGGTTTCTTTTTCTTTCTGACCTTATATCCTGCTCGTCATTCTCTCTCTTCTGAAACCTTTTACAAAAAATTACGAGTTTGATAAAATGGTTTGGTTTCAGCTTCATTTTACAGAGTAAATGAATTGCTTTACATTGATTGTATCGCAAAGCTAGAAACTCCATCTTGATGATCCTTTAAGAAAATCATCCTCTGTTAAAATTAACAACTTGCAGTTTACGGTTAGAGCAGCGTTCAAATGAAACTCTGTTTGCACTTCATAATTTCCTCTTCTTTTATGTTCCAGTGTGAAAGGAAATCCAATCACCAAACACTATGAACTGAAGCCATCAGATTCAATTTCTCTTCAATTATTATGTTTTACTATTATCCATCCCCTTTATTTAATAACCCTCTAAATGGGGACTTTGTCATAGAATTATAATGGCCGAACGTCTCTCTTCACAATACCATCAATGGCAACATTTTAATGGGGAGGTATAATCTAATGTAAAATACAGTCAACTCACCGAGCAAACAAGCGACTAGAATAGCGCTAAACAAATAATTACTATCACAACCATCGCCTCAATCACACCAAGAATACGGTCCAGAGACTTTATATGATTGTATTCCTCATCTACCCTTGCAATTGAACCTTTTACCAAAATGTTTTCTTGTTATGTCAAATTTCTTTCAGAGAGAAAAAGGAAGAAACTATAAATAAATAGTAAACTTGTGGGTACAACCATGTCGTGTGTAAATCTCTTTTTAACGAGTGTTGGCTTCGAAAAGAGCCAGTGTGGTCTCGATGTCTCGAACAGAATACTCTGCTCGTCTTCAGGAGAGAAAAAATAGTTGAAGTCGTCAATGAACCAACCACACGGTCTGCAAGATGTGCGTTAAGCTGGCGTTATATAGAACACAAGTCTTGGTGTATAATACACCATGTGTACAATGCACTTCTTATAGTGATGCTATCGCATGTTCCAACTTCCCCCTTCAACTCATCTCAAAAAACCGCTCCCGCTAATTCTTCTAAACTCATTCAGGCAACCGAGACATCCACCGCCGAAATTAAATTTCCAAACGTGGCCATCCATTTTTTCCCTCTCTCTCTCTCTCCGTCTTGGATGCCGTCTTCTTCTTCTCTCGGGGTTTTTTCTCTCTCCCCGTAGGGCATGGACAGGGAATCCAATCAGTTAGCGATGGGGGAAAACAAGAGTGACGGAACAATTTGCAGTGTGTGGACATGTGTGCGGAATTGGAGAATCATTGTGGCGTAAATTGCACGCCGCGGCGGAAAATGCGACAGCCCCGACTGCCTCTCCCAAATGGATTACATGTATAATGTAAGGATTTATTAATAATGCGTGCTATCACACCAGACAAGGTGGTGCACGGGACACAATCTTGTTTGGGTGCTTTATTAAATGACGGAAAGGTCACACGGAAATAACCACCGGGTCAGTATTTGACGGGATTTCATTTTAGGCTTTGGGGAAATAATGCTTGGGGCATTCAATCGCGCATAAAAAAACACCTAATCGGTTTATTTGTGAATAAACAAGCTGAGGGAAAGGTTGCTATAACAAGGCGAAATAATAACATGAACATTAATTAGAGTGACTATAAAAAATCAATCTGAAGTTGCCGCAAGGGGTGCAGATTCTGCCAGATGACATGATACATGTATGGCAGTGAAAAATCACAACATTTCACACAGAGATACAATTCAGACACAGTTTGGGAGGAAAAGACATTTACTTAAATCCTTTAAGCCCGGTTCATACTTCATGCAAATGCGAAGCGAATTTGACGTGAATTTGACGTCACACCCTCCTTTCGCAGCGATTATTCGCAAGGGAGTAGAGCAGAGGGCAACTGCTGCGAACTGTTCGTTGCGAATTTGTGACGTCAAGATTCGCTTCGCATTCGCATGAAGTATGAACCGGGCCTTAGTCTTTACATGTCATCTTTTAAAAAGAGCAGCAAGCATGGGCAGTCAGGCTTTTATGAAAACAACAATTACTTTCAGTGTTTGAATACTATAAATATTCTCACGATTGAACGTTTTTGATTCACACAACTCAAGAACCTTTTCACACAAATTTGGTACATTTCACACAGATCAGGTCTAGTTTTTCACAAACATTTTGTATTTTTTTTCCCACAAAGATAGGGTGACTTTTCACGAAGATTGAGTATTTTTTCACACAGATCATGAAAGTTTTTAGGAAAAATTTTCAAAAATATCTAACATCTTTTACATCAGGTATTTGTTGGTGGAAAACATTTCTCAATTCATATAATAAAAAAAAAATCCTCCACTCAAATTTATAAGAAGACCAGTGCAAGTCTTTACCCTTGCAGATACGGCGGACTAGACTAACTGCTTTTCATGCTTTTGTGAAAATATACTCTCCGTGGTAGAGTGTAGAGGGCACACTATAGTGTGACTCCCGAGTAATATCCCTGATTGGACAAACCAAGGAGTTAGCAATACTTACCATATAACCACTCCCCGATCTGGAATGAGAACTCACCTACAACGCAAAGAGAGAAAAGGGAAAATTTAAAAATTACCAAATTAGATGTCCACTTAAAATGTCTTTGAAAAAGTATTTTTAAAGTTTACTGAGCATCATCAGTCATGAAGTAGCCTCAATGATGGTTTCAATGAGTTCACAGTACAAGAATATTAGTTATAATGAATGCAAGTAATATTGTACACGAACTGGCATTACCACTAAACCCCATTTAAGGAGTATTAATTGTGGAGAGGCAAGGGGAAGATTTTCTGATTAAAAGCATATTGAACCCTAGAGCAGGACAAATTAAAGAAGCGATGTTTTCCCCCACAGTTTGCTTTGAGCACATGAGTGAACTCGGAAAATTGCCATCTTAAGGCAAAATATACTTTCAACTAAACGTACACATGTTGTATGTGGGCCTACTCTAAGTTTCTGAAGGTGTTATACAGGATTGGTAAGGAATAAAAACATTGTGAAACTTTTGTCTAAAAGCATACAGATTACATTCATACAAGAACCTTTTCTTTTGGTGAATTATTTTGCTCTGAAATAAAGTTATATTGAAGAAAACTGTAACTGAAAACCTAAAATAACGCAACAATTAATTTCAGTTGTTACAACCAAAATTAAGGACGATTTGTTCACATGCTGAACATTTTGCACAGCTTTTCACTATTTTCTTTGGACTCGCACAACGGATGAAGCCCAAATGTTCACAGGTTTGTTATTTCATTGTTGATAACACAAAATAGGATTACTGTCTGTGACTATTGTCTTAAATGAGTCAGCCATGATCTGTGTTCACAATTGCTGAAAATTCAAAGTAATCATTTAGTTCTAAAGATGCTCTACATGTAAATGAGAGATCAGGCAGAGAATCAGAATTATAATTCCTCCTTCGGATGGGGCGTAAAGCCGTTGGTCCCATGTGTTGTGTAAGGCATGTAAAAGAACCCAGTGCGCTTATCAAAAAGAGAAGGGGTTCGCTCTGGTGTTCTAGCTGTGGCTGCTAAATGCGCCGTAGCACCTTGTAAACCATTATAAGGTGCCCTGGTCCTTTGCCTTGATGCCCTTTCAAAAGTTTCCCATAGACTTTAAGGATTTCCAATAGAAGTGCCCTTTGCAAAAAGAAAATGGCCTTGCCCTCTCAAAACGAATTTCCAGGCCAAGGATATCAGTTGTCCCTGATCTGTAAATTCTGTTTCATACTGTGTCATAACAACCAAGACTGACACTTTCAAACACACTTTTCTCAATAGCCTCATGAAATATTCATATTTCCTTTTACAGACAGAGAACCAAGCCTCAACCCTTCACATCACTTCCAACATGACAGACAAACCCCTTCCTCTTCCCATACGTTTTAACTGGAAACACAGGATACGCTACATTCACGTCCTATCCCTTCCACCATTGTCTTTGTTTCCCCCTCTCTCAGTCACATGTACGTGTAACAATAGCCCATCCAAGCCAAGTGGGGTTTACACGGCAAACCAACCCACAAATGCATCTTAGCAGTATGACTCAGCCACCTTGTACCAAACCCCCCCAGTAAAGAAGATGAGAATGGGAAGAAAAGTACGCTGTGATATCCTGACCACATTAGATAATCAACGTGGGACATATCCCCTTCAAGTCCACAGCACCAAATGCACATAACTTCAGGCAGTGTTTGCCAGCTCATCCGATCCTTAAAAGCTTTTTCAACGCTTGTATGGATTTTGCCCCCGTGCGCTCCCGCGAGGGACTGCCACCTTATAGCCCGGCGTCCGGATCGCCGAGCCACGCCAGGGGAATTGCGCTCAATAACATTTCCATTGTATAGGCCTATCCTTTTCAGTGTCTCTGTTCTTTTTAACTGAAGGAGAGAGGAAACATCTTCTAGAATCACCCAAGGGTCTGGCAAAGTCAAACTAAAATTGTTTTCTGCTTCTTTGGTTGTAAACAGTCTGCATTCGCAGCATTGGGCACCAGAGTGTATCGCATTGCATAGCTTGCAATATGCAAACATTACCACTCAACCACAAGTTGAACAGTTCAGTGTAAGTCCAAACAAAATTCGTTATTAAAATCCAGTCTAGATTCCTCTTCCGGAACAATAAAAATGTTATATTTGTTATAAATTTTCTGAAAATGCCGGAGGCATATTTTGATAAATCACAACGAAAATGCAACACATGTTGTGTGCAGAATCAATCAAAAATAGATACACGGAGTGGAAATGGTGAAGACTGCTGGCTTTGTCCCACAGAATCTATGATGCACAATCAACTTAGCTCCCTGGCCTTATTCACACAATAAACAAAAATTTCTTTTTTCATAAGTTCAATGTTAAATTTGAGGCATTGCATGGTGAGGTATCAATGTATATTTGGTTTGCGGTAACACCATGTGTGTATCTACTTGCCAGGTAGAGTTTGTTCTTAGAGAACTGTCTTGCTTTATTCTACTGCCGCAGAGTAGATAATCGGAAGTTCGGGAGACTTCTCAGTTCTGAATAGAACTGTCCTGCTTTTTAAACTTTACCAATACTGGAATGCCACTTTTCCCACCCGCAAATAACCAAAGTTTATTTATTTAGATTCTAGAATCAGAAAAGACTAGATTGTGATGAGTTTACTTTTAGTTCAAGATAAGGTTATAGACTGTTTTTTGTCAAAATAATGCTGATGTATCGGCAAAATTATAGAAAAAGATACAACAAAAGTGAAAGTTTGAGCTGAACTCTGTCACAGTATGTTCAAAAGAATGTAAAATCATCATGGAGGTAGAACAAATCCATTCACATCTAGCTAGTTGACAGCGAGTATCAACCACATCTCTGGCCTCAGCATTTACAAACCGACACCTGCCCTCAGGAATCTAAGAAACAATTCATTCTTGAATCCTTTATCAAATTCAAATGATTTTGGGTGAACCCAACCCATGTATGAAGGGGATCCTTTCGCTAAGTAGTTTATACCATGAACAACTGCAGTGCTTCTCGTAATTTTGTTATGGTCATTGTTTTTTTGGAGTGCCAACCAATCTCCAACCCTATCTATGAATATTTCTCACAAGAACTCTCAATGTATTTAGCATCCCTCATACAGGACACATGACAAGTTTGTTGTATGTATCTGAGTTCACCATTGACTTAGTTTAGACAACCCAACACACCCTCTACAGAATGACTGAAAAACATAACTCCAATCATTCTTACTAAACCAAACTCAAATCACGACTCATTGTCTTTGATCCAAGTAAACAAAGACGGCGACCGCTTGAAATAAACGATCCTCATTATGGCAGGAACATCAACGTCAAGGCTCTATGCTACACCATTCCTCCGGTTGAAAGCACTAAATAAGCCAAGCATATGGTCCATGATTTGATGAGACACGAAAAAAGCTATCATCAGTACTTGTCAAACAGAGCTTTGAGTAAACACACAGTTCCGGGAAGATTTTGCCGAGTAAACACGACAATGTTATCGCAGTACTTTGGGGTTTCTTAAGAAGGAGACGAAGAAGGGGAAAAAAAATGATATAAAATAGATCCATCTAGCCAGAGTGGCTAGGGATGAGATAGCACAGTCCAACCATGGGATGAATTAATGAACTGGCATGCATGGCTTGATGCCTACGGTCATCTCAAACATGCCCGACAATGACTTAATGGCCACTGGCACTTGTCGTTTCTTTTATTCTACTGGTGACATCAGTTCTCAACCACCCCTTAGTCAGGCACATTAAATAACCCTATAATCACTGGTCGTTCAATGAGCCTTACCCCATGCAACACTGCGCTAAGTGCTTTTGATTCGGCGAGGACGCGGCCCCGAGTGAGAGGTGGGTCTGTAACTCAAGGGTTGGTGCTAAGCTGTTTTTCAAAATGTTTGCAAACATCAAGGGGGTGAGTGGGTGAATCAGTTTGGCCGAGTGCCTACCCTGATGGCAAGCTGTCATGTAAATAGTGCGTTGGTATGCTTGCTGAAGACGAGGGCCTCATCATACATGTAGCACCACTCTGGACATCCATGTTGACCTCACCTTCTGTCAGTCCCTGTATCAAGTTTGAATGATGACACTTGATACAAGAGGGGTCAAACCTTGGGAAAGGTTTGACATTTAAACCCAAGTAGCTGATAAATCACCTTTTGAATTCGGACTTGCTTATTGTAGCCAATGAGGTTTTTTTTTTTTTTTTTTTTTTTTTTTTAATTGCTCAATTTGTGTGAAATTTTCATGAAAGTGATCCCAACATAGCCTTTCCAAAATACATGAAATACCTTCGTTGAGTTCCCAGTACTTCAATAACAATAAAGAATGCTGATTCCTATATTAAACCAAAAAGGGTCCGACTATTTTTCCCTACCATTCAAGCTTCAGTTACTTTCATAGATCTGAGGAATAGAACAACCGAACAAATTTGACATCACTGTGGTGGTTCTATTGCCCTTTTTGTACCATGTGAAAATAAGCCAATCCAGCAAATGCAAATAAAAGAAACCTTACAAAAATTACCAAGGTACATCATGAATAAGGAGTTTTCAGACCACAAACCCACGCTCCAGACAGTGTTGAATTTTGTTTAAATAAAAACTGCTAAACTGTTCCTTCACTAAAGGTGTTTACTAACCATAGTATGTAATAACCCAGTGCTGCCACTTTGTTCCACCTTACAGCTCTATGGTTGGACAAGGTCACTTTCATTCCATTTAATCATTCTCAATTCAGCCTTAATATCGCGCCATTTATCAGAAATTAAGGCTAGTTTACCAATCTACCAGTGGCTGCCATTTATTACAATTTCTTTGTCGCTCATTTCTCTTTTGATGATGACCATGGTGTTCGAGAGCGTATTGATTTGATGCTAGTATCTAATATGATCATAAAGTTTATAGGATTCTAGTTTCGCTTTTATGTGCGTAATACTGATTGAAGGTAAAATTATCAAGAAAGGTAAAATAAAAGTCACCAGTGAAAGTTTCTGTTAAACCTTGTCTACTAATTGAGAAATCTGTGGATAAGCTCTCAAAGAATTTTCATCAAGATTGTTGAATCCATCAGCCTTTAGCAAGGTATTAGCAGACCCTAACTGCACCTCTAGCAACAACATTCATTCACAAACAGAAAAAGCAATGCACCGTTTTAACATGAGGATGGAAAACAAAAAATTCCCAATATTTTCATAAGGACATTTGTTGGAAAAGGAGTGAATCACACAGTTTAATCTGACCTTGGAGCTCCTCTTAAAGGAACACGTTGCCTTGGATAGGGTGAGTTGGTCTACAAAAAGCAATTGTAACCAATTTTTTATAAATTGCATTTATGGTTGGAAAGATGTTTTAAAAGTAGAATACAATGATCCACACAAGTTTGCCTCGAAATTGCGTGGTTTTCCTGTTACTGTGCGAACTAACACGGTCGGCCATCGACTCCCATAAATGGCCGACCGTGTTAGTTGACGAG
The DNA here is from genome assembly GCF_032118995.1 of Asterias amurensis. Taxonomy (NCBI): domain Eukaryota; kingdom Metazoa; phylum Echinodermata; class Asteroidea; order Forcipulatida; family Asteriidae; genus Asterias; species Asterias amurensis. Next base: position 1,126,777 of record NC_092653.1, on the reverse strand, counting down.
GTAAAAGGAAAACCGTGCAATTTCGAGGCATGTTTGTGTGGATCATTGTATTCTACTTTTACAACATCTTTCTACCCATATGCATTTTATAAAAAAACGGTTACAAACGCTTTTCAAAGACCAACTCGACCGATCCAAGGCAACGTGTTCCTTTAAAGAATGTTAAGCTTGAGACAAATTTTCATTAATCTATGTCTGGTTTCTGACTCATATTTCCATCCATCTCTTTAAAGTTGTTTTGATCCAGACTGTGAAAGCAATCCAATATTTGCAGTAACATGAGGGAGACCATTGAGATAACAAGTGGACGACAGAATGAATGTAAAGTGTGTTGATACAAATTCCACTTTACAAAAGGGACTTACAAAAAGTCATTACATTTCAATGCCATGTGACATTCACCATCATATACCATACACATATCCTTGCTTTTGATTGGTGGAATCCACGTCACATGTAATCCATTACTTTGCTGTATTTACTGTCTTGATGTTCCAGAAATTGTTCTTGGATAGCCTGTTCAATATGGATAAGTAATGGGTGCTTTGAACGCTCCAAAAATTATTATTTGATTGGCCTGTCCAATATGGATAGTTATTGGATGCTTCGATCAAATGCTCCAAAAATTATTATTCAATTGGCCTGTCCAATATGGATGGTTATTGGATGCTTTGAATGATTCCAAAAATTATTATTGGATAGGCCTGTCTAATATGGATAGTTATTGGATGCTTTGCAGAGTCAAATCCAAACTAATTGTTCCCTGCCCGTTTACCCAAATGAGGCAAGGTTGCGTCATGGATGACAAGATTGGCATCTACGAGTACACGTTCATTTAGTCATCCACATTGTTAAGAAGCTGTTGTTTTTTCTCTTATTATTTTGTGGTTATTGTGAAATTTCAAAAGACATGATTCTATGAATGCATTTCGCCTCGTGAAATGGAATAGTCCAGATTTCACTAATGCTTATGATATATTCTGCGACAATTAATGTAACTCAAAATCCATTGACCAATTCAAGGTTTATTGAATAAGATTGAATCAACTTACATCACTGGATCGATCATGTGAGTTTGGATGTGAGGTACCGTTAGCTTCTTTAGGTCTGGTGTTTTCGTCTCCACTTGGCAACGATCCTGGATGTGGTGTACGTTTCTAATGAGAAATAATAATAAAAAGACAAATCTTGTTAACATTTTTGTAAAACTCATTACCAGCAGGATAGTCATTACCTCTGTGAAAACATGAATGCTGAAGAAGTGTCAGCTTTTAGATATTTGAAGAAAATCTCAACATGACAAAACCCAGTGGGTCAGATAGATTAGAGAGTAAAAACCTAATCCACATGCAATTTTGATGTGTGTGCAGTACCTTCAACAAAATCTTGAAAAGTTTCTTTTATAAATAAAGGTTTTTCAAATTCAACTACTAATTTTTGTATCAAATGGGCCAGAAATCGAACCCAGCTACTTTCGGTCAATACATTTTACCACCATCATATTTAACGTCTTCGTAGATTCATCAATTACCAGGGAGTATTTGTACAAAACAAAACTGCCAAAGGTTGCGTTATCGGTTTATGTTTAACAGTAATCCAAAAATAAAATCATCTACATAATACGCCGTACAATTAATGGTTTGAAATAACCTGGTAGATACCCATGAAGCCAGTCACCAGGGACACTGGATGTACTGAAATAAAAGTACATTGTGGGGTAAAATACCATATTAAAGCTCATACACTCTACTGTAAATATGCAATTGTGTATATAATCTACTTGTACTTTCTTATAGATGGGGGGAATGGATGGATCGCGCTGAGAATTTTTTTTTTTTTTTTATGAGGAATACTTGGTTAAAGCCATTATACACTTTCGGTAAACAGTATTGTCCAAGTCCCACACTTCGTGTATCACATGCACAACGTATATATAAAACAACAAACCTGTGAAAATTTAGGTTCAATCGGTCATCGGAGTCGGGAGAAAATAACGGGAAAACCCATTCTTGTTTCCGTGCGTTTCGCTGTGTCATGACATGTGTTTTAATTCGTAATTCTCGCTAACAAGAATTTATATTGTTTTACCATTTTCTCAAAAAGTAAAGCATTTCATGGACCATTATTTCAAGAGAAGTCTTTCACCATTACCTTCTGTAAACCCTGTAAATTATTTGTAAATCTGTGAACTTTTTTTTTTTTTTTTTTTTTTCTGTACCGAAAGGGTATAATGGCTTTAAAATAAAATAAAAATTAAAAGCTGCAAAGTTACGATGTCAGTTCTTGCAGCAATGTAAAACGTATCCACTTGAAACAGGCCCTTAGCTACTTAACAGCAGATTTTGTGTTTACTGCACAAGTTTCTATTTCATAGCACTGCTAACCATAAACTCAGGAAAGGGAAATTGCGGCTACGGCTGTTTCTAAGGGTGTTGTTATGGGCAACCTAAATTCAGACACGCCCACAATCTTCAGCTTTTGCAACTGGACAAACCAGTGAGCTGCTTAGGCATACAGCTGCTAAGCACATAAAACACTGCTTAACAGAATCCACCACCAACCAAACTATCAAGAAGTTCCCAATGTGTTTGGCCGCTACCCTGCGGTGTTCCAACTTTGTCAAGCACTTTTTCTTTCTCTCTATCATAGCCTTCGCTCAAGAGCTCAACAAACAATCCAAGTAAAATATAAATCAATATGAATTTAACAGGAAGATAAAGACAAAACAACTATATATGACATCTGAAATGCCTTCTTGAATCTGTTAAGCTTGCTTAATTACCGACCCCGGCCCTAAAGCCAGTCGTGCCCACCAATGTCAATTCCTTAGATCCCCGTAGGATCAGCCAAGTGTTACATGCCTCATGTCACGCGATATTCCGCCACAGGCCCTGTATGCACCAGTAAACTTCCTGGCCTAGCTTATGACTCCAGGTGAGATAGAGGGGCCCCTGAATGCTTGCAGTGATGGGGGGGGGGGAGACTGTTTATAATTGAGTACCTCTAAACATAGCATGTAAAAAGGAATAACACAAAATGGAGTTCTGCAAGACTGGCTCAAGGCAGACAGTGTTCATGAAACATAATGTCAAAGTATCATCTACTAGAAAAGTACATTCAACTCAATGGTAAACACTAAAGGACTGAATGAGCATGACAAATACAATGACACTGTGACAAACAGGTGATTGATTGATTGATTGATTGATTGATCGATTGAACCACATTGACCTGATTCATCCTCACAATAACTATGGTTTGCGCCATTTTGAAAGTCATTGTCCGAATGTGTTCTACAATGTAGTTGCGTTTTTAGGGTGACAAGGCATTGCACTTACCTATTGACTCCCGAATAGTGATTGTGGCTTAGTTGCAGCATGTGACATGCACGCAAGGGGTTAAGTATAAAAATGAATAACCGATTTAAAATCTCATGTTGTGTAAACCCTTTGAATACTGTAAAAACCGTCATTGATGCATTCTTCTTTAACAGTTGAACTAGACTTCAGAATGGATGAGGATGTGTACTTTGTTTTCTCAAAATACCCCCCCCCCCCAAAAAAAAAAAATAAAAAAAAAATAAAAAAATGTTAAGAAAAAAATGCAAGGAAACCAAAAATATACAGACACAAATACATAGCTCAAACAAACAAGAAAACAGCCTTTCAGTTAATCCATGCCCCTCAGGCTAACTTAAAAAGAGAGAGCATTGTTCCTTTATTGTAAACAATCGACACAATTTTTGCCAACTTCAGGAAAACATTCATCAGTATCATATTTAAACATAATCAATCACTTGTGTGTTTCAGGTTATCAAGAGCTGCCATGGAAATGGAATCATCGGGCATGTAGGTTTCGTTTTTGAAAGGGCAAGGACGCCAAGGCATTTTCTCCTTGGCAAAGGGCACCCCATGAAGAAATTGTAAATTTCTACTGAAGGCACCAAGGCAGTAACCAGTAGGCACGGAGGCAATCGCCTTTGTTGCCTCCGTGAAGTATAATAAAATTAACTTCAAGTTTCAATGCTTTAGAGCTGTTGAACAAGTAAAGCATAACTCACTTTTGTGTTTGTTCAACTCAAAGTTATTTCAATTTGATCCCGTCATCTTGCCTTATGGTATGTTACTCAATAATAAACTGTTATAACGGTTTAGAATCCTAAAACCTAGTGAGGTTCTTGAGGAGCACCATGACAATTTTGCCTCAATACTTATAACTGTTCTTGGAAATAAAAAAACTGTAGTCTAAATCAGTCACGATTAACAAGATTACTGATCACAAAAGATACAGGAAATCTTTTATAAAGTAATAAAAAGGAAACATTTGAGAGTAAAATATTTAACAAGCCCCACACAAATTAACATTTCAAAATGATTGTTCCCATTACAAAAGCATGCGAGTGAAATTGGACATGTGAGAATGAAACAGGAACTGCTGGAAGACCTACAACGTTTCCCTCTGTACACAACACCTTCAGGTTACCGTCTGCCTCAGGGTACCGTCTGCCTCACCTGTGGCTAGTCACTAATCAACTACATTGTAATCATTCTCTCTTAGATCCGCTGGCGGCTAACCATGAAAGCATACACCACATTAGCAACGGGTGCAATAAGCTGTAAACATTGATCCGTAGCGCGCGTGATGGGCAACTGTGTCAGAAACATAGGCGCGTCTAATTCAAAATTACGCCAATGATGCCTGAGGGAGGGCGGTTGGGGATGCAAAGCATCATGGGAAAGGTGTTGCATTGTTGAACGTGCTCACATCATCGTGCGGACCAGCTCTAAATTGAAAGCATCATTGGATAGTATATTGTAGCACAACCTGGGGTTAATTATATTTGCAAAGCACCATGGGAAAGATATTGCGATGTTGAATGTGTCTGTAACATGGTTCGGATCAGCTTTAAATACAACTTGCCATACTTAACCATAATTGTCTTCTCTTCACCCAAGTGTATAAATGGGAATCTGTAATGGCTCAAATGGTATTGTGTTAAATTCACTTCTTAACGTTGATAAGCAGCTTGAGGTAGTGTACTTCCAGTAAGTTGAGAAAGTTTGTGGATTTGTTTAAATTTGCCCGCTGCAAGGATAAAGCTGTAAAGCGCCTTGATCTAGCTACATGTACTAGGATATGTGTGCTATTATATGTAAGAACCAAGTACTTAACAATTATTGTCCAATTTTTGTTTAGATGACTCTGCCTACTCTTGATAGAGGTCTTGGGTTGTACTTTGCTGATTTGAAAAGTACAGTGTTTGTAAAGAAGGCTAACCATAAACATGTCGGCTGTTGGAAAAGGTGAAGATCACCCGTGAAAAAAAAAGGGTTGCCTTCTGAATTTAACACAATTTGGAATGAAATAGAAAACCGTCATCAGGAGACGCTCTCTTCTAAAGTGATGGTTGACCAAACATGACATGCCTCTGGGTTGTTATCAGCATCTTACATTGGTAAGGTGCGAATTCATGGCCTGTGTGTCACTTCTCATTGCATTAGGTTTAATGGGGTCCCATGGCATTGCATTCAACCTGTCTAGTTACATTTTATCCAGAGATATCAGCAAGAAGCTTGTGAGGAGGTTTAAAGATGGTAACAGAAGACCTTACAGCTGGCCGAGGGAAATAATTACCGGTAGTCACCCTAGACTCACAGCATCTTGTCTTGGTGAATCAACAGGAGGATGGAATCTTCTTTTCTTCCACTACAAAAGGAAACCTGTAAGTGGAAACCATAAAGTCATCCGGGACCTAAACAAAACTTATACCGTTCTCGATTTTTGTTAGGAACCTAAGACAACCCATCACAAGAATTCTTCAAAGGGAAACTGCCAAAACAAATAATCATAGGTCTTAGAGAAAACAAAGCTTGTTTCTCTCTCCACCAAAAGAAACCTTAAAATGCTGAACAAAAAAGTCATCTGGGACCTTACACAACTTACAACTCTTAACCACACCTTCAAAAGGATGAACGGAAATGTAAAATGGACCAAAACAGGCCTTCAATTTTAGCGCACATAGACCATTAAAACAATACAGGTTATTTGTATTGCAGAGCGTACTGTTAAGTTTTCCCAAGGAGAATTGAGAAAAAAGGAATCAATTGAAGTTTATTCGCAATTTTTTCTGCAGATATTCATTGTTTGCAGAGGCTCAGAATAAAATGCTCAGAGATACATGAATCATAAACTCAGATTTCTGCTGGCTATTTATTTAAAATACCCAAAAATACCCATAAAAAGATATATTTGTGAAGATCCGGCTCGTAAAAACAAACATTATGATACCCAGAGAGGCCTTGCAGACTTGACAAAATATTTCATAAAACCTTATATCATCATCGTAATTATTTATTACACGTTAGTTAAATATAAACAGCAAACAACAAACACCCGTATAAATCACAATTTGTGTGGTGTTAAAACAGGAAACTATATCGCCGGATACTATATTACCATAGGGTGTGAGGAGTATTTTGTAATTATGGAAAAATAATTTCTGTAAATTAGATTTAAGGCAAAACATCCAGCGAAGGAATCACTCTGTCTGACCTTAACAACAAGAAAATGTGACAGAATCTTTTAGGTAAGGATACACTGTGTCTACTTCACGGTTGAAAAAAATTACTCTCTTGATTTACATTTAACAGCTGCTTCCTTCTTCTTCCTTTTTTAATTTACAATTTTTATTAAATATTTTTTTTTTTCTAAAACATTCTTTGGGAGTGTGAGGGCCCTGGTTGACTTTGTGGTCCTCTCCTTTTGCTAGGGCCAATGTTTGGCTGATTTACCCAAACATTCAGCTGAAAATTTGAATAGCCATATTATGAAAGATTAAAAAAAAGTTGATGACAAGCGACAATGTACAAATGTAGGGAACTCAAAAATTGACTAAGGTTGGAACTCCAACATTTTCAGGTTTCAGATTTTAGGTTTATTTTCTCACGTCCATAAGCCATACAAACAGTTGGTTATGTAACTTGCATGTTGCACATATTTTCGTTTTTTTACAGCACGATCTGTCTATATCTGTTCAAAGAAATTTAACAAATTTCTTCCTGTAAAAATCGCAGTATCAAACGGGAAGAATCTGACTCTTGAATGGATGTGATTTAATGCCAAGTCTAACATTGAAGAGAAAGCCTAGATCCTTGAATCAATAATTAAATGATATAAGAGACAGAAAGAAAATTAGAAAATGTATTTCAATACATCTAAATTGATAACAACCTTAGGCATCATTGTCTTAGTTTCTTCAAATCAATAAAAATAGTTGTATCTAAAAACATTAAACATGCGCAATAATAAACCTCGACCCAAAGCCCAGCAATATTTGAAGAGTAATAAAATTTGTCCATGAAACTAAGTAATCAAAACAAAATAAATCTATATAAAGATGAACAATTGACTGTTATATGCACATAACCTTCGAAACATCATAACGGATTAGTGGAGATTCATTTTATACAGTTCTGGCATCGCTTAAAATGCTCAATTAATTGCAGTTTACCGGTAAATTAGTTGATGCATTTGGGGGAGAGGGGCGTAGGTTTAAGCATGATTCAAGACAAAATGCCTGTTCCACTTGCTCAAAAAAAAATGCAAAAAGATAAATTATACTCTTTTCAATTAATCATCTCATGATCTGATACCATACTTTATACTTTCCATTAAAAAAAACATGAACTACCTTTGGAAGGTTCCATGTGCTTGATGAAGAAAATAAGTGACATTACCACTCATCGAGAAAAATGTCCCCAAAAGGTGTGACCAACATGTATCAAGCGCTCATCCAAGCAACATTTGTTAGAAATAAATTACAGGTTGGTGCATAATTTACAAACAAGCCTCCATAGTCTGACACCTGTATTCCCTGCGGGTACCAGGCCAGTCAACCCAACCCATGAATACTGTATGCTCAGAGGGCTGAGGGGAGAGACAATACCCACTTTAATGCATGCTGTCTTAAAGAGATGCTACACCTTCAATGATTATCGGTTTTAAATACATTAAGTGACCACTGTTCCAACATTGCGCTATTTAAACATTTACTTTCCGAGGAATTATATTTATTTTGTATATAGACAAGTTTTAGTTTAGTGATTACAAGAAAGATGAAGTTAAAAAGCTTAATTCTCTACAAAAGTTGAGAACACAAAGGTCTAAAATGCTTGATCTTGAAGAAAATGTCTGCTTCTCTTAAGACTCGCAAAATAGGAAAGTGAGAAAACAGAAACTAAGGCAAACCAGTCCCAATGCTTCAATGAGGTAATTGAGGCAACTTGTTAAATTTCCCATACAAGGTCATTGCCTTGGTGCCCCTTGAAAAGTTTCAATCCAAATTTGCAATTTAGAGGTGCCCTTTACACAAGAGAAAATGCTTTGGTGCCCTTGCCTGAAGAATATTTTGATAACGTAAAAAAAAAAGGGGGGGGGGCAACACAAGATTCTTAATATCTTGGTCGTCTGAAAAAAATTGTTGAAATTGCTGAGATGTAAGAAATCGCAGATGGCAACTTTAAGCTTCTGTAAAACGAAATCCCAAGACGTCAACATCTTTATTTCAGGTAGATTTACAGCTAACATGCAGTAATCTTCCTGTCAGAAAGGGCAAATATAATATACTTGCCATGTTTGACAGGGTAAAAGGTTACCGGTTTGCCGTTTGCAGTATTTCAAAAAGCCTTGGATATTTAAAACCTGTCGCCTCGACTATAAATTACATGATTTAATAATGGCCTACACTCACATTAAAATAGCCAGCAGAAAACCCAAGAGTCTTGTTTTTCGTTTTGGTGTTTTTTGTTGTTGCTTTTATTAAACCAAAAAGTGCTTGTTTGTGGTGGTGAAACATTAAAACCACAAAACTTAAAATAAAATGGCAACTTTGGGCAAAAAATTTAATCTTTCATCTTTCAAATTTCATCTTTTAATGAGAAAAGGGGAGGTGTTTGTTGTAGGCCAAGGATTTTTGAAGGTAGATGGGAGTGTTGGCTAAACATCAGAACTGAATCAACATGTTCTACACTTTCACTTGAGGGTCATTTTTTTCCAGCCTTGGGCAATAACTTTCACAGCAAGCCTCAGTGCAATAACTTTCATTGCAAATAAATCCCTCAATGTTGACTAATAATGTAAAGCCCTCGTCACGTCTATTCAGAAGCGTTGGAAATTCCAATGGCAAAATGTGGGGGGAAATTGCTTAGCACAGACCATGCACAGACATATTTGTTAGCAAAAGAGAGCTACCAGGTTCATGTAAAGACCTGTATGCTTTGTTTTTGAAAGGGCAGGGGCACCAAGGCATTTTCTCTTCTTGGTAAAGGGCACCCTACGAGCAGAGAGTTGGGACATATCTATGCTACGAGGAAATTGTAAACTTCTATCGGAGCATTTCAAGGGCACCAAGACAATGACCAGAGGGCATGGAGGCAATCTCCTTTGTTGCCTCTGTGAAGTATGGGGCCTGCATGTACATAATGGTCCACTCTTCAAGATTGATGCTCTGATTATTTCCTATTGGCAAATAAATATTTGAAGCTATAATTCCAAGTGCCATGAAATCGAGGGACTAATTTAAAGTTATTACAGCAAGTGCATTATGCACAAACGATCACATTGTTCCGATAGCACCTTCTTTGCTCGTAAATTATTGAGTTTCTTGAATAATTCAGTACCAGTCAGACTGAGTCCCAAAGTCCCTCACCGAGGGAATAACTCTGCAGACTATCCCCCTCCCAGAGGACATAGTCAACAGCCTTATGGGGGTCCCTGTTCATGATGTCATGAAATATACACAAACAACACTCATAAATCATTGCTCATTCAGATCCACACATTCTTCAGACCCACAACCAAGAGACATCAATTTTGCTCGAGGCCAATTTCTGAGACTTGCAGACCAAGTTTGCTTAGGACAGGGACCTTAACTAGTGGCATAACCAGAGGGGTGTGGCAGCCTCCAACCTTCTATTGAGAACCCTGCCCCATCCCCACCCACCCAAATTAGATTTTGAAAATTCCCAAATGAATGGCTTGATACATTGAATACCCCCCCCCCCTCAGCTCCCCCCCCCCCATGTATGTATTTGCCCCAGCTTGACCACAAAAACGAGATTCTTTTTATTTATTGTTTAAACCCCTCACCTGGTATAAATGAAGGGTAACACTTCCACACAATAATATCAGCTTCTACCAGTCATTCCCAACCAGTGTCTCATCCAGCCATCGAGCTATTTAAACCCTAAAAACTTGATCGGCCCTCCCATCTCCCCCTACTAATATGCTAAGAGATCCAAGCTCAATGCGGGATTATCAATGTGTCCGTTTCCTTATGCGTTGTGTGTAATGCGCAATCCTTTAAAATGAAAACACACGCCAAGCAATGCACATGACTTTTAACGTACGATGATGCAGTGATAAAGAAACATGGAATTACATGTGTACGTGCATTGATATACTTTGATTGTTACGCATTGTGCAGTATACATATGTTCCCTTACACATTACGCATAATGGACTCAGTTCCTACTATAGTTTTGTTTTTGTTTTTTCAGAATTACTGACATTCTAGTAGATTTATAGGAAAAAACAAGGGAAACATATTATCTGGTCTACCCCTTTTAAACATCACTCCCACACTATTTGCATATATTAATTGTAATGCCCCATAAACACTTTGTCCTCATGAAAGTTTTACATAATCCTGGAAGTCCATGTGGCTAGTGCTTCTATATTTATTCAGGCTGGTTGTCTAATTAGGTTAATATCAACATAAATGTCCCATCAAATCTGTTGGGCGGTTGTTTGTTTGTTCTGTAACAATAACACTGTTATGATAATAGATACAATTAAAATGGATCTGAGCTTAAACTCTAGCTGCAGGCCTATCTTATTATGTAGATAATAGATGTTCAGCAAAACACAAGAGAAATGAAAAACAACTAGATTATTTGATCGACTATTATTACTTATTTTCTGGGCTGGTTGTAATGGGTTCTTGAGTCGGATTTTCTGACTACAATTTCACTTTTTATATTTGGTGGTTTGCTTCATTTTGACCATTTGTCATGTAAATTTTTATAGTGTGCATTTTGAAACAGTGTTAAAGCGCTTTATAAATGCATTTAAGTTAAGTTAAGTTATTATTGTAATATTATTCTTCCGATTTAATTATCTGATTTTTCCATTCAAAGAAATATTGAAACTTTTATGGTAGTCAACTTGTTTGGTTCACTATCACAAAAACTACAAAAATCTCCACCACTTAATCCACACTTGGCCAGTATGAAATCTTTAGGGTCATGTCTTTCCTACATTCTGTTTTCCACCAACTTGTTGATTTTAAAAAGTGTTGATTTAATTGACAGTTACCAATGACTACACCAAACTTATTATGGTGCGTCGAGGCAAGTCAATGACTCAATATATTGACAATTTTGTTATTTTTAATGGTGACAATAAAAAGGCATCATGCAGCAAGGATGAAATACTTTAGGTATAAAAAGCAATGTCAATAGTTATTAGTCACTGATAGTTATGAAGGAATAATGAATACTAATGATTGGCAATTACTATGATGCTAGATATCGATTAAGATGAGACATCACCCAGCATGGATAGAGAGATCTTCTTATAAAAGCTATGAAGCTGCTGAGATGTGGTGTACACTAGGGTCAGAGTAGTGAAGATGGAATAACGATTACTAATGAAGATGAGACATCACCCAGCATGGATAGAGAGATCTTCTTATAAAGGCTATGAAGCTGCTGAGATGTGGTGTACACTAGGGTCAGAGTAGTGAAGATGGAATAACGATTACTAATTAAGATGAGACATCACCCAGCATGGACAGAGAGATCTTCTTATAAAAGCTATGAAGCTGCTGAGATGTGGTGTACACTAGGGTCAGAGTAGTGAAGATGGAATAACGATTACTAATTAAGATGAGACATCACCCAGCATGGATAGAGAGATCTTCTTATAAAAGCTATGAAGCTGCTGAGATGTGGTGTACACTAGGGCCAGAGTAGTGAAGATGGAACGACAGCGTACACTACAAAGTCTAGCTCCCTGAGTACATGCACACTAGTGAGTGATGGCGATCGATACACAATGTGCACATAATGGATGCTCCTTTCTCACAGTGTTCAACCACACAGGGCATCACAAGCTAAAATACTGATGCACAAAAGGTGTGAATTGATAATTTCAGCAACAGGCATGAAATGCATTATTTTTAAACAACTGCGTCCAAAGCGGAATTGTTTTATTCCCATTACATGTACATGTATAGTTACTGTTCAAACTTTGACCAGAGGTCCAAAATATTTCATTCAATGGGAGACTTTCGATTGCTAGATGGTAGCAAGCTTACCAGGTACATTTCCATTGTTAACATAGTTTTGATCTTGTGCACATTACCGAATACGACGGATTTACCTGGTAAGTATGCTACCACCTTGCATCCCAAAAGTCTACCATTAGAAAAAGTTAAGTTGTACAATGAGTTGATTTGTAGAACTGTAAAGAGAAGACATGTTGTTGATCCAGTGACCTACTTTATAACACACCCACCTAGCATTCCGTGCTTACAATCATCATTCTCTCCTTAACACAATCTGTTATCTCTTCAAATCAATCTATAGGCCTACACAAGCAGTAAAACCACACCCAAGTATAACACCATTTTCACAACAAGTAGGAAACCACAACAACAATAAATACCCTCCTGCGACACACAGACCATTTTCTAGCATGATGAGAGCATGGAGGAAGGAGGAAAAATGTTGTGTATGAAGGGAAAGAGATGTATTGGAATTGCTCAGCTGCCATGAAGATGTGTTGACACAATTTCCTAGTCCATAGAGAAATCATAACAGATGATCCTATCTTGATTAAACCATGTTCTTTGACCATACCAGTCTGAATCAATTCAAGTATGCTTTTCCTGGGTTTTTCTACCTGAATGACTGACCGCATAGCTATCAAGTAATCATCATTTACTTGGGGGGGGGGGGGGTTCTTTAATGGATTGAAGACTATCAAGTGTGAAATTGAGGGATTTCGACTGTCTGCTCCGAGACACGATCAGAAGGAACTGTTTGGACAGGCTGCATTCTCTGTAATTACACGACTTCATGCAAAGCCATGGATCGTTGCTTTGTCTACATGCCATTAACCACGCAAGACTGGTATCCATTTACACTGGTGCCACTCAAAGCAGGCGAGCCAACAACTGTTTCCCCCTTCACTCTTCGTCGCAAGCTGCCTCCGCAGACAAATTCATAACAGACTCTTCATATACAGTAAACACCCGATAGCTCAGAGCAAGAAAACATGCAAGCTATTATTCTTGCATCAAGTATCTTAAACTGAATACTATGGATTTATCAGAACAATATCCGTCATTTTAGCGAGCGGAATGGGCCCTAATTTCATTTGTGATGCTCGAGTTTCCAGTTTGAAAAAATCTATTGTGAGGCATAGAGCGTTTTGCCTTGATGCAAAACAAGAGATGCAATTGCATTAACAGTGGTATAATCTGAGCTGAAAAGACTACAGACAACAAGGAGCGACAGACTACCTACAAATGTTCAAACTTGATTGAGTTACAATCTTGTTATGACACAACAGCACTCTGGGTGTTGTCAAAACAGCTTTATTACATTCATGAATCTATAACGTTTTTGAGGACGTTTTTTAAGACGCCATTTTGAATTGTAACAAAATACCAAACCTGAGAAGCTCAACGATGAATAGGATTTAAATCCACGAGCTGATGGAACCTAATGGACCCTTCCCATGAAATATGCTAATTACATTCACGCATGCGTACAGACCCTATTGGTTGGCAAACGCCATAGAGTTGTGCACTAAGCAGATGCGCAATCGCGTCTGCGTCACGCACCCATTAGCCATGTACAAAACAGCGCGATGTTCCCTCATTTTGCCAACCAAAACTTTAGTGCGCTCGCGCTATGTGCAATTTACATACTTCATGGGAAGGGTCTATTGAGCACATTGTACCCACAGATATGACTTTTCCTTTTCCTCTATTTTATGAAGATCTATTGAAAACTGTGGTTGGGAGCGAGACGCTTTTCTAAGAATCCGGGGTTAACATTTTACACTGGACCACCTGCCCGAGGCCAGTGGTTTTAGTATCGGGCCAGTAAACTCAAGACAGGACAAGTCCAGTAGTCTTGTTTTTCCTTCAATTCAACATCTTTGTCTCAAAAGAATGATTATCAAATGTTGAGTTTGAGTCTCACAAATATCTTCTGATCCTGCTGAGCATCAACCATAAAACAGAAGAGATAAATCTTCTCTTAGTGTTTGTAATAAAACAGTTAAGATGATAAAACTGTGTTCTCATTTTGATTCTAGTCTCTTCTCATTTTGATTCTAGTCTCTTCTCATTTTGATTCTAGTCTCTTCTCATTTTGATTCTAGTCTCTTCTCATTTTGATTCTAGTCTTGTAAAAACAATCCTGATCCAGTAAAGATTCTGAGCTACAAGTCAATGCCGTCTTGTGGATTTACCCCTCAAAAACGAGCTCTGCAGTAAATCATCAAATGTATGATATTAATGAACAACAAAAACCGAGAACTCTCAACAGAAATTGCACTTTGAGGACCTACTATTTGTTCTCAGCACAAACAAAAGTTGATAAATTTGAATCCTGGAATCACTGTCTAGCCATAAGGAAGCCAACAAGGAACCAGCCACTGGGGATTACTACGAGGCCACTATACCTCCCAAGACAGGGATGGGCAAGCTTCAACATGATTCCGACCTCGGTCGACTAGAGAGAGAGAGAGAATCCTCCCCAAACAATGTCCGCCACCTTTGGCTCCGACCACAGACCAATCGGCTGTCCAATTTCACACTTTGCTACAGAGTTTTGATCTCTCATCACAACTGATTACCCAGCATCAATGGCCGCTGTCATCAGCCTGTTCCTTTCTGCCACTTGCTCTAGTTCCAACTCCCAAGGAGGGAAGGTGACACACTTCTCAAGTTAAGGCGATGAGTTTTAATAAGCTGGCGAAACCCTCCTCATTTTCTTTTTTCATAATTCTGCTTGATGAATACAGATCACTGTGGTGCATGGGGACATGTTCTAAGGAGATGCACATTGGATCTCAATTGCAGAAGGATGAAACTGGGTTCGAGGAACTTGAATTACGACTTGAGGTATCAGGGGACATGGCATGTTCATATTGCTAAAACCTTCACTGTGTCTAATAGGATTAAAGAGATTAGGTATTCAGTAATTGACTCTGCTGTGTTGAATCCCATAGGAGATACATTTTACATCCCGATTGAAAGATTTATGTTCCATTATTTTACCGATATGCTCCGATAGTCTCATTGGATGATATAAGCTTCAACCAGGGTATAGACCCCTTGCAATACGTGCAGCGTACTCACATGTACCTTTCCTGGGGGTCATTTTGGGTGTCAAAATCGTATAAAAACATGCACAAAAGACAGTTGACACACACAAAAACGCGCATTGTTCAGAGGCGCATTCTTTAAGAAATCAATAGCTCCCCCTTGCATAACGCTACAGGTACGCTGAGGTCGCGCGCACCTTTTTACGCACAGAGAACAGCTATTGTCCAATGATCTGCATCCTTGTTGAGAGTGTGACGTCATATGCAATGGGTCTATACCCTGACCCTCAATGGATGATAAAAGTTCCACTTGGGGTATACCCTAAATAGATGAATGACCCAATTAGAATATACTGTAACCTCACTGAATTATAAGAGTCCCAATAAGGTACACTTGTCTACCAATAATAATAAAAAATGCAGTGACGCATCCCTGTGAGCACAGGCATGACGACAGAAACATCTCTTCATGTTTTCAGAGTACAAAAGGTATTATTTTTAAATGACTCCAAAATGTACACAACTGAACAATGCAAAAAAATAGTACAATGATCTATAAAGTATAACTGAAAAAAAGACATTATTATTGTGTACATTAAGGCCCTGTGGCAATAATGCAAGTCTAGAGAAAGAACAATAGAAACATGTTACCCACCACCGCACAGCAAGGTCAATAAATACATGGTGTGAATTATGCATGTATTGTAACCTGCTCTTCAGTGTGACAATCACCACTTAGGCATTTATAGATAAAATGGTTTGTTGTTGTTTAAAAAATACAAAAAAGACATTGCAATCGGAAGAATGAAATACGTCAAAATTTACATTAAATCGATTAAAAATTCATTAGAAACTAACAATAAAAAATTTAAACAATACAAAGCAATTAAGAAAATTGACTTTTAAAAGGCACCAGACTGAATAAACATATTTTGTCAAAAAAGGGAGAATTGGACAACAAGGGTGATTAAAGGGAGAGGCAAGACAAGCAGGGAAGTACAAAGCCAAGACAATTAAGAAGCCATTCTGTCTGCTTCGTTTTTAAAAGGGCAAGGGCACCAAGACATTTTCTCCTTGGTAAAGGGCAACCTATGAGGATTTTTTAAGTTTCTACTGGAGCAATTTAAGGGCACCAAGGCAATGACCAGCATGGAGGCAAATGCCTCTGCTGTCTCCATGAACTATCACACCTGTATAAGCATAGTTACTTCTTCAATTTAATTAATAAACGTACTTGATAAGAACAAAACTGTACAATGTCAAAACAACTTCAGTCGAACATCACAAACACCGCTGGTGCACATACATCCTGTAGTTATCCAGATGACTTTGTTGGGGATGATGTAAAATCAATGGCATTACGGCAACGTAGCCAGTGAAGACTTAGTATAGTTTGAATGATTTGTGTACTTGGCATGGGTTCGTATCACAAATACCGCTGGTGCACATATACCCCACAGAAACCGTTCTTTATCTCGATCGGGTCCTTCCCTATGGAACTCACTCCCCACCAGACTGAGAAAGGACACTTCCTACCACACTTTCAAGAACAAACTCAAATCCATCTCTTTTAATAAGCTGTTTCACCTTCTGTTTATTTGCAGAATAGTTCCCAGATGTCAGCTTAGTAAGGGATCCTGCGCCAGGAGTGTAACCTTGTGACAGACATGGTGCATTAAAAGTCTCCAATATTATTATTATCAGATACCCATACTAAATTCACTTTGTTGGGGATGAAAAACAATGGAATTAACGCAATGTAGCCAGTGAAGACATAGTATAGTTTTCATGATTTGTTCATTTCCCTGAAATGTATTTTTCTCTAAAATGCTGCCACCATGCTGAAATCTCTATTTAAGTCATTCAGTTTTGTAACTTTTGTGCTTGTTAAACTGACAAGTTTTCAAACGAGATAAGGGAGAAGAGAAACAAAAATATCAGTTCTTAATACTCTTCTCCTGAAGACGAGCAGAGTACACTGTTTGAAACGCCGAGACAACACCGACTCTTCTCAGAGCCAACACTCCCACAAAAGAGATTTAATTCATGTTGTACATGCAAGCTTACTATTCTTTTAGTTACTTCCAGTCTAAAAACATTTGCTATTTGAAACTTTGTGTATCTGTTCTTCGGTTTTTCATTTACATGTAAGTTAAAACCACTCCCTCCACCCATGATTATTGAAGAGAGAAGAAAAACAACACAGCACTTGGCAATTATTTGTTTACATTTGAGTCGTTCAATCCAGGGTCTTGACTCCATTAATCCTCCAAGAAGGAGGATTCATCTCAAGTTCAACGCCAAGCTAACTTCATGAATGTCCTGAGATGCGGAAAATGAATTCTTCTGCCGCTGACTTTCCTTTTAAGTGGCAGAATAAATGTGAGAGGAAACACACTAATGGAAACTACAGATTGCATGTAGGGGGGAGGGGATACATCTTCGAGGAATCTGAAGTCAACAGGGCAAAATTTCATGGCTCTGCTTACCAAAAGCAAAGAATCGCTGCTTACGGAAGCAAGGAATTCCACGCTTGAGGCAAGCGTGTTTCACGGGTTAGCAGGTAATGTTTGCTTGTCCGAGAGCGTACTCACGATTACTAAAGCATTCTTAGCTTACACAGCTAGTGCATAAATTTGGCGCTTGCACAGTAAGCGAAAAACGGTGATCATAAGCGCAGAATTTTGGTGGTAAGTAGAGACATGAAATGTGCCCCTCATGCTTTGTAAATTCCAGGGCCTTTCTTGTCATTGGGGAAATCAAAACAAATTTTACATTTTGTGTCATAATTGCCATATATAGTTTAAGATTTTCAAAAATAATATTGGCACAAATTTTGAGGTTTGCTTTATTTCTTCATATCAAAGGCTCACAAATCTTCATTCATTGGATTGTGTTCAGGCTCAGCGGCTCTTTGGTAAATGTGTGAGGTCAGAGGTCAGAGGTCACAAGGTCTAGTGAATGAAGGTGGAAGTTGTTATGGTAGAAACATATTTAGAATCCAAATCTTCAACTACTTATAAAGATTTGCTGAACACAGGTGTTTATTTATTTATTGTGATTTGTGAAAAAGTGTAGCAGTTTTCAAGAAATACTTTGTCACAAGTCAAAATTATCTTATCAGCACCAATAAATAGATTTTAAAATAGGCTTTTTAAAGAAGTTAAAGAGAAAAATCAGCCTTAAATGGGACCTTTGTGACAGAGCATGGTTCAAGTTTAAGCTTTGAGGATCTTGCCTCTAGTGCCAATAAACCTAGCACCGTTCATGTACATGTAAGGCTCGCCAAACCCTCAGGGACCACACATATTTCACGAGGCTGAAATTGATGAAACTTCTCAAATCGCAAATGGCTACTTGTTTCATTCAACAGGAGATGCAACCCAATAGTCCCAGCTGTCCCATGGGTTATTACTCACGCTCTCTCGCCAGTCAGTCAAAACGTACAACCAACAAACAGAGAGAAAGGGTCATATCAAATTTTTAAAATTGGTGGTGGGTGGACTACTGAGGGCGCTATACTAGGATGTTGTGGTTGCTCTTTGAGTTGGTGTAGTTAGATTTATAAAAGTACCGGGCTAGGCACGGTGTAGCATTTTGAAGACGCTTGATGGACAACACAAGATTTAATTATTTTTATCTCCAAGTTGCAGCCATTACTTGAAGAAGTAAAGAAAAGATAGTTTTGCCAAAGGATAGTCTGGCTGGCTGGCTGTTCGGTCCACAACTCCATGTACAACGAGCAAAAGAAACCATTGACAATACAAGTCTTACTTTTAAATCTCTTCTATGCTCTGACTGCGGCTTAAGTTACTTAAAACCAATAGTCAAACAGGAAAAATGAAGATCACACGGCCACACAGTTTTCAGTATGGTAAAGATGAGTGCACTATAATTTTGACCTGTCTTGTGGGGGGGGGGGGGACGCAATTTGCAACAACAAAAACTAAACAAAAAGTGTGTCAATATGATCCGTTTAGCATTAAAATTAATGAATTAATGATGCATGAAAGAATTAAAACAGTTCCCTGTTGATTGCTACCAAGTAATCCCATATTAAACTTCATGAAGAAATTTGGCTTCAAGAAAATGACTCACTGAATATTCTGTACACTTTTATTCCGTACACAGACCCTTTAATGACTCACTGAATATTCTGTACACTTTTATTCCGTACATAGACCCTTTAATCCCCCCACAAAAAAATAAACATGAGACAAGTGGAACAAAATAAACAGAACATACAAATTGTAGCATTGATGTAGATCAGTTCCCCGAGACATGAAGTGTGTCTGTGGACAATAAATATCCCAGTCTAGCATGTTTATTCTCCGATGAGTGCCCTGATAGCAACAAATATTAACGATCGTTTTGGGCACATTTATAACACCAAAGGTGTCACATAACAATGACAGCGCTGTGTATAAGATTCAAATTACTGATAATGAATTCTTAACCAAGCCTTGGGATTGTCTGAAAGCTGCCCTAATTTATTAACAGCTAATTCAACAGTTTTGTCTGTAAAAAGCTTTAAGTATAAAATATGATTTGACGAAACAAGACCTTCCTGAAGTAGGTCTTAGGGGTCTTGAGATAACATCTGAACAAAGTTTGTCGCTTTATTTACTTGGGAATCATTCTGCTTTGATTAATGTCTGCGCTGATAGCTAAACAAAAAGAGGCCAACTCCATTTTAATAATATCACAAATGCTCTTCATACTCTGTGAGTTTTAATCTCAGGCCGAGGTAGAACTTGACTACTCCGCGTGAACTTTAATTTATTTACAATGGGATTAACAAGGTCTATACTTCCAAAGGGTTGACAGTACTTTCCAGGCCGAACACAAACATGTCAAAAAGAGGGTAGTTACAGCATCCTTGACAATGCGTCCTTTCAAAACGTATTGTTGCGTTTCTTGAACCATTGAGGGAGGAAAATGCTACAAATGAGCGAATTGGGCCAAGTATCTAATAAACGTGATTTCTTATTAGAGTTGGCAATCTAGCAGACAATACAGCAAGCCTAGTTTCCCATTGTGAAGAAGCGTCCTCATCAACCGAGCAGACCACAAAAACAAGGCAAACAAACAGATAAAAAAAGGTGTCACGCAAGCCTTGCAGATACAGACAGCTAGACAAAGGAGAGTAGAATTCATTTCCTGCGCTTGGGAAACCTGATAGGTCCTCCTCCCGCTAGTTTGATTTGCACACAGAGAAGGCAAACGTAGGGAGAGAGAGTTGAGGTGTGTTTCTCCTTGGCAGTGAGGCCTGTCCCAAGTACTGTAGCACTGTGTGCCTACACTACCATGTAATCAAAAACCAAGATATTAACCTTAAAGGGAAGGAACCTCCTGGGATTACCGCTTTTAGTTTATATTTGATCACTTAATGAGAAGTAGACAGATACAAAACGTATTTAAAGATCATTTTAGATAAATACACAAACGATTCAGAATTAACCATTGAGCACACATACAAATTGCCAAACAAAACTGTGCCCAAACCTCTCATTTTCTAAGTAAGAAAGCTTTTAAGAGCAAGAAGCTCCGGTTTGAACCAACAAATAGGTAGTAGGTGCATCTCTAACCTCAAGACCTTAACGTTATATTTAAGAAAACAAGAGCAATTAGTCATGTTTACTTTAAATGTTTACCTTAATTTATTGGTTCAGTTTACAGATAACACTAGCCTGTTGGGGAGTTGTTCTTTTTTTCTTCTCAACTCAAAAGCACTTAAATTCCACTTTGAGAAATGCGACTTAACTCACAATCAGTGAGAACAGGTCAAGTAAATGCAGCTCACTACAAGTACAAGACACTCCCTTGAAGGTTTTAAGGCATTGATGTAATGAAGCGCAAGAGAAGACTATCCCATTAAGAGAAGTCAAAGATCCCCCACGATTGTACAACTGACCCCTCTTTAGAACTGCTAGAATTCATCTCAGTCAGGCGATCATGATCGTGTGATAGACTGAATAGCTCATGTCTTTTTGTGTGTAAGTACAGTTCAGTGTAAGGTGTCCAACTCTAAACATCCTTTCACAAAAGTTTCATTTCTCCAGAATACTTGACCTTTTTAAAACTTGATAGGTAAGTTCTGGGAAGCAGCTACCTTGGCTTTGGTGTATTGTTAAGCGAGGAAGTTGGCAAGTACTGAGTGTTCAATTTTTCCTATGGAAATTGTAAAACGAACATTGGTGACGATCGGGTTAATTCCGATGGTTTTATTTTCTGAGAATTCACTCTGCAGTTCGAAAAAGCCTTAACAGATTCTCCTATTCAATGGGCAAAGTCTATGTGAGGAGAAAATTGTCAAACAGACAGATACTAGGTGGACAGACTAACAGAAGATCAAGAAAAACAACTACATGGATAGGCCTAAAGGTTTCAAATTAAGAGGCATTTTTCTCCAGGAAATCAATTCTGCGATGCTAACACAATCACTTTTTCTCAATCATTGATACTATAAGCATGTATTGCAGTTCTGATTTTATATTTTAGCATGTTCAGTAGGCAAGGCCATTTTCACTTTGCAATTGGCACTTCCAGTGGAAAATCTCGAAGTCTATGGGAAGCCTTTTAGGGGGCACCAATTCCAAGACCAGGAAAGCCAGGCAACAAAATTCCATCCAACACTGCTGAACTAGTACCCCAATAGGCCCTGTATACACCCCCATCCACCGTAGTCATACTACCCCTTTAATGTGACAAGACTTCTAATTAATGTATCTACAACAAGGCATTCAAGATAAGAACGCACAATAGATGTATTCAAATCAAAAACAGGTGCTCTCCTAAAACAAGAATGTCCGACCCCTTTCAAAAAACAAAAACAAAACTGACCCAGAAACTTACCTACTTATCCACTATGCATAGTCGTTCCTTAGCGGGAGGGGAAACAAGCCACTCCTTAAGAGAGAACACCTTTTGATGCTAAAGGGAATATGACCAGGTGCAAGACAGTTTCTTTCAGTAGCTTTTTTTTCCCTTCTTCTCTGAAGTATGTGGATTTATTGACCGTGGGGCAAGTGGAACACAGCTGACTCCTAAGGCTAGATCTATACTTGATTCTTATAGGATGCCAATCGACGACGACTACGATCGACAACGGCTATGCTAGGAACCCGCTCAATGGATCTAGTCCAAGTTCATCAAACGACACTTGTTTATTTTTGATTGTTACAATGTCTTTGAGTGGTCCCCTTTGAGGACAAACACTGAACAAGCTGACAGTAACTACCGATGGGGAAGCCTCCATGCTGCACCCAGCAACCATCTCATTATTGACATAGATCTAGGCTTAGCCTGTCATTCTACTAGTGATAAATGGTGTGAGGTCAACCTCTAGGTCACCGGATACTTATGTTTCCGTGCCGACTGAAGCGTTAAAGGAAAGCTATCAATAGTCAGACCCTTGGCCTACTTCATTTATGCGCTCACCTTTTTCCAGTCCTGACGTAGTAAACTTAAAAAGCCAAACAATCTCATCAATCACAAAATAGGCCTATAATATTTTAACATTTGAAATTTAACACTGTGATGTTTTGTTCCCCTCTAATGTTTACAAGAAATATGATGAGCATTACATTAAAAAAACTAATTAAAACTTTGAATGATTTCACTCTGGTTTATTAAAAACATTAATAAAAAAAACATGGTGTCAATATCCAAACAAATCACTTGTTGTTCCTGGAAATGTTACTTAATTTAGTGAACCTTTCAACAACAAAAAAATACAGAAAAATTGATTTGAGTAGACGAGCTGAACTAAAACATTATGGTTCAGGCTTTGAAGTGTTTTAGGCCATTTAATAACAATCTTACTGACTTCAGTTTCTGAGGGCAAACAAACAAATCAAGTAAGAAATTGAATATGAAAGATAACCATGTCTAATTAAAAATGAAAAACAAGTCAAACTGCCACGGATTCTTCTCCTTGTTCAAAACACTATGCTTTATTTGCGTTCAAACCACCCTGACTTGAAATCTGCCCGATGGTTTGCGCGCACTTTGCATTTGCTTGAGGAGTGTCGTCAAAAAGAGTAACATAACTGAAAGGCAATCTAACCTCTGACGCCACTCTGAAACTAAACATATGCGAAACATGAAACGTGTACACATCACGGGTTTGGTCACTGGTTTGGTCGTGACATCAAAGGGTGCATCATCTATAAGAGCCCGGTGTAAAAAAAATTCTTCTAATAGTTTCTCACCGAGAGTTTGGGCAAGGTAACATACAAAAGGTTTTGCAAAGATGTTCTAATTCCTAAAAAGTCAAGGTTTGCATTCACATAAATTTTCTCTCAAAACTTTCTCCTTTAAAGCCTCAATGATAGATGCCCAATGGCACCCAACCTTCAAGCCTCCTACACGTTTTTTAAGTAAGCACATTTGCTGACCCATATTTTTCACTTTTCTGCAATACACAATTTTATTTATCCATTCCTCTGACGAAAACATTTCCATTTTCCCACTTCTTAGAAATTGGAGAATGTACTCTAGATTCACCGTTTGAAAGGTTTCACTCTTCAAGTAATACATATTCCACATTCCCACTTCATTCATAATTGGAAAATGCACCCCAAATCAGTCTCAATTCCTGACGTTCAAAAAAATGTATGCAGTCCTGGTAAGATGTGGACAACAGCAAAAGTACAAATGGTTTCGGGGCAACCCAAACAGGCCAGGGTGAAGTTCAACTGATACCATTTGTCACCACCCCCCCCCCCCCAACATACACAATCCAGTAACAAAATACCAGTCCCCGCCCTCACATGGTTTTTGTCTGAGTATTTCTTATTAAACTTCCTAATATTTTAAGAACTTGAAATTACATGAGGCAAGTGGTGGCTTTAAACTGAAGAAATGATGGCCAGTTTGAACTAAAATGCCTTGAGATAGATATATAAAAAAAAAATATAAAGAAACCTCATCCTCCTCTTTTTTTTTGGAAAAACATGGACGATCAACTGGTATTTTCTTTTACTTGGCCTTCCATTCAAGCCCTCGTTATGGTTGTTCCATTTTTTTAACAGTAATCCTGTACAATGAAATAACATAGCACTGACACCGTTCTGTCAATGTTCTGTCAACAGCGCTATCTGATAGCTAACTGCTGATTCACACTCTGGTGTGACAACTTTATTACCCTGCTCTATCCTTTTGATTAATCGTATCCCATTTTTTATTTTGGTGATGTACTTGTACTTAGAGTTGGTGTTGTGTATAGAGCGCTGAAGAGGTACTTATTCAGTTTATACAAATTATCCCGGTCAAGAGGTTTGTTGGGGGGTGATTGTGGACTTAAATATAGATGCAAATCTTACTTGCTATCTATTCATTTGATAATTTAAAATAAAAAAAGTTTGTGGATTCTTCGGGTCTATGCAAAGATTTGGAACAACCTCCATTTGGTATGGAAGGTACTGTTTTTTGTTTAAAGTTATCCGTCCTAGATACCTAGATAAGCTTAAACTTGCATTCTTGAACCAATTGTGAGTAGTTCTCCTACATTACTATTGTCTTCTTTTGGGTGTGTGAAAATCTACGCCTAAAAATGTTCATTATTTAGGATAATTTCATTAGATTTGTATTTCAGTCACAGTGACCTATTTAAAAGTAGGATCATATAGTGGTTAATTCTCCAAAAGTTTATAACCATAAAACTATATACTGTTGATAGTATTAACATTTTTTTTTCAGAAAAGATTCTTTTTAAAAGTAATATAATATTGGTTTGGATTATATTTTACCCAAAAACATTTGAGTCTGAGAAATGAATCATGCATGAATCGTTCCTCAGTTTTCTGAGAGTTGGTGTTTGCTTGCGAATGCTCCAGCTACAGATGTGATTGGTACCCACTGTCACTTGCTAAACATAGATGAATTCAATGCTCTTGTGAAAGAAACTTCTTCTTTTTTCTTTCTTTTTTTTCCACAGACACTAGAAATTAGAATTACACTGACGAAAACAATCTATGGCTCTACCTTTAATTAAACCATCACCTTCAATTCTATAACATTGAAGATCCAACCCACCCCCCTCCTTCATGGACAAAATAAGTTGAAACCACCTGCACACATTTCTCAAAATTAAATCAATTCCACTCAGTATTGACAGATTCTGATGCATAGATCAGCCCCAAATTGACTGGTTTTTGATCGCAGCAACGCTGTGGATTCCATTTTAACTCAACTACTTCCAGCTGCAAACCATGAACAACATAGGGGATGATATTATCACGTCCAACGTCAGGCAGTTAGGACATAATACAAATTATAAACTGCTTCATTTCCTAATGACTTCCAGGTAGTTTCTGGTCGTTGAATATCGTATTTCATTTCTGGTCTTAGAATATCCTATTTTATTTCTGGTCTTAGAATATCCATTTCATTTCTGGTCTTAGAATATCATATTTTATTTCTGGTCTTAGAATATCATATTTCATTTCTGGTCTTAGAATATCATTTTCATTCGGAACAAATTTGTTACATGCTTTCAGGAGAGCTTAATGCTAGAATTGTTCGAGCCAATTACTATTGGGGTTATGTTAAATACTATAATTTGACCCGAACCTAATAATTTTGTCACCAAGTTCCAGAATATAGATGTGTTGTAGCTCAAGTAAAGAAGGTAGTGAAGTTGGCACAATCATAAACCCTTTTATAACTCTAGTGCAGGTCTAATACTTCATTGAGGCAACATAGGTAAATATTTTTGAAATTTTACTGAAAAATGACCATCATTTGAACAGTTTAAGTGGAAATATGTGGTGAAGAGATCAGAAGGAATTGAGGTACTTTGATCATTCAGCAGCCGAGAAAAAGAGAGATTTTCAACAGCATTTAGGGGGTGTAATTCTTATTATCTATTTTTTGAAATGTCACAGAGCTTCCTTGCAATTCTGTTCAAAGCATAAATACTAACAACTCAAGATGTTTCAATTCAAAAACCCTACTCTTTGTACATGTTCCTGAGAAACTTTATTCCTGCGGGTAATTTGCGCTGACATTAGCCTAATGGCTAAATTGAAAAAAAAATCAGGACTAAAATCGCATCGGCACACAATCCACATAGATCAAGACCAGAAGCAGGAGTGCACATGAACTATACAGTAAACACAACCCAGATTCCTTGCCATTACTAGACCAATCTTTCCGATCTGGTAATATGCCGTAACACGATTACTAACAAACAAACCCACTTTCAAAATCAATATCAGCTTCGCCGGCAGCATGCCTGATAACTGCACTACACGGAGAGAAAACACGGCCACTTAAAGGCGCATCATCATCGCAGAACTGTCTTTCTGTGCTTTCTGTGAATCTCTTACAGCGAAATGTAACTCAATTTTTAAGATAAGAATACTGCACCACTCGGGAGCACCAAAGCCCATCATCTGACTAATTCCTAGCCTCTAGATACACAGAGTTGTTCTCAAGCTGTTTCTAAATACAGCGATATTTATAAGTTTGTATTTTGAGACTTTTTTTTTTTACCTGAAAAGCCAAATGGATATTGCTTTCTTCCTGCTAGTAATGGCATCATGCGAGCAAATCTTACAAAGATCTTAGAAAGATCTTACACCGATGCGGTTTGATATTTCCAGCCTCCTCTCCGTCATCACATGTCACAGGTAATACCTAAGATAACGTCAATCCCTTGCATTAAGGTGGGAGGCGATTGTTAAAGATTACGCAAATGCGCCACTCGCGGGCCATAATATCTTGAACGATGCCTGATATCACGTTACACGGACAGCAATCTTCTGGGGGGCTTTTGTGGGATTAGCCAAGGCTTATGCTGGTATTTGGTCACCAGGACTAGTCTTGAGCAGCATGGACTTATGGGAAAGAGCATCAGTAATTGCTTCCTTCAAACAATGAGAGTCGTCTCCAAGATCGCATATCAATTATTGAAACTCTTCCATTCTATACACAACAACAAGACAAAACAACCATTGATAAAACAACAACAAATTCCTAGATCTACACAGAAATTAATTTCAATTACTGAGTTTTCAGCTTTGTATGATGCAGATAGATATAACTGTAACTCTTTCAAGTGCACAACAGTCTCATCTGGGAGTGCTCTGAAACAAGCCGATGGGTTTCTCTCAAAGTTTATACTGCAAGATCTTGTCGTGATCAGAAAACTGTGCAGAGCTGCTGGTCCTTATATCTTCAGTTTCATCATCGTGTAGGCTGGAACTGACGCAATTGATGCCATGTTATTACTCAAACTTAGATGTTTTTGTCCTCACAGCACTTTGAACTGATACAAAAAAGGACATCTCATCGTCTCGCAGTCCTTCTTTCCCGAAATCTAATTGTCTATCAAGATACAGACTAAAATCCTCTGCCCCAGAGAGCTGGCCGAGTAAATCCTTCTTGTTCTAATGGAGGCTCTACCGATCGTAACTACAGATAAAGACATCTCCCCTCTGCTCTCTATTCTCCGTTGACGGCTTGGCGAATCAATTTCTTCTGTTTCTGATCTTGTCATTCCAGCTCTTCGGGAAGAAGACAAAATCCATTTCTGCTTCCTTGTAGGAGTTAAGCTGCACCTGCTCTTGGGGACTAAACAAATCCATTAAAATAATTTACTCTTACGGACGAGCATCATACTCACGTTGACCCTTTGAGACTTTGGTCATAAACTTAAAGAGAGCACTTACTTTTTCTTACTTTATAGCTCTCTCAAGTAATGAGAACGAAACATGAAACTTTTCATGAACCGAGGGAGCCTGGAATTACAAAAAAACTCTGTGTAAACTTTAAAGAGTACAAGAGCGTTGGTCCATTTAATATCATTCTTCTTCCAATGTTTTTTTGTCTCGCTCACAAATTTGATACAAAGAGTTGGCGACAGACACGTTAGTCTCGAGGGCATTCTCTTTCATGCAACGATTATCATTTATGCATGCATTATGTTTAATTTGGGAACGGGAAGGGAATTCTATCCGCTTGAGTACACAACTTTCCTCAATGTCCTCCATACACCAATCCAATGGATTACACCATGCACTTTATTACCATTCAAACTTATTTTTGTTTACCCACATTGCGAGGGATAAACACACTACATTATCTTCCGATAGTCTGGTACACAGGACACGATGGTGTGCAAATACATCACACCTGTCACGCTCCTGCCTCTTCCTTTCATCCTGCAGTCTGTCCGAGACAATGATAAATGATTCAAATGACACACGTTCACATTGTTGGCCCAGTCTGCCTAGGGATCTTTTAAGTGACAATAACCCATTGACGACCCTCGTTCATGGAGTAGCTATTGTTCAGGACATGCAGGCAGTGTTTTCCCAGTAGAAGAGTCCTAAAATAGGTTGCGTCTGCAGCAGAGTGGCGTTTATACCGTTACACAGTATCTGTCTACCATGGACTACAAGCAGCGCTGAAACTAGAGTAACATATTAGGGGTAGGGGGTACAAGGGGTGGCCTGGGGGCACAAGGGGTGCCCCGATGGCACAGGGATGCCCTGTGCCAACAAGAAATAAATTGAAAATTTTGACAAATAAAGTAATTTCTTTCAGTTTGCGGCCAAAAAAATGCAAAAGGTTGTAGCATTTCAGAGGTCTAATCCAATGTTGGTTATCTTCACTTTTAAAATTCATCTTGAGTTCTCCCAAAAGAGTCTAAACACCGGTGGAGTTTATACAAATGTGGTGGTCCCATTTCTCAAACACTGATGAATGGAATGATGCACCATGAACAATTGTTTTATCTGACATTTTGGATATGTTGCATGAGCTATATGTGGTAGAAAAAAATTACTTTTTAGAAATATGGGGGCTTTGAACTATAAATATCATTTTAAATTCATTGAACCCCTTATCTTGTGCCATGCCTACCTTCAGTATTGCAGTCATTACATTTGGTTCTTGGAAAAAAAGTAGGACTTTTTTTTAACCGAGTACAAAGACTGACCTACTTTAGGTCATGCAATAGGGTTTTTATAGACTTCATGTCTTTTTAAATATTTTTTTCTGAATTTTCCAAGGGCAAAACAAATTGTGAAATCAGACTAACATGTATGTAGGAAAGATATCATGGCTGGCAAAAGAAGAGTATGGGATTAAGATTCAAGAAGTCATCGCCATTCTGCATACTCCTTACAACTCCTTACTCCAGAACAACATGGGAGCATCTGGTATATCCTGTTGACCGATGAGCTATAGGTAGATACAGCAATAGTACACCAGAATCTACTCTAAGCTCACACTAGACTGATGGAGATACAATACGGCTTACAACCTGACATGCAAATTTAACTATCTCCACGTAGCTTGGGATTTAGAAACAAAATGTCTTCCGCAGGAAGGATTAGGGAGTTGGTGACAAGCAGTATCTTGAGCTGTAATTCGGAGGGATGTGGTCTCGTCTTGGGAGAAAACAAGAAGATTTTGTATCGACTGAGGACCTGATCAAGCATGTGGTTCGAGTTGACGGACAATTCTTTAAGAGAGTATACACGGAACGTGCTTATTGGGTTTACTATAATTACATTATATATCGCTGAGTTTATTTGACTCTCAAATTAGTTTAATTTTGATTCTGACGTGGGAGGTTATTTGTTGTTATTGACCTCACCAACAATGTTTATTTACTGGACAAACACGTCTTTTCCTAGTGTTCAATTATTTCCTATTTGGTATTTTTAGCATGTTCATGACAAGGTATACAGCCAGAACAAAAACCCATGCATCGTTCTTTTGCGTAAGTTTAGATAATCATCAAACGTGACCTTTGGGTCAGTTAAAATGTTAACTTAGGCTTTGGGATGTGTAAATCACTCACTAATACCATGATGATCATCCTGCAAATCTGAAGCATCATCGGCGACAAAGGTCATTCATGTATCTATAAAGGTCAAAAGTCATTTGTGTATCTATACAGGTCAAAGGTCATCCGTGTAACTATGCAGGTCAAAAGTCATTCCTGTATCTATGTAGGTCAAAAGTAATTCCTGTACCTATGCCGGCCACAGATACCTAGTTAACCTTTGACCCACAAGAATCAACTACAAAGAGCAGGAAAAACAAGCGCCTTATTCCTCAAAGGTTCTTCACGAATCACAAGCCACAACCATCATTTCCTATTGCACTAATTGCCATCCAGTAGGTCTTACTAGAAGCCAAGCTAGTGTTGATGATCTTAATTCCCCCTTTGTGTCACCCATAATGGGTAGCAATTACTGCCACACCACAGTAGTATAGTTTTCTAAGGTCGGTGATTGACCATTAAAAGACTTCTGATTATTTCCTGACTGAGAAGTGACATTTTCTGAGATCAGGGAAAACAAAGTACGGTAAGGCCGTTTCTACGAGAGAAGGAGAGACTATAATGGGAGGGGAGCAACATTACGGCGGATGCGATGACAGCCTGTATTAGTGAGGTGGATGACACTATCTGACTACAGCAAATACTAATCCTGGGATTTAGAGGATCATTTCTACCTCCATGAGAGGATCAAAGTTAACATCGGGGATTTGTGTTTGATGAATCCAATCAGGCGGAACAAATGTGTTTATTAAAATCAATTTTTCAGCTGCTTGTGGTGGATTTTTAAAGGGAGGGTGTAGGCTGTTTTAACTATTTCAATATCTCCACGATTCTAAATAAGCAAGAAAATTATACACTAACCATGCCAAAGACGCTGACAAAATAAATGTATCGTAGCAAGCAACAAATAAATACACTTTATGTGCCCAAGACGCTAACACAAAGTAACTTCTGCTACTTGCAGCAAACAAGCAACAACAAGAACCCTTTAATTTGAAAGAGAAAGATTTGCATAATTGACACAAACTACCTCTAGATGACTCGTCCAAACAATACACAATCAAGCTATCCACTTAAATAAACATCACCACAACAAAAACACTGAAGTGGGATTAACGATCTCCATCCAACCAAGCAGGAAGGATCCAACAAAATCATTCCTAACTCAGTTGGAGCATTTCTACCTCCATGGTTGAAGCTTCTGCTGCAATTAACAATAACATGGCTTCTTTACTGTGGCCGATCATCACATGTCACCCTCCTCCTGACAGAGGCAGGTGGCTCTTTTGTTTAGGGACATATTTATCTCATCGTTGACGAGACAGGACACAATACATGAACTGAGTGGCTCTTGTAAGGCAGAAAACCATGCATGTATTACCACTTGTTAGATCATGAACCTACTTTGTATGCATTGATGTAGTGCTTGAGAGATAGACAAATAAAATAAAATAAAACTATTGTAAGATATTTTACAGAATTGGTTTGATAAAGCATCGTTGTTAAATTTTAGTCTAAAACTTATACTGATTATGAAGTTCATATTAGGACAGTTTTAAAAAATAACATAAATTAAAAATATTTTTAAAAGGTTACATGTATTACATGTTTTTGTCAAATATTTCCCTCTGAAATGGTGTCTAATTTGAGAAAACTTTATCTGAAAACTTAAAAAAAAAAACAGCTGATTTGTGTTGGCACAACCAAAATTATTTACATGTTTGCTAAAAAGTGTACATCATTTTCACTACATGCTCCATGCTCCTGACAAAAGCCCGGTTCATACTTCCTGCGAATGCGAATTCGACACGAATGTTGACGTCCCAAATTTGCAACAAAAAGTCGCAGCAGTTCAACTCCCCTCGACTCACTTGCGAGTATCGCTGCGAAAGGAGGGTTGTGACGTCAAATTCACGTCAAATTCGCTTCGCATTCACATTCGCAGGAAGTATGAACCGGGCTTTACACAATTTCAAAATAATCTACATGTGAATGAGAAGAAATAGTTACAACTGCAATGAGCAACAATATTCTTTAGTTTTTACATCAAACGTAACAAAACCATAATGTTATTCCAAATAATAAATGGTACCCAAAATGAGACGTTTACACAAACTGCAGCAAGTCATTTTCATTAGATTCAGCTGAAATTTCAAAGCCCTTAACTGGACATCTCTAGTTCTGAGCTGCAAACCTTTATATCCCGCAACGTCTATTCAGCATTTCATGTCCGATACAATGATCACTTTATGGCTTACAAGGTTTTTAACTTCCTTTTCTAGTATAGATTTTTCACCGTCATTTGCGCGCACCTTTATTAAGAAAAACAATCCCCCACATCCGATGTTGGTATATCTACCCCTCTGTTTTCGACTGGCAAATTTATTCCCCGAACCTAATTTTCACTTTAGTCATGCATAAACATTACCGACCGTGTCGTGCATGGCAGCTTCAACACGATCTCATTTCGCTTTACACTTTCTTCAGTTTCTTCCTCTAAACCAATCTTCCCAGTGGGGACCTATTTCCCTTCATGTCGGCTTCCATAAAACAAATCTGTTTTCTTTAGCTAACCCCCGCTTTACATCCATAAATACCCGCGGGAACAATCAATGCAGCAGGAATTATCACTGGATGCGAGGAATTATTACTGCTGCCGGAAAACAAAATTGCCCTCCGCTAAGAAAATAACCTGGCGAGATTATGATACCAAGGGAAAAAGGATCTCGGGGACGGAAAATCCCCCTAAGGAAGACTCAATCAATGCACCAAATTACCCCTTCGACAAATCAGTAGAGATGAGAAATTGCCT
This sequence comes from Asterias amurensis, assembly GCF_032118995.1. NCBI lineage: Eukaryota > Metazoa > Echinodermata > Asteroidea > Forcipulatida > Asteriidae > Asterias > Asterias amurensis. The sequence continues at coordinate 1,093,760 of NC_092653.1, read as the reverse complement.
CCACGTTATTATTTTCTGACAGTGCTGACAACAAAACAGCCCACCAGCGTGAATTAAAGTAACAGTGTGATGCTTCCTGGGGCGCCCCTCAGGGGTCTAGGAGAAGGGGGGAAGCGTACTGCTGACGACCTTGTGCAAGCAAATCTATTATGGGAGTAATTCCAATTTGGTAGCTTGGAATTAAAATTTGGTTTCTTTTTTTGGAGTGGTTGAGGGGGAAGGTGGCTGAAGTACACAGTGGAGCAATTATGCAGCAAATGAAGAACTTTATATAGCGTCAACTAAGCTATCTCTAACTGCATAGCCCAACCTCATGAACACCATTTTTATGTATCAGGGAGTTCAATCCATTACCACTTTTCGTACATTTCCAATTGTTATTACAGATCATCAAAATAAAGGGACTGATTTGGGCAAGATTTACTTTTTATTGCAACATTTCTAAATAAATTTCAATTAAATTTGTTCAGTTTTGTTTTATAAGTTCAGAAAAACCACAAGCGTTCAATATTTAAATGAGAAACATGACAAGCTAGCAGTCCCCCACCAGTAAATACCCCACATATAATTTAAATCCCAGAAAAGCGTTCTTAGATAAAAAATACATCAGTTCAAGTCAACAAATGTTCTATTCTACAAAAAGTGTAACTTCCGAAATGTAGTTCTTGACAAGCAAGGACTATCAACCCTGAAGATCCCTTACAATAACCTAATTTGTTCCACGATCAGAGACTGTTTGCGCCAAGAGCGTGTTACAATGGGTAAGTAATGACCTGATTGCCTCAGTACATGCAACGGACATGTTTCTAAAACGAGGGAACTTCAAGATGGATTTGAAACAGAAAGGTTGATGATGTGTAATATAAAGAGATCAAGGTTTCATCAAGCTAATACTCCTAACTGCTATAATGTCATTGAATATCAATGTTACCTTTTGTTTGTCTTATCTGCGTCGTTAGTAAGGGAGAGTTTGCAAAAAGACCATGCAAGTCTCACACAAGTCCAAACATTGTCAACAGTTCAAGTTGAAGTGATGCTGAGTTTGTTTCCGCAATGTGCATGTGACCACCAACAAATGTTTGAAAACTATTTTCAAACTATCAATTTCAGACATGTGATATCAAAAATAATTGCATTACTAATATCTACAAAACAAATAGCATTAACCGCAAAATTATTACAAGGGAAAGTTTTTCACCCTATATCACAACCATATTCATATCATGTAAGTTTGTATAAATCTATAAACTAATCAAAACTAAGAAATGTGTGGGCTTTTGGTATAAATTAATCAAAGCTATCTGCCACATAATTCAGAAAATGATTGTAACTTAATATCTGTTTTCATCGATTCTGCCATCTCATATCAAGGTTTATTCAAGTAATAACGATTTATGGCATTTATTGAGCTCATAAATTCATGACTAATATCCAATGTTATTAAATTTAGCAGCATAACTCAAACACTGTATAATCGGTTTGGAGATAAATTGCTTTAAATAAAAAATTATATGAGTTGGAGATACAAATAATTTTTGAACTTTTAAAAGGATCAATAGGCAGCTTTGTTGTTGCATTACATGAATTTATTAATATTTTAGGTGCATTCCAATTAAGTTTCTACCTCATTCATATTTCCCTTTTTTAAGAACTAATTCCTGAATGAACTTTCGGATGATTTTACATTTTGAAGCGAAACAAAAACATTTGAAAAATCAACTGTAAATGGTCATCAACCTGTGTATTCTCTGAAATATTTCCCTTCAATGGTACTTTCAATTTGAATTGGATTAGTATAATTATTCTCTTTAATAAGATTGTCAAGTTGATTATCTCTTCCTTTTCCTGCGTGCAAGTTTGATGATCTTATTATTTGTCTACTGAGTATGTTTGTAATCAACACAGGACAAGATTGATGGCATGATATCTATACACTTGAGAATATATGCTTATGCTTGGAATAACATCTGCTTGCTAACACCGCCACCAAAGTACAGGAAAACATCATGGCATTCTTATTTAAAATGCGCATGTTGATGGACCCTGATGCAGTTCCAATTACAATAATACACGCGAATAATTCATGGCCCCATCAGGACGACACAACGACGTGTTTAGAAACTCCTCCAGTTCAATGATATAGTGATTTCTTTCCCCCCCCCCCCCAATTTTGAAGGGTCCTCCAAATAGAGAAGGCTGAAAAACAGATTGCATTTCTAATTTATTTAATTTAAAAAGAGAGATAGAGTGACAAATATAGAGAGGGGCTAAGCATCCTGGTTGCTAATTTTCTTCTTAGTCTACAATAACGCCAAGATCTTCAATATGGCAAAGAGAGGGTGGGCACCAATTTCAATACACAGTTACAAGTGTTAAATTGCTGTCTGAGTTGTCCTCGACATGTTTTTAATTTGGTTTCATGATGAGAAAATTATCAGAACGAGCACAGAGGTGTCTTTAGCATGACTTCAGCATCAATAGACATGATGCATTAACGTCACCATGCCGCCATCTTAGTTTGAGGTGAAAGGTAGATACAACAATTGAATGGAAAGCGCAAAGCTATGTACGCGCAGCACACAGGGTAGGTGGCTGCGCTATTATTACCTCTAGGCGAGGGCGCCCTATTCTAATTTCATCATGCGCAACAGGTCTCGTCTAGAGATGGGACAGGGTCATTAACAACGATTCTAATTCCACAAGGGTTAAACCCGTGGGGATGCAACAATCGGTACGCGCTCCCCTTCCCTTTGTGACGCAGTGAAATTCCCTTCCCATGATACATTGTGAGGAAGTATGAACCAGGCTTTAAGGTCAAAGCAACATCACCCTCTCAAATATATATTTCTCTAAAACACGTCTTATTGCTGATATTTGATCTATTCTACAAACCAGATATTCATTAGTATCATTTTTAATATTATGAAATACACCCACATGGCACAAGTTTACTTTGTTTAATTAGCAGCGAAATTCAAATAAAATTCGTGCAATATTTGTGTACACCCTTAACCCACTAAAAAAAGGATATATAATACATAAACATAGCAGTGGCAAAACTTTTCATCACTGATTGCTAAAATAAACAAATTGCTTTAAATTGCAAAATTGTGCAACTGCTGGAGACGTCTTGATTATGGCATATAGACAGATCACAATCGCTACATTCAAATATGGTGTATATAGAATGTTTAAATGCTGTGCATTCAGTTGAAGATCTTTTTAAAAAAAAACTCTTAGAACCCAATATGTCTTGTCAACCCTTGCCGGAGATATTCTACTAATGTTATGCTATTGCTTAGACAAGAGTACACTCACCACAGGCTGTGGACAGTTGAAAGACTTGCGCCTTCTCGCCCTCTCGTTGAGGATTTACACTCACACCACTCAAAGCCAAGTAAGACGCGGACAAAAATATTGGCGGCAGCGAGCTCAAGTTGTCTGTCTGCCGACTAACGGGACTGCAGTAGAGTGAGGACTGACTACGCTAGCGCTAGCGAGTGAGTACCATCACTATTGACACGCCAACAATTATCACCTTGCTGGGAGACTCTAACCTGTCACTTATGCTCCTGTATCGTTATCCATATACATTGATAATGCACTAACTACTTGCCTAACAGATAATGCACAATTTGGACTAGCCCCGACCTCACAACATTTATTTAACTGTTATCAGCTTCGACACACAAACACAAAACAAAACCTGTGATTTTTTTTTCTCTCATAATCTTATCATCGTGAAAGAAGAGGGGGCTTCTGATCTCCAGCTGAGTAAGACCTACGAGGGGCAACGAGTGTTGATAAATTACTCGGCCATTTGTCAGAGAGTAGGTAATGTAACGCAGTCGCCCTGGAGTCAGACAGACTTGATGATTCTAGAGATAGCGCCATCCTGAGGTATGAAGCCACAAACATTGGTGCTTCACTTGGCAACGACGCCATTAATGGGACATGCAATGATGGGATAGGAAGACAGGCATCGTACTTCCTCCATGGTTTGTTTGAGAATGGTCATGCTTTCTGATTGTGATGACAGATTGGTTTCTAAATGAGATGTTCTCTTATGTGAAATTTACTGAGAGATGATACACGCCATTCATTATTCAAAATATATTTTAACAATTATTTTCCCTAAAACAAATTCTGATGACATTTAACATTTTAACCATATATCATCCATTTAAAATTATTGCTAGACGTGAAAAATGCACTATTGAGGTGGCTACAATGATAATAGTGGAGAAAGACTTTGCTAGGGTTAAAACATTAGGCGATTAACTAGATTGTATTTGCGTACATACCTATGTTCTTTGGTTGGTAAGTAGTTAATTGCAACAGGTACATGTAATTCTGTTTTCTCAACAATAATTATCTTCACAAATCGCTCAATTTTCACAAATGCAAAACACAACCATTACTGAAAACATCTGTACAAATAGGTTGTCCTCTTAAATAATTTATTGCTCAGTGTACTTTCCTGCTGAGGGCAAACAAACTCTTAATACTAGGTAGACTATTAAGTGTTTCAGTTAATCGCTCGCAATCCAGAGAAAAAAATTATAAAAACATTTGCAGAAGCGATTTGAAACAAGCTTGTTATCTTAAACCTAGCTAATGATCGTTCATCATACAAAGTGCATACCTCTCACCATGCCCTAAATAAGGCCACTTCGCACTTTGAAGATAATAACTTATTTATTGCATCTCTACATTTGATAACTTAATCTAACAACAAACATATCAAATCGCAGAGGCACTCCAGGCCGGAGATGCAAAGTACACGGTGCGATAATACAAAGACAACACAACCTGACTATTGCTTGGAAAAGGATCATTACAGCAACTGACTAAAATTGCAATCTGTCACCCGACCAGACATGGCTGAGTGAGAGGCCGAGAGCGATATCAATTTTCTTTTATTGATTTTGACATTGTGGATGTTCCTCCTGAGATTGGGTTATTTTTTTCTTTCTTCCGTGTAAATAATACTTGCTTTCAATGTGTATTTTTTTGCAAAATTGTAAGCTTGAAACTTTGGGATGCAGAGTATGGGCAAGTTGACTATTTTATTCAGTCGTGTTTTATTGTTGTTTAGTTGATGTCACTGTTGTTTAATTAGTTCTAATAAGTGTATTTATTTAATAGTACATTAAATTTGCATCAGGGAATATTATCTTGTATTTAAGGCACAATGATCAAGGTTGGTTCAGTCATCAAACAATTATCTGATTATGCGCTGCTTACAGAATGTGACATTTTGACATGATAACCAATAATCTCCATGGTAACGTTAACATGCTCGCTGGTTTTGGGGTAGGTCAATTAATGTAAGCCTAATTTAGTTGGTGGAAGACTTTGAACGTGTAGTACATGCTTATTAGGTTGCATAACGTTGTGATAGACTTCAACTGTTTGTTGCAAACTATAGACCACCTGTCACGCTCCTCAAAACTGCCTGCAACCACCCTGCCTGGTAGGTTCAAGGAGTTCATGACTCAATGTTTAATTGTGCACAGGTGAAAGGATTAGGTAAATATTGGACAACTAAAAATATGACAATTTTGAAAACAAATATTTCTTATCTACCTCAGTTGTATACAGTATACTTATAACCCAACACTCACTTCCTTTCCTTAGATGTACACAAATACATCAACACAACATGCACAACTACCAACAACTCAAAACAATTCATCAATTAGAATCCCCATATTGGAGTAAACTAAGCGCCCACTAATTGTTATCTAATCCCAACCGCGACACGCAGCTGCAGGGTTGTTATAAAGCGCTCTAAAGACAGAGCACCACAGAGATGTCAGTTCAATTTCAGAAGCCAGGTCAACTGCCATCTCCCCTAGAGATGGTCGAGTGTGTTGCTTGTCGCGTCCAGTGTTTCGCGGTAACCAAAGCACCTCATAGAGTGGCCGCTATCTCCTAGTGTCATTCAGACAGGGCAATTTATATCAAGAGAGTCTGAAACACTCGACATCGGTGGGTAGAGAACGAGAGACAGCCAGAAAGACAGAGAGAAAGAACCACTAGTAGGAATGGATGACTTGTATTCATAGTACAGCCACTTTAGGGATGACTTTGGAACTATCTCTGGGTGTCTATTTCAATGTTGTTTTTTCTGGACGGCTCGGTGGTGTCTGAAATCTACCACTTCAAATAAATTTACAGCTAACCCTGCTGGATACAGATGGCATGAAGAGTGTAACAGTAATGCCAGAAACACTTATAGGCTTGGTTGATTGTATTATGGTAATGAGTCGTATAAAACCACATTTGAGTCCTCACAATTATTTCCATATTTCTGCCTCATGTGGACCTCTTTTGTTCTAAGGTCCACACCTAAAATGTAATGCTTATGCCCATTGCGTTTAGTAAGTCTATATAAATAATAATCTATATAACATCTATATAAAAGCTCTTGTGGGTTGAGCTCAGCCTATAATTGAATGTGGTCTTCTTTACTTGAGTATGAGTTAGCTAATCTAGTGTCCGCTAATTTTAGCTCTGATCGTTTCCACCAACATGGGTGTACTAGGGTCATCTCATGTAAATAGACGCCTCGGCTTCCTTTTTCACAAACAGTTCAATAACGCCACAACTGGTGTGAACTAAAAGCATTTCTAGATGAATCAACAGCTTTGTTTTGTGGAAAATTACTTCTTTCTCGAAAACTATGTTACTTCAGAGGGAGCAGTTTCTCACAATGTTTTATACAATCGACATCTCCCCATTAGTCATTATCATGTGAGGTTTTATGCTAATAATTATTTTGAGTAATTACCAATAGTGTCCACTGCCTTTAAAGGCACAAAGACGACAGAAATTTCAGACACTTTCATCGTTTAAGGACAATATATCAACACTGCAGAAGACTTGAATAGTTGAATTCTTCAACTATAAAACATCAACATTTGCTACAACGCACTGAGCAATAAAAGCTTACCGGGTGAAGATGTAATATACAACTCTTGTGGTTGGTTCCCTCCTAAACTCTGCTCAGTATATTCAAACTTAGCCATTCCAAGGTTTCATCATCGATATAATTTGGAACGATTGTGAAATCTAAACGCTATCTTTAATGTGAGCAACCCATGTTATAACAACCACCATCGGCCGTGAGAGTGAATTAGACACCAGCTCCTGATTGTCCGATAAATCCATTCTTGTAATCTCTGTGTCAATAGCATTAAGCTCTAGCTAATCAATTTAGAAATCAACACATCAATGGATGCCAGACCATTCAGTAAGCTGACGGTAAAGCATGATCACCAAGGAAGGATAGCCGCTTGTACAGTGAACCGACTCAAAATCAGTACAAGGTAAAAACCTTCTTTATACACTGCAAAAAATATAGCCCTTGCGACAAAATTTAAGAGCGTGGATTGTTGTTGTCATCACGCATGACTGATTTCACAAGCTTTCAAGCGGCGAAAGTAAAAAGCTAATAACCATTGTGCGTCATGAGGGTCCCTACACACTGGTAACCGTTACGTGACTGGTTTATCGGCAAATTAGTCCAGAGTAATTAGTAGGTAATTGAACCCTGTGCTCGGGGTCAATTGGGTCAATGCATTGCCCTGCTTTTCTAGCCTTCCGGTCAGCCATAGCGTTTGCTGCATTGTCAACCTTCTCATATTGGAACACAACGAAAAACGAAGCAAAGAAACAAAGCAAATGATAATGGATGACCTGGACTAGAGCTGAGAAACAGCAGAAAAAACAGCGTACAGTCACTTGAGCCGGTCATGTTGTGTTGTTGCCTAACGCACGCAGCATGTGCAGCAGGTCACCATGGAAGGGGTCACCATGCATGCGTAGTGTGTGAGATTTCGCACAGGACATCGTTAATAAACAAAGGTTTATTTAACACTATCTTTTCACTCAAGTCCTTTCCTTGGTCAAAACTTTCACTAGCAGGAGTTTCGGACTTCCAATATGGTACAAGCAAGATTGATTAAATTGATGGCATCAGGTGAACTGGGTCAATATATGACGGATTCTCCGCTAATATTTGCCAAGCACCAAGAGCTACTTTTTGGGTGAGCGGATATCAAGGGACTTTGGTCCAGAGCCCAATTTTATAGAGCTGCTGAAGCAGCAAATATTGCTTAACAATTTTCTGCTTAGCAGAATAAGCAGAAGATGTGAAAGGGCACTTCGGCTAGTACATGTACTTTGGCTGGTAATGAAAATAAAAACTGCTTCGATTGAGAAATGAACATGGGGTAGCTGTGGGTTGCACTTCCGAAGGAGATCCCCGATTTGATGCTCCTTGCGATTGACTACCTTTGGTAACAAACGCTAACAGTAATCCTCTCAGGAGATCAGAGTTTCAAAACTAATTCAAGGGAATGCACTCTTAGAGTAAAGAAACTCATCTCGATGGATGGGAATTCCCAATTTTTATGAGGTCTCCTTTTGAGATGTCCTCAAAAGAATCCTAAGGGGATAGGGGAGGTAGTTTCATCCATTCCAATATCAGGCGATTCCTTCCACTCGATGTGGACAAGACATTTCCCTCTTGCCATCTAGAATTGAGTGATGTTCAAATAAATCTTCCTCTCTGATTGACAGATCGTAATTAAAACCATCATCCCCGGTATCGTGGGGATTCAGACCACAAAAAAACCCAATCAAACCACAGTCAGTTATTACAATTTACACAGAGGCTGGCCAATCCCTTTATCTAATTTTGTCAAGTTTAAGCTCAGAACAGTATTTCAATCTCATGCTTAGCATCACGCCCATTTTAAGATGGATGGCGCGTACGTCATGTTTAGAAGGCTACTGAAACCTTTAGTAAGACAGTCGTCTGTCTTTATACGACAATGAAATCGACAAATCCAACCTCTAATTAATTTCACTTTCAATTTACCGAAGCCCCATTCCCCGTCTCTCTCTCTCTCTCTCTTGAAGTTATCAAGCCCACTCTATCCAAAACCTTGAAGACCTCTGCGATGCTACAATGCACTCCAAGAATGTTATTAAGCTTCTCCGCCGATGAGATCAGACCAAACGCGTCTCGAGTACCGCGCTGGCACTTTAATTAAAAACACCACCACCTCGTTGGGGCGAAGAAGAATGCCCCAAGAGTCGAGTGCCCCCTCCACTTAAATGTCTAAAGACGTCATGTGGGTGGAAAGAGTCTTCAGCAGCCTTGCTCCCTGCATGCATTAGTGATAATGAATACTGAGGCTAAATGGGGCCTGACTAGTTTTTCCTGATGGACTTGGGTCGTGTCTGAACTCATGGTTTTGGCAATAGGTATCGCCAGATCGCTAAAACATCCTATTCTTTAAAGGCAAAGTATACCTTTGGTTTTTTGATGCTATATAAATGTAGATACATAATAAATAAATAAAACTAACCTGTGAAAATTTTGTTTCAAAAGGTGGTCGTGTTTTTAAGATATCGCAGAAAATCCCGAGCAGTTAAGTCCACGAAGGAAGAATAATCCGTAATTGGAAAACACAATCTGAGAAATGTTTCCGACAGTAATGTTTCTCAGAACAAAAATTTGATGGATGAAAAGTGATTTCCATAACTACATAACTTTAAAGTGAAATTATTCTCAAAATGCTTTTTTTGCACAGTCTATTACCCGCGCAGTCAATATCAACAGTGGCAGTCAAGTCATTTACAAGTTTCTTCATCCCTCAATGCTTGAGTTGCATTGGTCTTAATTTTGTAATAACACTACTGGGGACTTTGTTTGAATGTAATGACACCACGCTGAGGGGCCTCTTTCATGGGAAGTCACTCTTGTCATGCAGACTTTACCTATAAATAGGCTCCTTAAGTTCCTCTTCAAAGATTCCACAAAGATACAGTGACTCTCGGACAAAGTCTTAAGTTTTTGAGGAAGTAAATCAAACAATGATAAGCGTAAGCGTATTTCAGAGGTTAGCAAAACAATTTAGCGACCAGCTTGCCCCTTCTCCATGGATTTGCAATGTTACATGTATGTTTAGTATTTCATACAGTAAGCGCATGATGGTTAGCATGCCTTTTAATGTGCTAACGGTTAACAGCGCTATGAAATAGAAACTTGCACAGTAAGCAAAAATCAGCCGTGAAGCGAACTCTTTGAAATTGCCCAGGTGTTGCTCTTTACTGCATCAATTCAATTCTAGGCTAATTAAAACATTTCCTGGTCCATTGTAAGGCTACTTAAAATATATCCTCAGTCTGTTCTCATTGCAATGAACCCACTGGTTTCACGAAGAACTTGATGGTCCAATGATGGATCTCTGGGGATCAATGGGCTAATGTATAAAGCTCCCTAAGTACTGTAGGCCTACCACTTACAAGTATCCTTGACAATATTTCTTGCCAAGCCAACACATTTTATCATATCAGTCCACTTACAGTGATCATGCTAAAGTTATGTTGAAATAAATAAGATGACGTTTAATACCGTCTTAGTTTCAGCATGAAGCTATAAACTCAGACTTGCCAAGATAACTTTGTGACACTTGGGGGCTCCAGTTCACAAAGCACTACAACTCAATCCATCTTAAGCTGAGTTGTCAATATAGCACTATACTGATTTGCTTTGTGACATCACACTTTGCTTAGCAATTAAGATTGACACACAGTTTATAAGAACAAACAGTGAATCGCATCATCAGGAAGTACTCTCTCCATCAAATGCCCAACGGAGCCCACAGTTTGGCTGGCCATGGAGCAACATGGCCTGACATTAATATTCCCACAAAGAATTGGCTGCTCAAAACCAAGCTCCAGGTCTAAGTCTAGCGTCCCCCCCCCCCCCCCCCCACCCCGGCTCAGATCAATCTTAGCTCTGTGTGAAGTCAACCCATGGACTTGTTATCTGGTGATGTGTGTATAGCACTCCTACATGTAGAGCACCAGACTAGTGTACATAAACTCAATCCCTCAATCAGGCATGTCACTACAGTTAGTCAAAACAACGCCCTCAGAAAGACAACCTGAAATCTGGGAGGTTTAGTTTTTTAAAAAATCACGCAGTCCTTCCTTCATGCTGAAACTCTATTTCATTTTCACAATAATCTATCATTTTGACCCGTGATTAATAAAGCGAAATACCAAGATCCAATTTCCTCGAAAAAAGAAAGAAAAAAAAAGAAGAAACTGAGACAATTATTAGATAAGGAATTGATACAATGGTGAACAAGTAACTATCATCTGACAAGGAAGAAGAGAGAGAAGTGATAAAAAAGGGAAGAAAGAGATACAAAACTTCCTGAAATGATACCCTTATATTCGAGCGCGGCCAAGAGAGAAGAGGAGTGAATAGCGACATTGAAACTGTACGCTTGTGCAAACACAGGCTTCTGGTGTCGGCTACGGAGACCGAGTGAAGACTGAGTGAAGAGATCATCTCAATCTCTTGCTGAGAGGCTGGTGAGAGGCTACTGAGAGGTGGCATTCAATCTCTCCATGTAGCACACCACAACGGAAGCAGGAATATCTAATGTAGGCAGAGTTATTACACTCTGAATATCTTAAGATAGGCCTGTATGCTTCATATTTGGGCAAGGGCACCAAGGCATTTTCTCCTTGGTAGAGGGCACCTTATGAGGAAATTGTAAATTTCTACTGGAGTATTTGAAGAGCACCAAGGCAATGACCAGGGGGCAATGGAAGCAATCCTCTTTGTTGCCTTCATGAAGTATCAGGCCTGTTAGAACGTCTGTTTGAATGTTATCATTTCTGTTAATTTATTCATGAACAGACAAACAAACATCAGTCATATCTTTCGCACCACCCTTACAATTGAGCGATTTTCAGACTAAGAAATTACAATGCTTATAACATAATAACAAGGCATTTAAATGTGTGAACATCTGTTGCAATCTAGTATTAATGAATTTGTACAACATTGTGTTATAATTGTGTCAACATTGTGTGAGATTTATGACATTTGATAGACTGTGAAGTCTCGCACATTTTGCAAAAAGAGAAAGCAACTGGAACAGAGGTATAAATTTCTCTGGAAAAAATATGTATTTATAAACAAAAATCTTGAAAATGAAAATACCCCTGCTATTTGTAATTAATATACAATATAATTTTTAGGCAAATTTGTGAGGATCATTGTATTCTACTTTTAAAACATCTTTCCAACCATATGCATTTTATAAAAATTGGTCGAGCTTTTTATAGACCAACTCGTCCGATCCAAGGCAACGTGTTCCTTTAAGACAAACCGTCATCACCGTCTCCATTGCTCGCTACCAAGTAAGTTTTTCTTGCCGCTAACAATGCTAGGTAGGCAGATTCAAACGATGCTATCATTAAAACTTGGTTTCATTTTAGAACAATTAGTTTTAAAATAATAAGGAAGGGCAATATCATCCAAGTTCCTTAAAGAAAAGAAAAAACTCAATCGATTTCCATCAGTCCATCAGAACTCATTATTGATTAATCGTCATGTATAATTTCACTGGCCTTGATGTGGAAACAATGTGGGTATGGTCTAAGCGTGCGGCTCATTAAGTATCATAATAGGGCACTGTTTATTCTGCGTTTATGGGCTGTTAGACACGGTTCAACCCCTGACAAAAAGTCTCCTGATATAAAAAAAACTAGGTTGGGGTCAATTTCTTAAAAGATTGCAATATCTCAGGCAACAGCGTGAGACTGTGTCAATGCTGCCCTCTTGTGAAAGATGCCAGGAAAATCAAATTGACCCCAACTATTTTCAAGGCTTTGACTAATAATTAGATTATGTGTTAGGTCTTTGAGACAACAAGGTTTTGACACAAGAATTAATCCAGGAAGTTTAAAGCACATTTAATTATAAACATTTCAATTTTTTATATATTTTATTTAGGTTTTTTATTAAACTAATGAATCTTAACGGAGAATGCTGAGACAAATTCAGTTGTTCACTTAACACAAAGGAATCCCAGTTATTTCCGTATTGCATTTCAGATATTATCGTCACTGCAATTGGTTTAGCAGTTAACGGCAATCAGTCAAACAAGGTAACTAAAAAATATCATACAACGCATGATGCAATTGAGCATCGTACAATAGGCCTAATGCTTATCTATAGAAGTCAACCCCTCTCAACAAACACATAGTGCCATGACTTTCATCTTGATAAAGCAACAGACATAATAACAATATTGCCCACATTGACGGACGACAGCTCAAATCAATATGTGTCAACTACACCACCTGCTCATTATGTATTCATTATGCGCTCATTGTCTATTTATTATGCATGGACGTGATTGACAGTATAGAGTGGTCACGCCTACATCCTTTGTCATAACCTTAACACTCATCAATTACAGTACAAGGCGGTTCACTGTCACTCACTCATCACTGGTTGACGGAGGAGACTAGCAGTTTCTTGGCACTAGAGGGCGACAAACAGACTTTTAAAATACAAAGGTGTTGTATTTTGTGACGAGTCCTTAAGGTCCCTGCAACATCTTGTGTGTAAAACAGTTTCAATTTTGCCTGACACAGTGGATTATGCAAAAGAGCCAAAATGTTTATGCAAAAAAACTCATCTAGATTTTGTGTCCATAAATGAACTAATCTGCAAAACTGATTTAAAGTGATCATGGTTTAGACAATGAGCGTAAATAAATCATTTGCAACTCTTGCTTTGTACCCTGTGTGCACATTTCAATCCACATCATACACAGCTGGCCATGCATGACACCAACTTTAAGCAACATTTCGCTGGTAAGGACATGTTAATGTACTCCTCTATGGACAACGCCCTCAATTGTTGAACGGAAGGGAAGAAAAAAGAAAACACACCACAGAAAGCCTGAGCCAAGTCCAGCGCAGTGCAATTGTGGCAAACCTACCTTCTTGCGACATAACCTCTTCCTTTTGTTCCGATCTGTATTTGTGCTATCCTCGAGACTCTGTCGAGATGTCTTCTTTCCATCTTTGGGTTTGCCTTCATTCTGAAATGAAAAAAGATTCTTCAATTTAGCTTTAGCTGAGAAATTATTTGTGTTATACCGATGTGTGTCAAGCACTGCATACTTTCCAGAGCCCTATAAAAACAGAAATCCACGGGCATAATACCCCAGTGGGATTCAAACCCACGACCTTTACCATTCTAGACCATCAAGACTGCTCGGCAGCTAGAGGCAGTTTGAATCCAATCTATCAATAAGTAATTAGAAAGCACTGCATGCAAAGGACATCCTGTGCTCTAAGCCATAAATGAACTCCAGTTGGATTTGAACCTAGAACCTTCTGCAATCAAGAAATTGCAAAATCTGAGTGAATTGACTGTAATAATAATAATAATATCAAAGTCTTATATAGCGCACGTATCTACCAAACAAGGTACTCAAGGCGCTGAGTTTATACAAACTTTCAGATTGCAGTAATTAATTTTGAGACCCAATTATTTAGCACCTTAGAGGGGTTTACAAGGAGCTACGGCGCATACAGCAGCCACAGCCAGAACTGTCAAATCCAATACAGCGCAAATCCAATCAACGCAAATCCAATACAGCGCAAATCCAATACAGCGCAAATGTACAGTCAAGTATTCAATTTCATTTTTCATTTCATTTATTAATTTTGGTTGTGAAGCCAAGGATTCTAAGAAAAATCAACTTTAAACATTATACTAGCCAAGAACCCCATGGAGAGAAGACGAGAAGGAAGTTTCAGTTTTATACATGGGAGGAAAACCCCAGAGAATTACTACCGGGAAACCCAACAAAATCAGGTAGGGACTAAAAAAACAGTTAATTACAGGAATGATATTTGGTGTTCTTACAAACATGAACATTTAGTGTAAGCTTTAATCAACTTTGCAGGCTATCAAAAGGTTTCTGAAAATCTGAATATCCGAAATCAGACTGGAATAAGAAAGAATATTATTCCTGTGTTAATGTTTAATACCCAAATTAAAATTCACGAATTTTGGTGGTAAGCAAACTGGAGAACATCTTGCAAAATTACAAGAATGTACCTCACTCTGTAGTCTCTTCCACTTGAAACCATGTAGGTAGAAATAACCCAAAAAAAATTAATAGCTTTTTGACAAAACTAAAAAAAGTTAGCTTTCACAGTAATAAAACATTTAAATTCTGGATCAGAATTACATTGCACAAAATCCTGAATCATTCAGTTCACCACAAACAGATTTTTCTCGCGCCCTTTTTTCATTGCAAGTCTCCATGACTAATATGCCCTGAAAATGTCTGAAGTGAAACGGGTTTATCGGATCAAGAAGGCACAATGCCTTTTTATTAAGTGATATACACACACCAGTGAATATCATTCACATAAATACTTTCATTGGGGAATTAAATGATTCAGTCTAGTGAACACACATGTACTAAAAGGGGATAATGATTTGAGGTCACGCATTAAAGGGAGTTATTGTCCATTCAGTTCAAATCTTCCAGTTTCATGAACCTAGCCACAGTTCTCCATGGGATTTTTCAAAAATGCTGGGCATTCTGGGCATTAACGATTGCCCCAGTTCTTGGCATCATTGCCCCTTCATAAATTTCCCCCGACTCAAAGATTTTCCAATGGGAGTGCCCTTTACAAAATGAAAATGACCTTGCCCTTTTAAAGATGAAATTCGAGGACTGATGATCCTATGTTTGTATAGCGGTTGGTTCTACAATACAAGTCTGTGATTATTTGAAACACCGTTTGAATTGCTCTTACACAAAAAGCATAAAAAGCAAATGGCAGCCTATAACCTTGGCCTGATTCTGCTTACCGTTACCAAATAATTGGCGCTTGTAGCGTATTTCGGTGCTTAGCAAGGAATTTTGGCTTGTGTGCGCGTTGGCATTCTTTGCTAACACAGCTAGCGCAAACTTTTGGTGCTTGCCCTGTAAGCACAGAATGGTGATCCTATTTGCAGAATTCGGTGGTAAGCAGAGCCATGAAATTGGGCCCATTTCTTGTGAACCAAAATTAACCCAGATAACTACAGCTGACATCACAATCCATCAAAAAAAGAGTAGCCAGTTTACCAGGCAACTGAGTGTTTATCATAACACTAGTGATGTCAAGGGGGACCATTAACTGGTAATCAGCCAACACCTGGTGATCATTTACTACCACTCCCCATCATACAATCACCAAAACACAAGGTCATCTAAGGTCAGCAAATTATCAAGATTGTTTTTATATCTATATGATAAATGGGCCTGACCTACATTATACAGTAATCAAGTGATAAAGCAGAGACACTTAAGGGACTGTGATTGTATGGTGAGGGAGGTATGGCTAACTGGGCCATGACACTAGTTAGGAGGTTCCAGGGTTTGAAAGGGATCTCAGATAAACGACACTTTACTATTCAACTTGATTTAATGTCAGAGCTATAATTGAGTTGGAATTGAATGGTACTTTAATACCCGGGCCCATGAGATACTGACATTTTCCCATGTGAACTAGGAAAAATGCCAATAATGAAATTGATCTCAATTCTCCACCCAGCGATTTATTGTAACATCAAACATTCTATAGACAGACATTATTTTCAAACAGTTTAGCATTCTTCTGAAGAAAAACATTTTCCATGGGAAAAAGGCCAACGTATTTGATTACAGAAATGCCCTTTGATAAAACAAGTTGATAAGGATTGCAGGATAAAATCTCTCTGAAAATACATGGAACAACTGTCAAGCCTGAAACTAAGCAAAACAACAAACATTCTTTTACAAACAAGAACCAAGTTTGATTTCAAACCTAACAGATAAATTACACTGCATGGCTTTAAAGTTTGAGGTAGAAAGGTCAGTTGTTTCGATGGAACCACTTCAGTAACATCTCAGTTCCAGTGGTTAATATTTATTGAGCTCATAAAAACTCTGCAATTATTACTACTGATGGACATTTATTGATGCAACGTTGTCGTAAAACAAGATTCTTCAGTAACTATCGACTCGTCAAATATAAATGTTTAGGTGAGAGAGTTGCAAACGGAATATCTCTACAAGCCATTTAATTTAGTGTTCATCATAATCTACCACCATTGTTCAGCTTTAATTTTTTACCAGCATAGAGGGGTGACTTAATTTCCAAATAAATTATGTCAAATATAATTCTTCTTCTTTTTTAAAACTGGAAAACAAAAAGATTCATCCAATCTTTGCTTGTTTTTCCACCCTTCATATTGGAAAGAAATTTGTGTTTGTATATTTTAAGACTTTGTACAGTAAATAAAATATGTAGATCAACCCTAAATTACACCAACCATGCCATTCTATAACCATAAAAAAATATTGTCAAACACATCCACAGTCTGCCAAATAATTTTGTTCAAAAGAAAATTACTTGTTCACTTTTTTTCTTTAGTTTTCACAGCAAAATGTTGTTTTCTAAAAAAAACTCAAATATTGCAATGGAACATTTCCTGATGATCAGAACTGAAACACTAACACACTCCTCCATCTTTGTCCCCATAATATGTGGCTGGTAGACATTAACATTACTGTCATACCCTCCACGGTCATACCTAGATTAAATGTCCTCTTTAATTTGCTGTGTGTGGTCCACATATCTGTATCCATAGAATGTGGTACAAAGATAAAATAAACAGACCTATTATTAGTAAATCTATCCCAGCCACTGAAATGTGTTTGTTCACCTCAGAGAGAAGTGCAGTAAACTCATACATAACCTCATTTTACAACCCACTCACGAATTTACAGAGTGTGTCACAAGAGGGCAGCAGACAACTTTATGGAGCAGTCAAAGAAAACCATTTTTTGAAAGGCCCATAAAGATGGTTCAAATAATAAGGTCAAGGTATACAGATAAGGAGCTCTGATGCATTTCAAAGTTTTTACTTTCAAAATCTTTCTTTAAGCAAATATTCCAAAGATTGTAGAGTCTTGGTCACTACTGGGGCCAATTATTTAGAACTTCTTAGCAGCGGACAACAATTATGCTTAGCAAAAAAAAGGCTTCAAAAGCACTGTTACCAGTCAAAATGGCATTGATTATTGACATGACTTGTACTCGATTTATCAGCAATGTCCATTTCTCATGTTTCAACTTTTGCATACATTGCCTGTGGCATATTGGAAAGTTTGTGGGGGTTTTCGTCTTGAAACAGCATCACCAAAACTGTTAAGAAAAATTTCGTCAAAAAACTTTGTTAAACAAAATTGGACTAAGTACTGCAATTTGTGACACACCTTTTAACAAGTTCAACATTTATGAGCCCATATAAACCTAGCAAATTTTTAGCCTAGCGTGAAACCATCAGGCCATTACCTACTTGATGCAAAGTTAAATCAGGAACATTTAAACAAAGTAAATTTTCAAAAATATATAAGCACACACAAACAAAATTACATTTCTTGAGAACAATAACATTTGAATAAATGCAAAAGTACTCTTTAAAAAAACAGTTATGTGCCATCCATTCCAACCCCTGGAAAGTATCCTCTCTACAACTGCCTTTCTATCTTTTTGTCTCTAGCGACCAGATGCTGTTTGAGTTACTTCTAGCAGTGCATCATAACATTACATTGTACCATAATGATATGATGTATTCCAAGTGACCAATCACAGTTCCAGGTTATCACAACTCAACGATGAGACCATACCTCTATCCGGATTGGTTAATACAAACAATAATAAAAACAGCGTCCCATCAATGATGTCTGCAACGTAACTCAGCGTGTGATTGGACAACTAACTAGAACAGACACCAAAATGTGGCTAATAGTCATATAATTGGAGCCTTACATTGGATGACTGTCTAGACTGTTATGGACATATTTTAGGGTTCGTGCTGGCACTGGTCCCTCGGCTTGTTTGCACAACATGGTGTAGCGATCAATGGGCATGGTACCGCTACTTGATTGGCTGTCACGGCAACCCATCTGCAGGGAACTCAGATATTCCATTGGTAACTTAGAGAGAACAAAATAACCCCAAGATATGCCACTTACACGTGTTGCTTTACAAAGCAACACAATTACATGCGTCAATAGTATTGACTATCATCATGAAGGGGGGAAAAGGAGAGACAATTTTATCCCCCACACAGATCCCCCGGAGGTCGAAACAAATTTGAAAAAATGAAAAAAATTAATCTGGTGAGCTTCATGATGCAGAAATGCTTCTGATTTCATCAATAAAGATGTTGTTTGACAAAATAAGATGTTGCCAGAAATATCAATCGATGTCGGTTAAAAAGTGTGTGACTCACAGTTCAACTCCAAAACCTGATCAAAATAAATCTGGTGTAAGAATCCATATCCCTCGGCTAGCCCCCATCGCCCCCCCCCCCCCAAAAAAAAGGGCTAATATTCTTGCAGTCTATTTTGGCACTGGTGTAACTATTTCCATGTATACATTTCTCTCCATATTAAACAACAGGAAACGAGAAGTCTCGTTCAATCAAATCAAAAATGATTAGAAGAGGCAGACTACGATCTAGGTCACTCAAGGCCCCAAGGTTCACATCAAGACAAAAAATTCCAGACATGCCAGATATCTTTTCTCTCGTCTTATTTTTGAACATGACAGACCAAGATCAAGGGGTTGGAGAATAACAAAACAAATACATTGATCCGATTATAAAGGTGGCTAAACAAATGACATGGGATATGAGATGAATATGTGGAGATGTTAAAGAGGGGTAGACCTTTTGGCAAGACTGGGATGATGGGATTGATTTCTACGATTGAAGACTATAGGGCAATGCTAGAGTTTAAGGACGTCGCAGCCTTCTCCCTTTACATTAGTCCGCTGGCCAAATGCTTCTTAAAACAGTAAAAAAAAATTACTCCAAGCTAGTTTAGTGTTGGAAAAACATCCCGATTTCTAGTGAAATGACAAGCTAACTGGGCCCAATTTCATCACGCTGCTTAAGCACAAAAAGGAGCTACGCACACTAAAATCATGCTTACCAGAATCAGGTTACCAGCCAAAATATTCTTCCTCATTTACCATTTGTGGCTGGTATCCTGCTTAATTTTACTAAGCAGATTATTTCTAGGCAGCTCTATGAAATTGGGCCCAGGCTCCAATGGCCATCAGCCACTACAGAGTTAAGGGCAAACTCTGACATGGTACCCCTTGAACAACAGACTTTCTAACTTACAGTGGAGGTACATGTAACCTTTTCTCAGAGAATATTTCTTTCCTTTCAAGCTAAAGTTATATTCCTAAACCATCCTAAATAAAGAGGTAACTGATACATGCACCGAGAGACAAATGGAGAAATAAAAAAAACTAACATTTTTTACTTTTTTTGAGAGACAGTCTTTCTGAAAACAAAAATAAATTTCCTTCTTTTGTGAATGCATCAATGCAGAAATGGACTGCTGGCCTGATTATTTCATTTATATTTCTAGAATAAGATATCAACTTTCATGTAACTCAAACTCTGCATGTACCATACCATTCAGCCAAGTACACTTTATCAGACATGTCATACTCAGGAATGATCAACTATTAATGGCAGGACCGCTGTGTGCAGATCATCTTAAAAAGATAATCCTCCAATGATTTAATGGGTGGAGAGGAGGATCATGGTTTAACTAATCAAAGAACTTGTCATTAATAATAGGGGCAGATTATGTTCATGAATTGGATTAAAATGATTACATGTTTTGGAAGCTTTTGTTTCTCCATTTTGTGGTAGAGCAGTCGAGTGCTTTGGACTCAAGTTCAGTAGGCTTAGTCATCAGAGTGTGGGTTCAAATCTCTGTTGTGACACTTGGGTTCTTGGCAAGACACTTTACTATAATTGCTTCTCTTCACCCAGGAGTAAATGGGTAACCGTGACAGTAGTGATGAGCAATGTGATTATAAACAACCTGCCCATGATGCAACTCCAAATTAGTGCTTTTGGCAGATTGAGGAAAGCTTAAGGCCCAATGAACAGGGGTAGTAATTAGTGCCGTTGAATAACAAATTTTGCCTAATATTACTATTTAATTAATGTTTTTTTAAGCGAAAAATGTGCTATTCAGACCTTTTCATTAAGATCTCAACTAGAACACATTTAATTGAACAAAACATCTGGAAATGTGACCACACACAAAAATTATATCAAGACTCTAAAGACAAAAACATTTTTGTAAACAAGGTGTAAAAATAAAAGTAATTCAAATGTTTAAATTGAGAAATTTAAGGTTACCCTATAAGTATTTCCAATATACTCGTCACAATGTAAATTTCCATCTGTTGCAAAATATGACATGATAGTGTGTTGTTTTAATGTTATTTTTTTATTGTCTATAGACATATGATTATTACCATTTCTATTAGTACACTCTGTTTACATTACCAACATCAATCTTTGCAGATTCATTTGTATACAGTGCATGACAGAAAAGCCCAAAAGCACTTTACAAAAGATACTGCAAACATTACATAAATTATCTTCACAACCCTATGTTGCGTGCTTCTATCCTTTTTTTAATTTGAAAAAGTCAATATTCCTGCTTGTGGCCAGCAGATGACTTCTAAAAAGAAAACATCCTAAGAAAAACAGAATTGTTGATTTCTTGTTGACACTGCTTCAATCCAACTCCTAGTCCAATCCTAAAAGGCCCCTACTGTCCACTGGCAATCACTAAACAAGCTCGTTATAATGTTCCAAACCCCATAGAGACACTAACGACAACAAGAAACTGTGATGCACCATTCCCTGTGTATTCGTCTACTATCATCCCTTGTGGCAGTAGAACCCAATCCCTCTCCATGTCTTAAGAAGAGCTCACATATAATTATACATATCCATCCGCAAGCAACCGATATTATCCCGCAGAACGACAAAGCTTATCCTTTACAACCAAATTAAAGTTTTCCTGATGGCTACGGAGCTCATACGGCGGCCCGGTGACTGCCCAATCAAATTAGAGCAAATCAATGCCTTTTCAGAGGCAAGTCGCTGGGAATAAAAAATAGAAGTAAGCGTAGATGGAGAGAAAAACTGCAGCTGTTTTTCTGTAACTTAGAGGTTTGGCTATTACTTTCTGCGTCGTTGTTAAAACATGTAAAGAGAGGATGGGATAGAATCTAAAGACCAGTACTCATATGTCAGAGCGAGAGGAAATTACCACCGGCTTCTGGCAGGCACAGGGCTTCAACCTCCCCTGACGGGCACAAGGCAGGGAGCGAGAGAGTCATAACCGACAAATTATTTGCAGAGGATTTGAGATTTTGAGTCAGTATGGTGCGATAGATGTGCGCACACATGGGACAAGAATTGGTTATGGGTGGTTACTCTGTAGCTATATGCAGATCAAACTGTTGTACTGTTCTTATTGTTCTGTAGAAGTGACTTGCAGTGACGTGTAATGACTTATTATTTATACTATTGTTATTATTGCTATTCTAATTTTAGTGTTTCAACTGAACAACTTAGCGGTCATTCACATGTAAAGGGTCATCTCAACACTTTGGCTGGAGTCATACAAAAAAGGAATATATTAAAGGGGCAGTGTCATCATGATCAAAGCAGGTATGTGGCTGTACATAAAATTAAGAAGTTAAAATCTCACCCAGTTACTGCATGTGCACGCCCTCCCTTCAAATCATATCTAGGAAGAGCGCAACAGTAACTGGTTAAGAGTCTCCCATTGCGCATTGTAAATGCATTTGTAGGTATCGAAGGTGACGTATTTTCTGTAATAAAATTCATAATTCCATGTACAGTCACAGACCTGCTTTGATAATGACAACATCACCCCTTTTATTTCATATGAACACAAAATATGAATCTACTATCAAAAGACACAATTTTGAAAACAGTCATTCGATGCAAACCTCTTCCACTTCATAAAAATCACCACTGTTTGAAACTAAAAAGTCTTCAAAAATCACAGACACTCCTGTTTTATTTTTAAAGGCCGTAGTATATGAATAAGGAAGCCATCAATTATCATCAATAACTTATTAAAAGTCAAGTTGCATACAAATCGTTTTGTAATTGTGTTCTTCCTGTTAGATTTCTTATGTTTAAGTTGAGAACATTTGCTCAAAATATGTCCAGCCTTGAAGAAACTGCTGGTCCAATGGTCAGGCCATTAACTTTTCTTCTTTTTTTCAAAATATTTCCAAATATAAACCAAAATTCCAAATTTGTCTTCATAACAAACATTTTACAATTATATCCACTCCGAGGAAACCTTTTATTGATAAGAAACAAAGAGTATGACTGTCTAGAAAAACCTACATGTATGATACAGAACCACACCATTCTTGTGAGGTTTTGAGACTTTTTCCCCACTCGGGACTCCTTCTATCCATTGGAAATTGAGCTCATCATTTCCCTTCTTATGATACAGTCCTGAAATCCCCTGTAGCGCCAAAGCCACACCTGTAAATCTATTTGATAAAACAAAGGCCCCACTGTGATCTGACAAATGTCACTTTACAGTCGCTGGAGTCACTCTGGAGTTGTCAAGGCCATTTAGGACACAATCATAAACCTGATATCAATTCCATGTGATTTAATACATCACTGAATAGACATCCACCAAGGAATACAGGGGTTTTGTTTTATCTAGGTCACAGGATGCTTTTTATTAATACATTTTATGAGAAATTACCAAAACACAAGGCAAGACCACTTCAGGTGAAAGCTTGTAAGGTCAACATGAAAAATTAAACTAGGAGATTATTATATTTTTTATTATTTTTTTCTAAGACATTCAACTCGAAAACCATAGATGTTCTTCAAGTCTAATTGTTTCAAAACCAAACAGGGTTTTCAAATTTATTGATTTTTTCTACAGCATATTATAATGCCACTCCCATTAACTCGCATTAATATGGAAAACTTCATGGCCAATAACCACAGCCGTATGTCAATAACAATGAATGGCACACATACTTTAAGAATATCTCACTGTCAGGTTTGAGGTTTTTTTTTCCAGTATTGATATAAATAGATAACCCTGACTTTCTTTATAGAGCAGGTATTTGTGTTCACCACTGTCGCCCATTGGCAAAGGAATCATAAATTAGCATTTGGAATTTATACTCTCAGCCCACCAGAAGAAGTTTAAGAAATTAGTGCTTGAATAAATCTTAAAACTCAATGATTTTTAAAAGTTCGTAACAGTACTAATCTTACAAAGAAATATTTCCAACCAAAATACTGACTTATTCAAGAAAATGGCAGTTGAGAAGTACCCAAATCACCAAAATGCCTCCTCTGGAATAAACTAGTATTAACAAGCCACAAAATCCCTGACAATTTTTTTTTATTATTTTTTTTTCACTGAAGCGTGACCTCAAAATGTTGATGAAATTTTCACAGCTTGGTTGCTTGATGTGTCAATTAAAAACAAGAAGACAGGGAAATAGTTGTTCCAAACAACACTGATACGCCTTCCCTTAAAGTCCAATGTTAATATATTGTCATCTTGAAGGTGTTGAGGTTGATTCTGACCTTACTTCCAGGCAAAATACCCGACATTACACGAATATCAGCAAAACACTGTTTTCTTAACACCTAAACTGATGACATTCCCACAGTATATTCTTGTAACACTAGCTTGATAACTGAGTAAACATGTATCAAAGACATTGCAGTTATAGCAAAACTTGCAGCTCCAGGGTGCTTGATCTTTCAGAAAAAAAAACGTGTCAAAAGCGTAACAAAGAATCTCTTTTTAAATCAGGGCATAATACTGAACAAAATCTAGCCCACTATTGAGCATGCCTTGCACCACTCATAATGCATGAATAAATTGACAAGGGTGCCGTTGGTAACGTGGCCTAAGTTGTAGTGCATTCAGTAAACCTTTAACTACAACTGGATTAGTAGACTCCCTAGGGGTCCTACAATTGCAACACTGCGCTTTCCTCTTAACGCTTTCCTCACAACGCTTACCACTTAACACTCTAACTAAAATGGCCAGATGTACCTGGCATTTTTATATTGCTTAAATTAACAAATGAATGGCACTCAGGGCTGTTTGAGAGGATTTCTTATTAAGGGGATAGAATTAGGTTAGATAGAATGGCGATGACCGGGTCGTTAGTGGATGACTGGGTCATTAGTATTAAATACTGGACCAACCCAAAGGCAAGGTTCACTATTCAATCTCTCAAATGTTGCCACGATTGGAAATATTCACAATATAATGACCACAATAGCTGCATACAAGGAGTAAAGAGTATATCATCCTTAACAGCTGGTATGGCCTTAAAATGTCAATATTTGAAGCTCATTTTATTTGATTGGTGACTGATCCTCTACGTTTACAACAACTAATTGAATCAATCTTTGAAAATATCTTTATAGGTCAAGCTTTTTAGAATAACAGTTTATATCTTAATTATGCAATAACCGCATCCGAATAAAGACAAATATTTTGATTGTTACTAGTGCTGGGCGAATAGTGAAATTTTGTTATTCGGATACCGCCGGCCAACTATCCGAAATTAACCGGATATTCGAATAGTTTTTTTTTTTGCCGCTAGAGGGCGCTGTTCATTTGTGAATGAGATCTTATGGGCGGATTGATATTAGTTTTAGACAGTGTCACTCGGTTCATTCATAAAAATGACCGGATCTAATTTAAAGATGGCGATTTGCTTTTTCTTTTGATCGTGATTGACTCTACGTGAAGGAAAACTTTTGTAATCTTTGAACTAATTACGTCAGGCATGTCATTGTTTTAACTCTTCACGGATGTGAGCATAGTTAAATACTTAGTTTATGCTGTTTTATGCTGTCTTAATAGAAGTTTCATAAGGATTCAGACAAAACATTCATATCAGTTGTCGCCCGACGTCCGCGGATATTCGGATATTAAAGAATATCCGGTTACTTGGTTGTAATTACAGAACTATCCGGTTTATAAATAGCTATTCGCGCCCTATGCGGATATCCGGTTAGAAAAAAAAAGGCATTCGCGGTTACGGATAGGAAAACCTATTCGCCATTAACCGGATATTCGAATAATTCGCCCAGGCCTAATTGTTACCCTTACAGTGATCGATGTCTAGATGTTGGGGGTGGCTTCCTTTGAATGATTATCTTTTCTTAACAATACTTTGGAAGCATTGACAAACAAAACTGCAGAGCCAGACTCTGAATTGGGCTCCACTTCCCGCTTGATTAATTATTTTGAAACTGGTGTGATTTTATTTTAATTCTGATTGAAGGATGAATCTGATTCAAGGATACTGCCAACCCCAGGGGCAAGACACGGCGAGACTCTTGGTGTGTTCTATTGAATTTGAAACCTAGAAACTATCAAATTGATTAGGCAGACTGTCCGCCAATTTGTTTCTGAAATCTTAAAGGGAGATTGAGTCCATAGAAATTGATGGGGCGCGATAATTTAATGAGCCCTATTTTTATTTCTGTTAACAGTCATATTATTTACTACATGTATGCAGTTGATTGCTACACATCTTCACGCAAATGCAATGCAGAAGGACAGACTATCTTAATTCATCCAAAACATTATTCAGAAATGCCAGATCGGTAAAAACAAGAACATGACAGAACCTGTGAGGTAACACAATTCTTTACAACATCCCCCCCCCCTCACATATTGATTTCTAGCAGTAACTTATCTATCCGACACCTAGCGTTGTCATTCAACTTATTCCAAGCATCTGTCCATGGCAACAAAAAAGGACAACTGCTCATTAAATCATCCCATACTTCTGCAAGGCATCTCATTTTTACACATTATCGTAATGACAAAAACAACATTTGCAGTCTTAAAAAGGGGTAATTTTTCACCCCAAAATTTGAATGAGAGAAAGGCTAAAGCCATGAAGGAGTACACAATTCTATGCCACAAGAAGGACGCTACTTTCTTTCAATCTTTCTTTTAACTTTGATGACTAGCCTAAATTTATATAGTTTTATTAGTTTATGCATCTTGTGGGAATACAACAGTATTGGGAATACTGGTCTTTGACAATGCTCAAAAGTATCCCCTGCCTTTAAATCACGCATGGTTCACGGTAAAACACAGATAGAGGGACTTTCTTTCAAGTAACGCTACATGCTTAGAATTGTTGTATGTAATCATTGAGCAATCAGGTTTATTGCTGCATGATGTAATCTACTGTTCTCATTAATTGGTTCTTATAATTCGCCGGGCAAAAAAAAACTCATAGTCATAGTAAGATTGCGTGTACTTTCTAGCTGGCTGCCAAAACACAAAGGTTTTTCCCGGCGGTATGCGCGCCAATCACGCTATGGTTTTCGAGTGACGTCAGAGGTCACATCATCTATATAGCACAGGCGTATCCTAGTAGCTAGATCAACGCCCTGTACAACATTATCCCCTGTGTATCAGCCGTATTTAGATCATTCCTCACACTCCCTGAGGAGCATACAGCCTCAAGCTGCATATATTAGCGCTACAGGGTTAATTTATCATAATACTATCTCAGCACTCACAGGTTTCCATTTAAAAGACCTGGGTGAAGAGAAGCAATTATGGTGAAGTGCCTTGCTGAAGGACACAAGTGTTATGACCGAGATTCGAACCCACACTCTGATGACTAAGCCAACGGATATTAAGTTTGATGCACTATACCGCTTGGCGACGACACGATATAAATGAAATCAAACCGATCTTCACAAATTTTTTTTCCTTTGTCTAGTTTTCTGCTGCAAAATCTTGCTCCGAGTTGAATGACTTTAAAATTGCACAACAGTTTCATTCATACTTTGAAATTTTACCCTCAGCAGACTGCGCCTTAATTAGTTCCACATTTGAGCAAAATTATTTACATAAATTTTAGCTCAGGTTTTCTTTAACATTGGGATGGTGTGGTCATAGCTTATCGTCCAATCACCAGCGCTACTACCGAACCAAAGGCTCCTACTACAGAGCTATAGCTGTCTTGTAAAAACAGCTGTGGGCTAGTAAACACCACTTCCCAACCTGCCCTGTGGGCAACTAAAATATATGCAACCTGCTTGTTTAAACACTCATACCTTTTGTTTTCAGATATGAAGAATGAATTTGTAAACTGTGTTTATACATTTTTGAGAGTGTGAATGTAACTTTGACCAACTGGTTGTGTCACTATCGTACCATTATACTCCAGCAAGATATATTAACATTGTATGACAATTCATGTTTGAAACCTGCTCTACTAAAATGACCATAAATTACTTAGGGGCAATTCAAACGCACAGTTTACTATAGCCCGGTGGGCTTCTTTAAAATAAGCTTAGATGCAACCTGCTCTTATCGGAGCGTCTTTTTTTGCTCTTTCACTGCCAACCCCTTCTTATAGCTCCCCCATCTCCCTCTCTCTCTACCTGGAGACAGCGACGGAGGGTAATTTTCCACTTGACTTGACCGTTCTCAGAAGGAAGCGTAATTTGCTGAAAGGGGTTAGATGAGACTAGTAGAGGGAGCCACTCGATGGCCGTGTGACTGCTAGAGTGCTACTGATTACCAATGTGTCTATGAGGTTATTACTTCACTGGCCAAGCAGTGCCCATTACACCGAAGAGGGGAAAAAAGCCACGTCTCGGAACATGAGAACTACTTCTACCTAACAGTCTGGTCGTCATGTGCTGCTCAATTGACTAATAACTACTAGCAGTACTTTATCAACTGAGAATAACAATTTTATTTTATTCGTACACTAAAAAGGTCACATACTCTGCAGACAGAAAAACACACAACATACACAAAAAACAAAAGGTGCTAGGTGTGATTGTGATGCTAGGCTGATTAGACCCGAAATATTAAATTTTAGTTTTAAAAAGCTTTTTTAATAGATTTGAGACATATAAAAGCTTTCCTTTCAGGCATTGCTGAAAGAAATCCACAAAATGTTGTAAGTTGCAGTAAAAAAAGCAAAAAACAAGTGAACTATTGTCCTGATGCCGACATTATCTCTTCATGTATATCAGATCAGACATGTGCAAACAATTTTGCAGTTACATTGTGTATGTATTTTGTGCAATGTCTGTAGCATATGTAAAGGTTTGTGTGTGTCTTTTGGGGGGGGGGCTTTTTTTTTTCATTTTGAAACAGCATCATCTGTCAAAAGTTGTTCAGCTCAAAATGTTGTTTTTAATTTGTTTTATTTTATTCTTCGGTCATTTTTATTCCTGTCTTCCAACTACATAGCCTACATGTATCTTAAGACCACAAACAAATTTTGTCAAAGAAGATGAAGGGATCCTTCCTTAAAATCTTTGACAAATTCTAACACCTACTGTTGGGTTATGCCAACAGTGGTACATGTACATACATTTATGTATGGCCCCACACACGCTTTCGGTCCAATGGTCAAACCATACTCCCAACAAAATGAAGCAGAACCATCTGTTTGATTTTGATGAGCTTGGGTAGGTACAGGTGGAGAATTTGTATAATATAACTATATTCTTGCTCTGCGAACACCACCTGTGGAAGATCTCTGTCACGCACCTCCAATAGTTCCCAGCCCACTTGATAACATCACATATTACACTCCCTTTAATATATTCTGCTAATATTTCTTGATGGGATTAAGTTTGACAGGCATTTTAAAAAAGTTCTCTGGAACTCTGACCTGTATGACATTGACCTCAGAGTGTCTGGTTCAAGACAACCTGGTCCAAGACTAGTTGGTATGGCTGATGAATGTTCTCATTCACAGACCACTGTGTGACTCTTTCTAGAGTTCATACAGACTGGGTTGGAAATACCTGCTGGATGGCTGGGCTGGGTTCACTGAATGAAGCTATTAAGCAGAGAACACTGATCATCAAATTGATTTGCTAAGCAAACAAAATGAGTGGGCCACAAGCTGCAACAATGTAAACTTCATGGCATTTTAGCTGGTAACCAGTTTCTACAAAGCAACATGTTTCTGTGCTTAGCAAGTTTTTACGCTTACACTACAGGCTTTTTGAAATTAAACCTAGGTGTTGTGTCTTTCAACATGTGCTGCTGTCCACTTTTAAGATACTAGTTAAGTGGGAAATGAAGAAGCAGTTCCAGGGAAAAATCCTCCTTCTTCCAAAAGGTCAGAAAGTGACAATTTTAAGAACTAAACTAAAAAATATTTTAAGGTCTGTTAAGAGGAATATTAATTCCTACCTTCAGCTCCCCTGTTTTATTTTGATCTTTAATATTTTGCTTATCCTTTGGCGATGGCTTTACTTTTTTCTTAACAAAAAATTAATGCTCATAGGGGTATTTAGATGAAATCCTGAAAAATCACACCCCTTGTAGAGTCTTCCTCCATGATTTAATAGACCCCTTGCACGTCACACTCTCAAAAGAGCCCTCACTTAGGTCAAAAAGGGCCATCACTTATGTCAAAGGATGCATATCTTTGGACAATTGCTGTTCTTTGTGTGTAAAGACGAGCGCATCCCTGAAGTGTTTGTGTTATGCAAGGGGTTTACTACATACATCTCAGAGTCACTGACTTTAAATTGCATATTGCTTGGTAGTCAATCGTCCACCAAGCTTTAAGATCACTCATTCAGATTCTCATTAGGTGTTGTTTGGCCACCTTGTGGTCACCTTGCAGTCACCTCATGGTCAATATAACACGCTCCTACTCAAGCTGATGACCAGCTGAGCTGATTATCCGATCAAGATACCAGAGAGATAACCTCTCATGGGATATTAATATTGCATCTTTTTGTTCAGCAACATTTCTGGCTTATAAGCAGCTGTATATTCAGCAGCAAGTTATCACTTATCACAGTGATAAATTGCTACTGAATAAACAGCTGTTTATGCACAAAATATTGCTGAACAATATTTAATCAGCGACAAATAAGCAGGATATCAAAGATGATGAATGTGAAATGGTATTTTGGCTGGTAAGCGTAATATTGTTGTTCTCATCAACTATTTGTGATTAAAGGCAAAGTCATTGTTTGGTTCGAGTCAGCGAAAAACTCATTTATTGGCAAACTATCAAGAATGAGACAATGAAAGTCACATGTGAAAGTTTCAGCTGAGAGAACGGCAACAAGAACTTAGAACTTAAATCAATCAAAATTAAGCTAGGCTGCAGTGGGTACCAAATACACCAACCCTAACAAACGATTCATGCATGAATTCAAATGTTTTTATTGATTGCTAATCAACAGGGGCATTCAAGATGAACTATTTTACAACCATTACCATCTTTATAACAAGTAAATTATCGAATGGAAGTTACACCATTTGTTATTACTTAAGTCTGACCCTACCTTTACATAAAAAAAATGAGACCCAAAGAGGGCAGTGGTTAATGCAGGCCATGTATAATCTAGGCCTACATAGTCTAAGCACTCTGACTTGATTTACTGGTTGGTGTATATGAATGGCTGACAGTCAATTCAAGAAACTTAAGATTTATGGCCGAGGTATAAGGTCAGCCACAGGTAACTTGAAGACATTCAAACAGGCTGGCAGCAATTATTCCACTCTAGGTGATGTAGTTGAGTTACACATTCAAGCAGGAGGGAGATTGAAAATGTACCTCCTGGAGGTAAACCGACTGCCCAATGCAGCTAAGAGCAGTTTGGACTTAAAACAAGTAAATAACATTACTGTTTCTATGGAGACTAAAATGTTGGTTTGTTGGATTTTTTATTTTTTTATTTTATTTTTTTTTTTTGGGGGGGAGGGTTACAGCGCATATTACAAATTCCAACCACTGAGTGAAATACTTTCTTCTAATTTCCTGACAAAACACAGCCAAACCCTTGATACCAAGCGTCTTCCAAATGCTCAACAAATCATACGATTCAATTTCCCCAAAAAATCTTCATTCAGTGCCATGCCCAGAAGGCAATGCTCTCTGCTTTACACGCTGCATTTCTACGTCTACATAGATCTTATCCAATACTGTCTGATCTCTGATATAGTTAATATATTTATTATGGACTGGTAATTTGCCATTGCTGTAAAAAAAAAAAGCTATGTGTTTCCGAGGGAAGCTCATTTACTTGGGAAACCATTTGTTTTGTCCCTCATTTTGTTGAACTGTATATTCATGCTTTCCCAAATACATTTTTCTTTACAAAATGGCAAGGGCACCAAGTCGCATTCTCCTTGATAAAGACCACCTGTATGAGAAAATTGTACATTGAACATTTCAAGAGGCACCAAGGCAATGGGGCAACGGAGGTGATTGTCTCTGCTTGTGATATATTAAGACTGTAGAAGTCACCACAAATATTCAAACTAAGGTAACATGCTTGTGGGTGGGTGGGGGTTAAAATGTGTCTCAAACCCTTCTGTAGGCTCAACGTATATCAATTCACACATCTTGACATAGCTGGTACTTTGGGTTTATCTGGGGTCAGAGGTTAGACTACAGGAAGTCCAATAGGTCAATCTCCATAAGACAAGTGAGCTCAAAATAATATTACCAGAATAATTTGGGCCACATGGATGTAACAGCCACATGAATCTACAGATGTAGAGTGACATCAGAATTGACAGGGCCTTATAGCCTGTAATTACATTATTATAAAAGGGTTACGTCAACTAGTTTGGTAAATAAAATGGACAAACTGAGTTTAGTTCTTTCCTCTTGTTATCAGAATTGCAAAGATGCTTGTTCACTACCTGACTAATTTCTACAGTTTAAAAGCTGTATCCCAATTGGCGACTATGGCTATGGCTGTCACTAAGCGAGTTGCTTTGGACATTCTATACTCTAAGACACGCACAGTGGCATGGTGTTCCAGCTGTAGCCATAGCCAGCAATTTGGACATCTTATCATGCATGTAAGGCCCTGTCTGCGTGAATGGCTTCACAAGTGGCTAGGACCGGATTTCTGAAAAGTCCTATTACTCAACACTGCCATTCAAGCCATTTTTAATAGTCGCAGCCAGAGTCGTTTGATTCAGCCTAAGCTAGAGAGGAATTTATTCATTGCAGTCTCAAGTAGAAATCAACCATGAATCGCACTCTGTAATAATGATGTCGCTTTTGCTCAAAATACCGTGCTGTCGGATAAACAATCCACCACTCGCGTGATTAACGCATCGTGCACCAGAGCGCAGTAGTGGGTCAGTTAAAAGCTTGGACATGTAAACAACACAAATTAACACATTGTCTGAGATCCTGGTACTGAACTATCTCTTGGCAGTAGTGTGAAGTGCTTATCAGGCAAATACATGTAACAAATAATAAGTATCAACATAACAAATAATCACTAAACAAATAGTGCAAGCACTTCATTGTATTCCAAACAGCAGATTACAATCGACTGAATATGATATCAACTATCCAAACACTAATTATTAACCCCTTACTGGGTTCGCATATGACTGCTGTCTGCCAAACGTCGGCCATTTTGGGAATCTGCCTCCTAAAATGGCACATACAAGATTGATCAATTCGGTAAAAAGAGTTATTTATTTCTTAATAATGAATAAACATTTTTCAAGTTTGTCAAATATAATATCTGTAGGTAGAGAATTGTTCCTAAATTGCTCTAGTGTGATAACATTGCACTCGTCATGTAATACATGGATAGTTGGTTGGCGTATCTTTCTTTGCCTTCTACCTCTGGGGGCCCAGTTCGAATCACGTAGCTTCCAGTCCCTACCGGATTGCATAGTTTCCCCTTGATAAAATTCTCTCAGGTTTTCCCTGGAAAAAATTATCTGGGGTTTTCCCCCCACTTCCAAAACTGAAACTTCCTTCCTTGGCTTCTCTTCATTTGGTTCTTGTCTAGTATAGTGATTAGGTTTGCTTTTCTGCGAGTCCTTGGCTTCACAACCAGACTTAATAAATAAAAGATGAAATTCATCAGCTGGCCGAGTAAACTTGGTCTTCCCCATCATCAAAACATGATCTCAGAACCTGAATAAATTACATGGTGTAGTCAGCTTTAAATTATAGTGCAATGGTTAAATCTACCACAACCATTCACAGCACGGACCCTAAGGTAATAAAGAAGCAATTGCCTCAGTCCTTGGGACATTTGTTTAATGGTAGAGCTAACATTGTGATTGTCATGGGTAAACATGATTTAAAGCGGTCAATGGGAAGCCGTTCACTGGCCTTGAATTTCAGGAAATTATCAAATAGACATTGAAATTTCACTGAATAGCCAAGAACTGGATTAAAAGTATTTTGATATAACTGTAATAATTTATTAATGAATTACTGATTATTTTTATTTAGATGGTAACATTGCACAATTTTCACAGAGATAAATAATTTATTTTGTTCTTCTTTTAGAATTGCTTCAGGGCTGTTAAATCGGCCATTTTAATAAAACATTTGTACTGTGAGTTACAACAAACCAACTTACCCTAGGGTGATCCTTTATAAATGTCAGTTGTGAATTGACCCCAGAAGAGTTTACGATGATGTTTGGCAGTCTTTGTCCCTAATAGTGGTTTTTTTTTTTCGCAAGTTCTTTAAAATGAGTTGTAACTTACAGCCTGAAGTGTCTGGTGTAACACAAATTTAATGTATCCTCTTAAAGACACTGGACACTATTGGTAACCGCAAAGACTAGTCTTCACAGTTCGTGCATCTCAACATATGCATAAAACAACAAACCTGTGTAAATTTGAGCTCAATCGGTCATCGAAGTTGTGAGATAATAATGAAAGAAAAAACACCATTGTCAGTTGTCACACCATGGTCACACGAAGTTGTGTGCTTTCAAATGCTTTATTTCGAGACCTCAAATTCTAAATCTGAGGTCTCTAAATCAAATTTGTGGAAAATTCTTTCACGAAAAACTACGTCACTTCAGAGAGAGCTGTTTCTCACAATGTTTTAAAATATCAACCTCTCCCCATTACTCGTAATCAAGAAAGGTTTTATGATAATTATTTTAAGTAATTACCAATAGTGTCTGCCTTTAACCAACATAGACCATGTGACATGTGACATCACATGTTTACAAAACAGTATCAGAGCCTGGACTCCCTGCAGGCATTCATTGTACACAGCTCAACAGAAGAACAAAATTAATCTTACACTAAATCTTTCAGATTGCCCTGTCAGATTTTTATCATTTTTTGAAGAAAGGGGGCACATAAAAAAATTCCAGCACTTTCTTTTACAAATCTTGTAGAAATTGATACAAAATGTCAAACTTCTCACGTGACCTGTGTAGTGTGGCAACCTTCCTGCCAGAAACAACATGAAATGTACACGGTCAACAAAAGTTACATGGTCTATAGAAACAAAATTGAATGCTCCGCTGTACATGATTTCCACGTTATCTACCTCTAGCCGGTATAGGCCCTTAATGCTAAAATAATAACCAGTAGGCTAAATGCTATACTAACAACCAGTAGGCACACATGACTACTTTCAATTCCAACCTCCACAAACATGTTTGCACATTGTCATTGATTTAGCATATTCAACCCCCATCCACCCATCTCACATTTCCAGCGCATCGTTATGGGAGAACCCTCAGCACTGATGGCCTTTTTGTAATAAACATGAAGGCGCTTCCTCCGTGCTACGTTCAGTACCTCAATGTGCCTTAGGTGTTATAATACGTACTCGTAACTGGTGCACTCTACTAGTCATGCCTACCTCCAGAGGGAACCAGCTAGCATGAATTTAACACTTTCATCACGCAGAATTATTTCTGTCTGTCAAACATGTGATTTTTGAAAGGCATTTTGAAACCAAATTATTTCTGTAAAACATGTGATTTGTGCAACAAATTTTCAAACCAAATTAATTCTATCAAACGTGTCATTTATGTATTTTGAAACATGCAGGAATACTTAATGCATCAGTATTCCTGATCTGTATATTTTTACAGAATTTCTTTTTTTTAAAGCTTGGCAGCTACTTTTGAC
The DNA here is from genome assembly GCF_032118995.1 of Asterias amurensis. Classification (NCBI taxonomy): domain Eukaryota; kingdom Metazoa; phylum Echinodermata; class Asteroidea; order Forcipulatida; family Asteriidae; genus Asterias; species Asterias amurensis. The sequence continues at coordinate 1,058,040 of NC_092653.1, read as the reverse complement.
AAACTAATTCTAATGAATTATTTTTCCCAAACTCAGAGATGCACTGCTATGGTTTTAATGGGTAAAATTTGGAAAATTTGTTTTTAAATTTTTATGAAAAGGACAATCAAATTGAAATGAATGTGCCCTACAAAAAAAACCAGTGATGCTAACTATTCCAAACACAATGAGGACGGCAAAGAACCAACTTTTCATTTTGCCATGGCCAGATTTCTGTACATATTCCCAGCAGCAACATTGAGGATGTGCCAATTGGCCGACAGACGGGTTCCCTGATTCACCTTATCCCATACCTAACATGCTTCCCAACATTTGTACGTATTAATCATCCATCCCCCTAAGCGTAGCGTGGCTTTCTTGAGTGTCACTCTGCAAAGATCAGCAGAGATCTTGAGCAGGTCTCCTGGTCTCCTCACCCTGGGGGATGATTTAACCATCCCAGAGAGAGAGAAGGGAAAAGACGGGGATGACTTCGGTTGAATCACTACGGTCAGGACGGACAAAGAGAGTTATTGGACAGTATCCTGCTACATAGGTGACCAGCAGGATGTATGCAAACAACCTACCAATTTATATATTGGGATATTGAACTAGGCTACGACATGGTATAACTTGAAAGGGAAATATAGGGTCGGTCCAAATGATTTTAAATTTTAAACCAATTTTAATTTATACCAGTGACAATCCTTCTAAGAATTGTTCGTGAATCAAAAATCTCTGCAGCTTATTTTTTATCATAGCAATAAAAATAAAAGTATCATGTACAAGCTGCAAAAACCCCTGACAAAAACATATTCAGTGTTTCACTCAAATGCGACCCCCTAAGTTGAAGACATTTCAGAGTTGGTACTGTAGTGACTTATTATTAAATGCAAGTCATGCAACAGCAGTTGTTTTGTACATTTGTATATTATTATTTGCAACATGCAACAGCAGTTCACTTTTGACAACGCCATCTTGTTTTGTGAGTTCACTGCTTGAGGGTAGTTTTTTTGTATGCAACACTGGTTCTTTGCTCCTACCTTCGACTTGATAAATTTATTCAAGGTTCATTTATCAGGAAAACCCCTTGCCTGTACATTATAACTGTATACCACCAGACTTCACTTCAAGTATCTTGGGATGATTTTGAGCCTCATTTCTCTGTGGAAAATAGACTGAACCATTCCTAGCTTGTTTGACCACCGCCTGTGACTGACACTTGGTCGAGTTGGATGGCCAAATTTATCAGTGCTTTCGAGTAAGTAAATTGACAGCTTTTGAATTTACTTCAATATATTCCTTGACACCCTAATTTGAAACATTTCGGGGTTGGTTTGTTTCCTGACCCCCTAAGTTGAAGAAATATTTGGGGTACTATCCTCTTTATCTCTTTAAAAGTACCAATAATTAAATTGACAAAGCAATATTTGTTACTTACACCATTAAAGGAACACGTTGCCTTGGATCAGTCGAGTTGGTCTTTGAAAAGCCTTTGTAACCGTTTTTTATAAAATGCATATGGGTAGAAAGCTGTTGTAAAAGTAGAATACAATGATCCACACAAACATGCCTCGAAATTGCGTGGTTTTCCTTTTACCTCGTTGACTAACACGTGGGCCATTTATGGGGGTCAACATTTCGACTCCCATAAATGGCCGACCATGTTAGTTCGCACAGTAGAAGGAAAACCACGCAATTTCGAGGCAAACTTGTGTGGATCATTGTATTCTACTTTTAAAACATCTTTCCAACCATATTTTATAAAAAACGGTTACAAACGCTTTTGTTTTGACCAACTCGTCCGATCCAAGGCAACGTGTTCCTTTAAGAAAGGGTACATTAGAAGTAACCCAATCCATTGCCAAAATAAGAAGATAAAACCTCAACCACATGAAATGAACTTGATATAAATCCATCAATTTCTGGAGTGAAATTTCACAAGACGCTTGTAGACAAATGACTCCATTCCCTTAGCCTCCATTTCCCAAGCAGCCAGCAACCTCCAATTCCAATCCAGCGAGGGAAACACAATCATGTCCCTAGCAGCACCCAAAATCAATACATTATAATTTACAAGAAATTGGAAACACTGCCATTTTCTTTCATTAACAGGTGTTTGATTCACCCATCAAATATTTACGAGATATTTTCCATGAAAAACAATCCCTGAGGCATGTTCATTTTTAAAAGTTTGAACGAAGTAGATAGAATGAGGGAAAAAGACACATAAATAGTCCGACTGAATCCCCTTGTGACAGCTTACACTACATGTATCGCATTTTAATTGTGCACATTTTTTGTGATTTTTCTCCTTCGTAAATGCTCCATGCAACATGCTGGATCTGACGTGTCCTTTTTTACATCCAGGCTATTTAAGTTAGACACATAGTTTTTACAATATTTCAAACTAGCACATGGAATTTATTGCTATTTAGGGGAAAAAAATGCATGGACAGGATGGTACAACCTTTAGTGTATTTAAAAAAAATATTTCTCTTCCCATTTTTTTTTTTTTTTGCCTAAGAAGTTGGCATGGAATTTGGGTAGTAGAACTTTCCACTGACTTCAATCAATTTGAGCACTTAGATACACAGTTAAATCATTACTTAGGATCAATTCACACAACTTTTTAACCCAAGTGTCCTGTATTTGATGTTTTGTAATGTAACCCATTTTGAAAACTGCAAATTTCTAAAAATGGATCATCCCAAATACCAACTCTAGTAACACTGACTGTATTCAAAGCACATCACAAGTTGAAAGTCATCTTTCACAACTTGGTTCACAGAGGTCATTTGAAGGTCATGAGGAGTGTAGCAACCAATACAAATATAGGGATTTAATCTGCCTTCCCTTTACACATTCAGGAAATAGGGGCGATTTAATCGGCCTGGGACCCTGCTATGGGGGTTAGGCTTTAGCAAAGAAGGTCACTGGGTTACCAGCCAGACCATCACACAATGTTAAACCTGATTGTAAACGGTTCTCTGCTTATTTTGGCTAGGCAGGCTGTTTACGGTTGAGTTGGTCTTTGAAAAGCATTTGTTACCGTTTGTTATAAAATGCACATGATTAGAAAGATATTTTAAAAGTACAATATTATGATCCACACAAGTATCACTCGAATCTGCGTGGTTTTCCTTTTACCTCGACGACAAACACGGTCGGCCATTTATGGGAGTCAAAGTTTTGACTCCCATAAATGGCCGACCGTGTTACTTCGCAAAGTAAAAGGAAAACCACGCAATTTCGAGGCAAATGTGTGTGGATCATTGTATTCTACTTTTAAAACATCTTTCTACCAATATGCATTTTATAACAAATGGTTACAAATGCTTTTCAAAGACCAACTCGACCGATCCAAGGCAACGTGTCCCTTTAAATTCATAATCATTATGTCATTATTATTTATAAACAGTTTTTATGGAAATCTTCCTAGATTATAAACAAATTCTATGGTTAATACAAATACCTACTGAGCCTGTTAGATGTACGTATACTTGGAAGTTTTGTGTTTAAAATAGCATGACGAAAAAAGAGCCTACATGTACTGAACCTTCAAGTCAAACTACAAAGCCATAAGACACTTTTTCAGAACAAATCTAAGGAATTGGTTATCTCTTACTTGCCCCAAAGTACATGCAAATGTCTTAAGACTTTCCAATGCATGATCTTATTGCTCAGGGGAGTAGGATACTTAACAAAACAATCTTCACGTAAATCTTCCCATTTCCAAATGTAAATCCAAAAACAAGGTTGGCAACGCTTGCTTTAACAAGATTATTACAACAAAATGTGAACGAAATGCTGATTCCTAGCGGCATACAACTTTCATAACGTTTACATATTACATGAAGGCGTGCTTGGCGTCAACATGTGAGAATTGGGAGTCCAACAAAAATACAATCAGCATTACGGGGTGAAAACAAATCCACACTCTGGGGGGAAAAGGTAAAGTACATGAAAAAATATCAGGCATCTACGCAGCGACAGTAGCAGGAGACTGACAAGTATCAAGTTTAACTCACAACGGACACATTCTAAAGATCACATTGCTCGTTCAATAGTACGTGGATCTTGCAACGTTTCTTGGATGTGTTCCCCAAGGTGTGAATAAGACTTTTAAAACTTCTCGGTAATGTCAGCACTCTCCGGCGCTGTGTGATGGTGATTCTTTTATTACTATGCATCTAAGATGGAAGGAGTTGCCTCTTCAAATACTTAAAGGGAAAATGTGTTAAGTTCAAAACATACCTCTGTAGTCCGACAGCTGATTTCACGGACTGCTAGAATTAATCCTATCTTGAGTTAGGACGAGTAACTCGTCCTAGTTAGGACGAGTAACCCGTCCTAACTTAGGATGGGTTCAATGGGACCCACGCCTTGGGATACAAAAACTTAACTCATCCTAAATCCTAAGACTAATCCTACATGTAAGTTAGGAAGAGTTGAAAAAAAATACATGAACAAACCTGAGGATATTATTTGGCCTGATCCATTGTGTGTTTCGGGAGAAAATAGTGAAAACTGTGCACAATTTTCAGCATAAATCACATTATCTTCAATTTGGGACATAACAACCCAAATCAGCTGATCGAGTTGACTTGGATATAATTAAAAGACACAAATTGATTCTCTAATCCACAGTTTCAACTTCCTTGCAGAATATACAGAAAACTTCAGATTTCAATTATTGTCTCTTCAAGATTTCAGACAATATTTCAGATGATACATTTCTCAAGATATTCTTTAAGTTTCTTAACTAAACATGTTTACTTAACTTTTAAATCAAATCCTGATCACTATTTACCACAGACAACACAAGGAAACAAACACAGTACTGCACATTCACTACAGCAATTTCGCCACACAATCAACATCAAAAACCTCCTAAGAAGTATTTCATTGTCGGATTATAATCATTTTCCACCATATGGTACACATATTTTCCATTTTGCAATATTACATTCTCCGAGCATCAGCCTAGAAGTGCAACAACACAAAGCAGGAAACCCAGTAAAGTACGCCCGGCTTGGCGCAGCGAACCTATGGCCTCTCGTAGTATATTGAAAGCTATGTGGCACTGTATCTCCACTTGGGAGCTAGCTGTAGTCGACTCACTCCTACCCTCAAGCTCTCTTGCCATTCTTTATTTCAGTGCGGAGTGTGGAGTCTGCTCTCCAACGTGCCGCAATGACACTGATTATTGACTTAAGACTTTGCAGATTCTTATTAGTAAATTGTAAGTGTGTACGTAATCCAGAGCTTGCCGAGCTACACGCTGAAAGTGCATCAACTCTAGCACAAGATGTCCCTCATCGACCAGTGTGTCCAAGTAGTAGCTACTCCAATTTGAATTTCTTGGGTTGGATACTGCCTCAACCTCTTTGTCCTTCTTGTGATTTAAAGGAGAGTTTGATATTATGGCTCTTCTTAAAAACTAGACCAGGAATTTCATCTTTCAGGAAGGCAAGGCTGTTTTCATTTTGCAAAGCTGGGACTTCCATTGGAACAAAAACTTCAAACTATGGTTATCTTTGGAAGGGGCACCATGACAAGACAAGAGCAACAGAGGTAATGGCCTCATCGGCCTATGTGTTATTCCAGGCTTGGAATATAAACTATGGAATTTTTATCCAAAGTGTCTGATGCCTTGATGATTGTTAAAAGGTGGCTTTATATGTTGTAACAATTTGCAGTGCTTTATTTGACACTCTTTTTTCAAGATCTTGCAAAAATAAATTGGGGAACTTTCTGCCAAATCAGAAAGAGTTGGCAGCTTTGCAGTCATTTCACACTTCACTCTGTATTCAACCAAACTGTCCTCTTAATATCAAGAACAGCTACTCTAGATTAGAACCCAGTCTGTCCAATCATAGGCTATTTCGTTTTCGTCTCCAGATATCCAACTGAAAATCTATACTGTTTATTCATGCTGCATAGTTCCTCAAGTCTCTACATGGACAGACATTAGAGTGCACTGTTGGCCATCCAACATTGTCAATGCGTGAGTTCTTCATGTGTCAACTGATGGGGATATAATAATGTGAAAAATGGGTTGAACGAGGCCAGGCTTCACAGCTTAATAATTACAGCAGTCCCAGCAGTTTGAAATACAATTGCGTTTCAGCTTTGGAGGAGTTCAATTGCCAAGCCGTGCAAGCTTCCAGGAAGAAATGTCTGCTTTACTGGAATGGTGAATAGAGAAATAGCTGGTGGATTAATATAACATAACCAACTTTAAAAACTGTGCATTTTACATCCATTATGAATGAAATGAACTCACTAAGTGTTTGCATAACAGAAGGGGATTTGAGAAACCATATAAAAGCTAAATCAGGAACAGTTTGGATTGGATGTTTGCATGTGTGTTTTAATCACTTATGAAAAATACATAGTATATAAAGGAGTCTATGGAAAGTATTTATTAATATTCCTTCATTTTCATCAGCCTTAAAAAAAAAAAGGTATTATAACCGAATCACTTGATACATAATGCCTTAATATCAGCAAGATAACAGCAATTATTTCTCCACTTTTCATAAGAGCGCAAATAACTAGGAAATAACAACCAGACAAACAAGTCTGCTGCCCTCGGATGCCTTTAACGGGACAACAAAGGCGTCTGCAATTAGTAACTTCAGGATACCGGGCTACAGTGCTATGAGTATTTCATAGGCTGTAAGACAAACTTTCTGGCATCAGGCATGCCATGCACAGGGAAACGAATCTCTTGGGATATTAAGCAATTTAGATAATGAAGTGAAATTGCATGTGTCTAAGTACCAACTCCCGTCTATATTACCCATAAACTTGAGCGCCCAAATGAGTTCAAGACTTTGGATGTTATTTTGATATATGGTGTGGATTAAGCACTACCTGCAGCGGGAAAAATGTTATGACCTCATGAACAAAATGTGGCCAAAAATAACATTTACTCTGTTGCATGTATAGTGTAATAGCTAAAAGTCACTGTGACCATGTCTACTAAGCACTGCACAAAGGTTTCTAGAAGCCACTGTCTAATTGAAGAAATGTTTACACATAATCCTAGGATTGAAATACATACATACTTGACTAGTGGCCCGAGGCCAGTAATTATAGCACTTTGGCAGTTGTTACAACCAACTATGTGCTGGGGTCTCCTCTGAACATGTAAATCCATAGACCTCATACTTAGTAAGGGAAAGACAGCTAGTAAAAGGGCACCTCTATTGACAGATTCATGTAACAACATGTTTACAGTGGCTTGGGTTTTGGGCTTACGAGTTGTGTCAAGCATGAATGTTTCTTTACACTGTATAGCCAAGAGGTTCCCAACCAATCATGCAACCATGCAAGCAGAACCAGCTGCCTTGTCAATATTTTATTAACGGTTTCATTTTAGAGTATATATTTTTAATATAGTCTGGTCTCATTGTCTAGTCTTCTTGATAGAATGTTCCTCAATTCATACAGATGAACTAGCAGTAAGCATGATCTAAGTTTAGCAGGGATGCTAGATGTAAGACTCAGGACTGGGGTAACAGCGGTATTGACCTCTAGAAAATATATAAACACTGTCAATAATTTATGATAATTGCAAATCACGCACGCATTCGGCAGGGCCCATTTTCATAGAGCTGCTTAAGAAGAACAAAATAGTAGCTTACATAAAAACAACTCTGCTTAACAGAATTAGGGTTACCGGCCAAGATACCACAACACATACTGAATAAGACTGATTACTTGGTATTAGCAGAAAACTGTTTAGCAATACGTTTGGCCCAAGTTGGCAAATGCCCTGAAGTCATGGCAAGCAAGCCATCAAATTTAAGCATTCCACAATCATGCTAATTAGAAACAGAGAGATGTTCACTCCATGTCAACTGGTGGTGTTTATGCGCAAGTGCAACTGCGCAGCAATCAAGAATGACACACACCACACCAGCCGTCAGCTCTTTTTTATGAAACCCACGGTAGGCATTTATACCAGGCATTTATTTAACACGCCTCATTGCCCTATTCATAGAAATGCTTAAAACACAAAAAGTGTCTAAGCCAAAATTTTGCTCACTAGAGTTTAGGTTACCAGCCAAAACACCATATCATACACACAGTACCGTGTTTGACTGGTGTCCTGCTTAGCTTTGTAGTATTTTCTGCTTAAGCAGCTGTAAGTAATTGGGCCCTACAGGCCTCCATCTGCCAGCTTCAGGGTAGTCTAGTTTCTACTATTAAACTCTAGTAACACAAAGCACTACAAGTTCCTCAAATTGGATTACCAGACTAATAATTTGGTTCACTGCACTTTACACATGGAAACATTGTGCCTAATTAATCTACATTATTTGATTACATAGTGGGGCTTCATGCTGTTAACGTACACTTCTGAGGGTCAATCATCTAGACATGCATAAATAACGCAGTATTCCCAAAGTTTCAAGTCGATAAAAAGCTCCTGCTTTGCAGTACAATACTGTGGCTACACAGCTGTAAGGTACAATACAGTCAACTGTACTGGAGGTTGTATAGGAGACAGACATGTGTTTCTATTGTATTTGTCTGCATACGTGTACATGTATTACCACAATTGTGTGTATTTAACAAGTACACCACAGCACAGTTAAACCGCATAACTATACCAGTCTAATGCCTTTTCTGTAGATTTCTATGAATAACAAATCCACACAAAATATATAAAACATCGATTCAAAAAACCTCAACCACAGACGTTACCCACTCATGCCCGCAAACTAGACTCACTCTCAGGCCTAGAATGTCATCTTTGAGTAGAGGGCAACGCCCCTTTCATTTTACAAAAAGCACTTCTATGGGACACTTTTAAAGGGGCGGGAATTAAGGCCAAGACCGGGGCAACAGAGACCATCGCCTACATGACCTCTGTGTAATTCCCAGCTTGTAATTCAAACACTTATCATGGCAAGGGTTTACACCAGTGTTTCTGGTTAGCATTCATAGCAATCACCCTCATTTACAGGTTTCCTCAAGCTTGTGTCTTGTGAGCTACAGTGATTAACTTCATTTATGAGCCATCCTTGGTTTCATGATCAGAAATAAGGGAATCAATGTGTGGCCAAGAGGTTTTCAACTAGTGGTTTAATCCCAACGAGGCCTGGTTCTTGATAATTTTACCGAGACAAAGTCGAGGTAAATTATGAAGAACCAGGCCTCGGCGGGTTCAGCACACTTTGATTCCCATTCACAAATACCTTGTCGGTCAAAAAGTAAAATAAATGCAAAACATATAATTGTTCAATGATTTCTTTCAACACAACACCCCTCCAGCTATGAAATGGTAAGGCCCTCCGCCGCCCTTGGGTAAACAACTCCTTATAAGGAAATGCTATGCGATCGCGCGTATCGTGTGATGTGGCATGACTGTCCTGGCTGTTGCTCTCGACCAATAGGAATGAAGAAACTGTCTTATAAGCTCGCGTGTCACACCCATGCTGTTAACACTTTTTACTGTGCATTAACAAAAGGTTAATGCACGTCCACGTGATGCGCTCTCAACCAATAGGAAAAGCGAAACTGTCTAAGGTATTTATGAATATGTAATAATAATAATTATTGTTTTACTTTGTACACAGACCCTACAAGGACATCTACAATCCAGGTACTGCAGCAATGCACTTAGTGAGGTTACACATGACAGGATTTGAACCTGAAACCAAAAACACCACACAGCAACCACCTCACCTCAACAGCACTTCAACGGTAGCCAAGCCCTAAACTTCCAATCATAAAGACCTATATTGTGTTGTTCAAAAACAGCTGCAATGTCACAGTCTCACTCTCTCCTGTAATTATATTCACGTGTCCCCCCCCCCCTAGCGAATCCCTCGTTTGTCAATTATTAAGTTTCATAAACAATTAAGTTTGGACACATCTGGCGCTATGCAAATATTCACTTTCTAGTTTGGAGTGCAATCAGGAGCTATTTTCATTATGAGTTTATGGGTGCCGTTCTTTCCCCGTGTTGCCTTACATACACAATGTCAAGTGACAAGACACAACGTTAATAGCAGACGCTAAACTGCACTTGTGAATACAATTTTGTGTTATTTTGCAAACAAAATTGTCTTTGTTGTTTGTTTGTTTGTTTGTGTGTGTGGGGGGGGGTCCCTTTAGAATATCAATACTCCATAGCAGTTTTAACTTCTTTTCTTCGCAAAATGAAGTGCTTGAAAATACATGGGGTACATTTTTATAAACGATTGCTTGCAGATGTGAAACATGATGCTGGTATTTTGACAGATTATAAATCTGGTGTTTCTCAAACAAGCTTGAAATAGATGGGCTCATTGAAACATGCTACTTACTGTTTGCTACTTGACACTTCGTTATCAGTGAAATATTATCCGGTAAAAACCTAGGCATAAAATGGCTCACAATGCATTTACATTCATTTGGATTTATCAATGTTTATATTTATTTATTTTTCCACAAATTTTCAGATGCACCGCCCATCCCTAATGTTTTATGGGAATTTATCTTCTTTTTAAACTGATCTATATAAAATTTATCTTTAAGTTAATTTCTTTCAGACACACATCAACATTCCAAAGGAAAACAACAAAACAAACCTAAATTTTTCAGGACTGATCATACTGAATGGTACTTTCGAAAAAAAAGGATAACAAAAAAGGCAAAACTATTCAAGCATTTTTTAGATTCAAATGTTTAGGGTGAAATCATTTCTAAGTTATATTACCTGGAATTGAATCCTTCCTCAAAACAGTTTAAAGTGCTTCCCACCAAGTAAGTTCTTTATAGCCAGTATTGTTTTGGAGTATTTACCAAAGTAAGACCCTCTCTTTGATCTGTTCCAATTTTTTTTTTTTTTTTCCCCTCTTAGTAACAGCCATGAGCACTATTTGTAACAAATATATCTCAACGGCTTCACTTTTCCAACATTTCTCTCGTTATAGTCAACAACGGACGACAAATTACTTAAATTCTAACTAGTTGCATGTTTTTCTCTCTTTCCATTCAATAACAGCCCTGGGCATGAATTGTAGCAAAAACACTAACTTTCCCAACATTTGTTCTTGTCTTTTATTCCTACCTTGTCACCAACAGAAAAACGATAACTTCAAATTGTAATAAGTTGCACGTTTTCCTCTTTTAAAAAAATTAGGCCTGAGCAACGGAAATACAAGGGGAAAAATCTATTCAAAAATCCCCTTTTCTTTTACTCCTTTCAGGGAGTATACACCAAAACCGAAATTGGTCCTACGTTTCAATTTGAACAAATGCACTAAAAAGAACCTCAATTTGTACCAGCCCTGGTCTTGCACCTGCCTATTACAGCATCCCACCCTTAACAATTCATAGTCTCAAGAGGACACCACTCCAAGGCCCATACCAACTGACTATACGCTTGACTCTTTGTTTTCTTCCACCCTTAACCCAACAAGATGTCACCCACAAAAGCCCACAATAGTCCACCCTAACCAGACACAGCAGTACATAGCCTTTTCATCACTACTTTTATGTACTTCATCAACATACATCCATTTATACCCTCTGTTCTTTTTGTCACTTGTGATTGTTGGTTGCTAACCCATAATAAATCTACTGGCTTATCACAGACATGGACATTTCATGTCTAGTGTTGGGGTTGTGTATGGTGAGTTTCCATCAATCATTCAACTTGTATCTCAAGAGGCAGAAAGCTTTGTCAATATGAATCATTCATGGTCCAGTGAACATACATACTACACCTATGTGAATTTACTACTTGTTCGTCTATTGTGTCTCATTTAGTGAGCGTGTTCCCCCCCCCCCCCCCCCCAACTCGCTCCTAACCTCACTTTGACCTGACTTACCAGGCGCCAGGAAGGTCAAAGAAAGTCAAGAAATTGTACAGAATACAAAATTTGACATTTTCAAAATGATTCAATAATTGAGCATCATTCGTGTATCATGTGATCATATTCCTTTTTCAACGAGTATCACTCAACAACTCAAGGTTTTTGCAGGCGCTTTTAATGGAAGTGTGACTTTTCCATTTGGCATATTCAGTCATTTTCTGAAAGATTTGAGCCATTCAAGCCATAAAAGCCAACATATTTCTCATGGTTAACTACAAGTAATATAGGTTTTCTTGGTCAAATTCGAGAAATGAGCAACCAATTTCATTTTCATGCGTTCGAATTAAAGCTGTTTTCCCTTCCCAGTTGTTACTGCGTTTCAAATTCAGATTTCGGCCATTCAATTTCGTTTTGAGGCATTAAAGTTCCTTTAGCAATCTGTTCAATTTATCGTTTTGTCGTTCTTATTCGTGACACACACGCCTCAAGAAGCGTCTGCGAATTTGAATGCTGCTTGGATGAATTGTTAAATTGAATTATTATTTTGTTAAACCGAATGACGCAATCTCTACATTTGACTAATCATAAAACGAAATCGAATGACCCTTTTCAGTAGAATTCGATTTCGTGCGAAATAGAATAGGCTGCTGGCTAAATTGGCTGCTCACTTTCCGAAATTGACTGAGAAAACCTTTACTTTTATTTTATTGTAAGATTTCTTGTTTATCATCACTGACCACCTAGCCAAGGAAGATTTTACCCTTTTTTTCCAGTTTCATTTTCTGAAATGTCAGAGAGTATGTCAACTTGGAAAACATTACATAAAAAAATCAACTCACGACATGACCTTTATTTTGACCTTTTTGACTGAGTGGATACAACAACAAAATGTGCCTCACTCATTTAGAAGCATTCAATTTTAAATGTGTCGTATTTTGATGTATTTAGCAGACCGGGTGCTTAGAAAACACCCAATGGTGGATTGGATTTTAAATAAATTTAATTGATTTTAAAATAATTTTAAGCATATCATCTGATAATTGTGATATAAACTAGAGAGCAAAGTGGAACTATTCCTTTAAAACCATCGTAGACTTTCTCGTTTCACCAATTTCAGTTTTTAGATTTACGAGGATCTTTACACTGAAGAACAAACATGTTATTGGGACTATGCTTCCTTGTCTGACAAATGAACAGTAAGGTTGAAATATGTATCCGGTGTTGTCAAAAGACAGTCTATGTGAAATTGATAATGCTAGAAATATTCCAACTCTGTCTGTTTACATTTGGGTTTTGTCATTAAACAAAACCAACACTCCTTATCTCCCCGTGGAAGGAATTCCAAACATTTATTTTGTGATAAAAGCATTTGATAACTCCCAACTGGGTGATAACAAAATGCAGTTTTTTTCTTTCCACTCAACATTTAAAAAGTGGGCATTCCTACTCAAGTTTGTTTAAATGTTTCTAAAAGTATTTTATTGATTCTGTTTGCTAGTTTGATAACAAACATTTGTCAACCAAAACATGTAGCAGGATTTATGTCACATTTGCATTTTTTTTTTTTTTTTTTTTTTTTTTTTAATATTGATATTGCCAAGAAATATCCCAACAAGTATGAAGAAACACTCCCCATAAAAACTATATCACAGCATGTTATGGGTTTCTAGAAATCATGACAAATGTTGGACATTGGACGAGGTAAGGCTGCAACACTAATTTCCAAAAGACAAGTCAAAAGACAATTTACAACCCCAAAAATATTTTCAAATAATTTTGTTTAACAATTGTTAACTGCTATTGTTCGAATCTCTTTTCACATAAAGTGCAATGACAAGAGTTTGCATTTGGAAGAGATCTTAGAGACACAACAAATCTCTCCAAGTAGTTCTTAGCAATCTCAGTATTGAACGAAAACGTTTTCCCCTCCTTTTTAAATTCCATCCCCTACTTTCTGAAATTACCAAACAGTCTAGTTAATCCACTGGCCCTACTGAGTACATCCTTTAGGAGTATTCATTTAATCCACTGGCCGTACTGAGTACATCCTATAGAAGTATTCAACGGAGTGAAAGATAAATATGAAGCTAATCAAATTAGAAAGATCACAAAAGATTCTCAGACTACTCTAACCAATTGCCCTAGATAGCAGGTCAGACCATGAAATCTTGAGTGTGTATCACTACTAGATGCATCTAGGCCCCACAGATTGTCCAGTACTCTGTGCTGCTGGCCTGTACCTAGTGATTCTCCTGATAGGGTTTAAAGCTATTTTCATACAGCAGCAATTTAGCTGGGGTCCGTACTTCATTTGAGCATGGTTTTAAAGCAAATTAAGGAACTGTGTAAAAGGGCAACAATATTTGAGCTAAAAAGTCTGAGGTCCCAAGTGAAATCTCAAACTAGTCATCCTTTATGGATGTCAAATCTAATCCTAAAAAATCCTTAAATTTTAAATATTATTATTATTATTATTATTATTATTATTATTATTATTATTATTATTATTATTATTATTATTATTATTATTATTATTATTATTATTATTATTATTATTATTATTATTATTATTATTATTATTATTATTATTATTATTATTATTATTATTATTATTATTATTATTATTATTATTATTATTATTATTATTATTATTATTATCCTCATTGTTGTCCTTTTACAGGAGGTGCAATTATTTCTACCTCCATGCTATAATTAAGCAAAGGACCCTTTACTATTGATGTTGTGTGAACAGAGCTTTAAGGAGAAGGCATTACTACCTTTTGCACTACCAGTCATTTGGTTGATAAGCAGTTTGCAACACCTAATTTCTTTCTTTTGTCCCCCTTCAAGAAATGTAAACATTTTCAGTGGAGAAAAAGCAGTGAATGTTTAAACTAATCTCGTCGTACAGGGTGAAACAAATCTCGCAATTTCACCGACCGTTGAAATCGATCACTAGCTGTGCATAGTTAAAACTTGTCTAGGTAACGACACAAACAGTACAACTTCTCAGATATTCCACTTGTGAATATTTTTAAACTACCCTCCACTCTGGATTGTTCTCACACCAAGTGTTTTAACGCAATTTCCCAAAGTGTACCAGCCTTTAAATTAACCAAACTTGCAAAGCTTGAGACTCATGTGATTGGAAAGTACAAGAGAAAAGAGAACAAATGGAGTGCAAATTAACAGATAAATTAGTCAGTTTCCCCTAAGGGCAACCACCTATCAACTCTCAGGTTCCTCGGAACTCAATTCTGTCTGTCGAATATCGGAGGCTTTGGCGCCATCTTTTTTTAAACAATTCCTTTTTTTTTTGCTACAAATAGAGGTTTTCTTATTTAGTGAAGATTTGCATCTTGCAATCAGGGAGATATTGTATACCAATCAAGGAGATATTTAGATTACATTCAACATAATTGGGAAAAGGTTTCCAATGAAACTGGGAAAGCTTTCCACAATCAGTAAGACTTCCCAAGTTGTTTATCAGAACATGGAAAGATTGGGGGGGGGGGGATTTTCAGGGAACCTTCTGAAAAATCAAGGAGAACTGGCAGCTCTGGATTTCAAAACTTATGGGAAAAATCCTTCTTTAAGTATCTCAATACAGGTGTTGTTTAGTTTTTTTTATAAATGATGAATAATTTAATTATTGATTACATCACAGAGTGGGTTATAGTTGCAAGCTTGTTACACACCTCTCACTTTTTGAGGCAGTGTTGGGGGCCTGGCTGTTAAAACACCTGCTTTAGTATGAAAGGTCAGGGTTCGATTCCAACCCAAGGTGCGCGTATATTTGTTTACTCTACACTATTTGAGTCCAAAGTGCTTGATCATCATATCATGGCAAAGGGCAAACCGATTTTATGAACTATATTTAAGCTAAAGAAAATAATCATAGAGAATTTACACAAGAATATGATTTATCTTTTTTAAGAATTGTGTACTTTTTACTCTGTGATAATTTTGTCCTATCACAGAAGCACCTTGATGCAAGTCTCCAATTTTAATTTAATTCACCTTTTCCATCATTCCAATAGACGACTTATGTCAAAATCATTTAATTCCATCCTATTTTTTCGTGCCAAAGTGGACTAACTTGATGACCAGATGAAATACAGATTGCTTGTGAGAATACCGTTTACTTCTACAAAGCTAATCACTAACTTTAATTTAGAATTACTCTCTCTCCACGACACTAAGTTGATGAACGCTTGCTCTAATTCCACTGACATTTTTGTATCTTGAAATGCAAATTCATTTTTGCCGTTACTTTACTGTAAAATCAAGGACAAGATTAACATAGATTAGCAGTGATGTTTATAACTCATGTAGAGTCGAACTGCTCACTCCAATTTACCTCTGTCCTCTCTAACTAAGTTGACAAATCGTCGTTCTAATTTTAGATGACCATTTGGGTCGAATAAATGCAAATTCACTCTCTTAGCTACACACAAAGTGCACAACTGTTAAGACAAGATTAAATATCATTAATAATGGCTTTTACTTTCTTTGTAAAAGCAAAACGAAACTTCAAGAACACAAGCTCTCCTTTCCTTAATTCAGGTGATGAATGGTTGCTCTAATTTCAGTCAATGGATACCTCAGCTGTCTTGAAGACAAATAGTCTCCACTGACTGTGAGAGAGAGAGGGAGAGGGAGCCGAAAGAGCGTTGTCTTTAGAAGTCACCTGGCCTCCCTGAACTGCTCAGTAACAGGAACCAGTATTAACTAGCTCTAGACATGACCCTAAATTGAATCATTATATATCCTCTATACACTGAGTCATGCTTTCTGCACAGCGGGAACTGTAGAGCAACCGGGAGCCGTTCAACTCAACTATCAAATACATATTTGTTACGTCCAACTATGTCTGGATTAACTCTCGTATGATGGCTGTAAATATCAATTTCTGTTCATTAATTATAAATAGTAAAGGGATAAAGAGTAGCAGACTTCTGTAAGGAAAAATACAGATTTCAACCCCATTGTCAGCCATGATGAACTCAACTGTTTTCTTCGTATTAACCATTCTTAAATAACCCAGACAGTTTATTCATTCTGATTGGTTGAGATGGGATCAGGTGGCCAAATGTAAAGTACAGACATGGTAACAAGTGTTGAAACATAAGCAGCAGCAGTGGACAATATTCACTAATTGACGCACAACGCAATCAATACTCAATGCAAATTCTATTAGTACATGCCCATCAATCTGACAAGCATTGAGCGTCACATGCCATTTGTTTCTTCAAAATCAGAACCCAAACAAATTTACAGAACAGTTAACAGATTTTCCATTCCCATTATTTTTGTTTCTACAATAAGAACGTTTATGAGCAGGAATAAAACAGTAGTGTGACTGGACCAAAAAATTGTCTCAGCTCAAATTGCCTTGTGGTTTAGACCAAGATTAGGACCACCGGGCTTGCCAGGAGGTCCAGAAACAAGACAAGATGCTGACTCAATTCCATGATATTTAAGCTTTCTCAATCATGGAATCACTTCGAGCATGCTTCTAGTCAAATATTTGTTTGTTTTGTTTTATAGTTTATTTAATTGTGTACAAATTAAATGACTCACACATATATAAGTATACTTTCCCCAGTCACCCTCATTAGTTGTTACATGCATTCTCCCTAATTAAGCCTACTTCAAAGAATACTTTGGAGGCTGAAGGAGATTTTCAGATAATCCTGAAATCAGAATAAAATCCTTAGAATTCACACGCCTGAAAGAAGCATCTGCTACTGTGTGATTACACACAGTTTATAGACAAGATTCCTAAGTTACTGGACTTTGGAGAAATTCAGCAGGAACTCTTCAATCTCAATTAGCTTTAGTGGTACCATGCAGCTGAATATGATCCGCCAGAAAATTCATATCCAAAGTCTAGCACCCCTTTGTATCGCTCACGTTTCGTCCCTTGTAATGATTCCAAAAAATTTCTCTCCTGAACAATTTAAGTTCCCAACACACAAAGAATGTCGCAGTACGAACCAACATGAAATTTGAACACCATAGTTAACATCAAGTCTCCACCATCTGAACGGCACTCAATGTAACAAATCACTATCAATATATAAGAGAACATGACCGCAGTCCGCTATCCGCAAGAAAACGCCACATAAAACATTCACTTCCATTACTCTGTTTTTAATTAAATATAGGGTATTGAATGCGACTGGAGTACTAAGTGCAGTAGGCACACAATGGATGAGTTGGGCTCAGTAGATGATGCTAGACTGTAGAGACGTCATTAGCGTGACTACTCAAGCATATGGCTCATTCCGTCTGACAGACGCTACTGTCTGACAAAATGACTGAACTTTCAAAGCTCAAAGCAAAATCCCAAAATAAAGACGACTAAAAAATAAAGCTGACAATGAGGCCCCATGGCAAGGTCAAATTGGTAACATATTTCAGAAATTAATGGAAGTTAATTTATCCTTACTCTTGCTGTGTTCAGAAGCCAAACTCTGATCTGCTAAAAGGATTTGGGTACTTTTTCAAAGTGTCCATAGATTTACATTAAACTTACAGGGTTTGAAGATAATGATAGTGGAAAGCTTCCCTTCAAATCTTACTTACTGAGGTGCTGTTGTTTTAAACAAATTAGTAAAACAATGTCATGAAAATAAGTTTGTAAATGATTAAAACAATTTTCGTCTCATGAGACGAAAATTATTTTCATGACATTGTTTTACTCATTTCCCCCAAACTACAGCACCTCAGCATGTAGTATTTTCAGGGAAGCTTTCTGCTAGCATTATCTTCAAACTGTGTAAGTTTAGTGTAAATCTGTGGACATTGTGTTTTTTGTCCTACAAAAGTTACATAGACCCTTTAAGCACAAAAATAAGCTTATCAAAACTAATGCTGTACCAGAACATGGTTACCAGAAGTACCATCTAATATGTACCATTTGTGACTGACATCCTGTATTTATGCTAAGCTGAATGATTGTTTTCAATACATTGCTTGAAAGCAGCTCTATGCAGCTCAGAAGCAAAATTGTTTTGTGCTTAGTTTCTTTTCATGATTCAGCAGCTATATGAAATTGGACCCAGGCTAATGAACGAATGTTTCTCTCTGATTATTCAATGGTTTAATTCCGCTTGTTAGAACCACGGTGAAGCTAGTCATGTCACCAAATTGTTCCCTGGTGCACGATACAAAATTAATTCCAATTTCCTAGTTGCCTATTCACTGATCGTAAAAATGGTATTTCATGTCAAGTTACATACCGGTACACTGTTAACCTTAAATATTGTAAAAGGGGGTTATTAGCAGGAAAACATAAAAACTTAAAATAGTACGGCAAGGAAAGTTCAAGATTTTATCTCCTACGGAGCAGAGGATTTACAATTACGTCCTTAAAAACAAAGTTCCTGCAAACGTAATTAGATATGCAGGCCCTAGTATCAGACTTAAAAAGAAACCAAGTATATTTTGGAGAGTTGTGTTTTTACTTAGTCATGCAGTTTGATGCACCAATGAAGGGCAAGGACATTGGCATTTTTACTTAAAATTAAACACCATATTTGATTTGGTATAGTGCCTAATTACCATAGAAGTGAGCTAACCAAACATGGGACGAGAGAAAAATCAATTGGTCCTCATTGGGATTTGAACCCAAGACCCCTGATGCTCCCGGCAGATGTTCCAACAACTGAGCTTTGAGTCACAGCGGCATACTCCCTTAGGGTTTTTCCTAAAACCACATTTTTCTCTCAGCAAATAAACAAACATAATGATTTGGTGTTGCTTATAATCACCATAGAAGTAAAATATAAACCAAACATGGGATGCAAGAAAAATCATATGGTCCTCGTTGGGACTTTAAGTTCTTAATATTGCTAAACACTATTAAAGCGTCTTGATGACAGACAAAGCACAAGCACAAGTATTTTATATTAATGTGCTTGAGAACCTCACAACTGCACAGCATTTATTACGCCTTCTAGCATATACTTTATTTGAAGCTTTTCAACCAAGTACCAAGGACATCGTTTAAAAACGTCAGACATGAATCACTGAAAGCGACATTGTCAGGGGGCGACTTTGCCAAGGAGCGACATTGTCAGGGGGGCGACATTTTCAGGGGGGCGACATTTTCAGGGGGCGACATTTTCAGGGGGCGACATTGTCAGGGGGCGACATTGTCAGGGGGCGACTTTGTAAAGTCTCTGGGGCGAGCCGGTTAGGGGACAACTTTGCAGGGGGCGAGTTGACCAAATCTTATCACAATCACATCCTATTTAGCAGAGATAAACTCCTTGTTGCGGGTAATTAACTTTAAAGAAAAACACTGAAGTCACTCAATTCCTTGTATATTATTCAACATACAACATGTAGGCCTACACATGAATTTGTAATGCTAAATTTGCAGAGAGGGTTAATGAAACATTGCAGGTGGCTGGAGGCGTGTGCACTCTGCCTCTAGGGCCCTTGGTAATGTGTACATGAACCAAGAAGTCTTTGTGCACCATTAGGGTACAAACACTTCCCTCCTACTATGTCTACATGATGTTCCCTTCACCAGGCCTTTTTGTGCATGTAATTTTTTGTGCTTTTTATCATATTAACTACCTTTCTGTACATTAGAGAACATAATTCATGATTTTTAATGCAATATAGCGTCTTTTTAATCAGTATTGAAGAAATAAATAAACCATTAAAAATAGACTAATACACTCCAAAGTGGTCTGATGATTATTCATAGTTAAATTGAATGTTCAATTGTGTACATATTCATTTATTAGCAAGCATACAATTTCCCTCGCACTACCAAGTGCTTTTAAACTCATCCCTTGCAACTCGAAATCTTCTGCAATCAATCAAAGCTCACTCTCCACCCCCCCCCCCCCAAAAAAAACATTTTTAATTTAAATCTTGCTTAAGAAAAAACTGTATGAAAATCTTCCTTGGGCAGTAAAAACACAAAAAATATTAAATTGATAACACCATGAATTGCTAATTGGAAATTTGACTTCCTTGAATGTGAGTGTTAATAATTAAGAACGTTTAACCTTGACTCTTTCTAATATCTGTTCACCTTAGCAGGCTTTCAAATTAAACGCTAACAAACAGGCATGAAACAAGAACAGTGTCACTATCACAATAATTTCAACGCCAGCCGTAAATTAGTAAAAGCTCATGGGACCTTGTAAAACCATCAATAAAACATGATCATGTACAATGTTATCGGGAGACCTAAGGGACGTCGTCGACAGGCTCGTTGGGAGTGTCAATTCCTCATCATCCCCAAGACTTCTTAATTGCAATCATCCCATACACATGCAAGCTATTACTGTTTAACAAGAACATTTCCGCATGTAACAAAACCCCCAAACATAAGTTCCGCAATAATATATAATACATTTAAAGGGAATGCAATGACTTCTTGAAACTTAAAGACAGCATCCAAAGGTTACCCATCCTTCAACTAAATAATTCTATGTTCAAACCCAACTTGTATCATTTCTACTAGTCAGTTTCCCTTTATATTTTTTATTGTACACTAACTTGTGATAGGTGTATGTCAACAAACGCAGAGCTGTTCTGTGATGTTTTAACTTGAATAACGCTACAGACCACTTTCTTGATAAGAAATAGTTTTTATATTGCATTTTATCGCGGGCGCCTCAGAGCTTTTAATCATCATTTATTTCAAGACAGGTTTTTGAATTTTCTGAAACTATGATATCCGTGTATGTAACACCTTGTAATGGTTTACAAGGTGCTAAGTCCCATTCAGCAGCCTACTGAAAGAAACGCCATGGCAATACTCCTTCTCTCAGTGACAAGTGCACTGTATCTGGGTGCTTTAACTTGCGATACACAACACAAGTTCTGATTGATCATATTATTATGGCTTCCTATTAAATACGTCCCATACACATACAAATATATTATAGGGAAACTATTAGATATGGTTCAGTGAAGATGCTGGGTGGATTGTGAAACAGTTTGCTAACTGGTCTGGCTACCTACCTAAAGACCAGCCAACATTTGAGTCTTGCAAACAGGGAGATTTTGCAAGAGATATTTATAATTAAATTCACTGTAGTGGAAAAGTGATAAGTAAGGTTTGCGGTAAGACAATGTAGTTGTAAGGTACAGTGGGAAAGGTTTCCACAATCAGGGAAACCATTTAGAACTACACAATCAACATAAGGAAAAAGATTCCCTGGAAAGATTGGTTCATTTTTAGGGGATGTTCTGTAGAATCAGGGAGACTCAAAAGCTTGTTGTCTATTACAAAAGGACCAATAATTTGGTTGATTTAGAAGATTATGAACAAACTCTTTGCACATATCAAATTCAAGCATTCTCCTCTACCATCAATCCGCTGCCCAAGGTTAAACACCTGAGGACAAATCAAAATTCCCTGAAAGTGGCCCAGCTGGCTAGTTCAGTTTTAAAAAGCATTCATTAGGAAATATTGGCTTCTGAAAAAACAGAGACAGACACAGTGAAACACTTTTCCCGAAGCACATCACAGCAACAAAGAAGGGTGATCCCTTGTACTATCATCTCAACCTTGATTGCATTAATTCTGGAGTAACATTGCGAGGACCATGACAAGGTTGGTGGCTGGCCGCCGTTAACAAACCGAGCCAGTCCTTTATCACTCGTTGACACATCCCCATGTGATAAGGTTTTGACCAATCAGAGTCTGTTAACCATCCAAGGTATCTTTCTTCTTTTTTGAAATGCCAAGATTAATGAACCTTCGAAACCGATTCATACGCAAATCTACATTCATAGTGGTGCAGAAGTTCTTATTGCGTTGACATTACAACGCTGTCTGAACATTGCTTGTTCCACTAGCATGAGCCGCTTCACATGACAGACTTTTACATTTCACATGACAGCTCGACATAACCAGCAGCTCATGCCGTTTATTTAAACATGGGCCGGGTGGTTTAAACATTTCCACATGAGCCGCCCTGAATGAACATGAATGGTTGGGCCAGGTGGTGAATCTAGTTTCCGTTCATAGGAAACTCTTCTCAAACCCCATGAGAAGATTGACGTCTGAGGTCTATGTTCCAATAAAACAAAACCCTATGTCCTAAATAACTCACTAAAAGACGATGCCCAGTCATACAGCATCTCAAAAATTAGGGGGAAAACGCAACACATATTATTTTCTTCTTTTGACTTCTTAAAAAATTATTACGTGTCCTTAGGCTTCATACATATTTCATACTCAAATAAATTATCTTAATAGGTAATATTCAGACGTAACTCTTGCGGGAGAAAGATTTGAATATGGGTACCCCCCCCCTCCCCTAACCGAACCTGCCACTCACAAAACACTCTGTGAAGCTCTACAATCAGTACTGCTACAGGGCAATATACAGTGTACTGTGCATGTACATATCACAGCCAACCACAGGACTCAACACACCCATGACCTTCCAATGTAAAACCACAAGGTAACCCAGCTTGGGCGGCCACTTGTTTCTGCCTGTAACATTTCCATCACATGATTAAACACAGACTTGATAACTCCATGATACAACCATAGAAAAAGGACAATGATACAACTAAGTTATTTCGAGTTGCAATCAATCGCTGGTCTGTTGGAGGATGTTAAAGGAACACGTTGCCTTGGATCGGTCGAGTTGGTCTTTAAAAAGCGTTTGTGTTCATTGTTATAAAATGCATTAGAAAGATACCTAAAAAGTGGAACATAATCGAAATTGCGTGATTTTTCTTTTACCTCGTCGACAAGCACGGTCAGCTAATTATGGGAGTCAAATTTTTGACTCCCATAAATGGACGACCGTGTTAGTTTGCAAGGTCAAAGAAAAAACCACGCAATTTCGAGGCAAATGTATGTGGATCATTGTATTCTACTTTTAAAACATCTTTCTAACCATATATGCATTTTATAACAAATAGTTACAAACGCTTTTCAAAGACCAAATCGACCGATCCAAGGCAACGTGTTCCTTTAAGTGTAAGAAAAACTAGATTGCTCCACAGGGATTCTACACAGCCTTTAGAAGTGACAGTTAGAATTTTAAGTTTTAAAAAATTAAGATGTTTCTAATTCCCAATTCCTAACTTACAGATTTCCCTTAAAAAATAATCCTTTTGAACATGAAGCACATTCCGCCCAGTAACTCCACTTTGGGGCAATTTGTATCCACATCATTCCAAGCTAAACAAACATCCTGCCAGTCAGGAGGCTGGTACACCTAACAGCCAAGCTTGCCTTATAATCCACTTCAAAAGGGCCCAATTTAACAAGGCATTCATACCCTCTCACAGAATGCAGTCAAACATAATGGTGCTAATATCAATGGTGAAAAACAGTCAGCTAGTCTGTATTGTGTACAGTTAACACCAGGGGAGTGGATTGAGCTTGAATAGGGGTCAGGAATAGACTTCAAAAGCCACTGACTAACAAGATTTCATCATGTATAGGTGTTGCTTGTACATTACCACCTAAATCCTATAATGTAGGGAGGCTATCTATTGAAGTTAGGGGAACTAGTTTGGTTTCCAAAATTTACATTTTTTCACAAAGAATAGTATAGAATGTCCTTTTTTATATCAATATAAACCACAAGGGAAACTGACTGGGTAAATTTTGAAATGAAAATGTCCTTTTTTTGACAGATTGGTATTTGTTGTGATGGGAATGTAGGACATATACATTTTGTAATCACTCTAAACATTAATGGTTATAACAAAACATTTGGATAGAAGCCTACATTACGGTAGCTTTTGATAATATATAGCACTTTGGGAAACACGTCATTTTGAAGTAAGGTGGCTATGTAAAAGATGTATGTTTTTATGCCCCAAAATTTGAATCTGAGAAGCGTGTTTCTCAGACTGCATTCCTGTTAGGGATTATTCTTCCTGCGTAGACATATTCACTTGGGATTTTCAGACTAACTCAAGAACGGAACCACATTTTGAAGTGAAACAAGAGTTGTTTTGAATGTGGAAATAAATGTTATATTGATTGATTGACTGGTAGTTTTATGATATAAGTATACATATATTTTAAAACAACTGCATGGATTTTTTTAACCAAAGGTACATGAATACTTTGCTTAACAACACGTTAGTTTCTAACTTGTTGTAGTCTCCCTTACAAGCCATAATTTCAAAAGTTATATTTGAAGAACAAGTCAGTCTCTAACATTCTAACACGCCATCATTTAACACAAACCTTTCACAATTGATTAAATAAATTCTATAATAAATACGCCTCCAACACGAGTTGTTTTGATCGACTATTTTACTGAACGTAAATCGCTTCAAATTGACCGGATCCAATTTTTTTTTTTGCAAGGCACATATCATAATTTATCACCACTTTACCAATTTCCACAAGATCCAAAATCCTGAAATTTTGATCTAAAGGGGGAGTCAGTATTGCCCCCAAAATGATGAACTTCCTGTCTGAACAGAGGAAGCTTGTGACAAGAAAAGATCCGAAACCCATCAGGATAAAGAATAATACAAAAAACCTTGTCTTAAATCCTCTTTCATCGGGGTCCATTCATCCAAACCACCTGTTTGACATCGTGCAAAATTGAGATGCTTCTCATTTCAGCCTGTCTGAAAGCTCCAGTACTGAGCACTAAGAAATTGTTTGGCTCCTAGAAATAAATCAACCCGCCCACCCCCTTTCCTAAAATGAACTGGTTGTGTAAGAATTTGTCAACGAGAGGAAATTTATATAAAATGAGGGAAACAGGGGAGTGAGAATCATTTTGCACAGCTGTCTATAAACTTGAGCAAACATGGCTTTGATTTCCATTATTTCTTAAATAACTATTTTTTCAGATTTTTTACTTTTTTAGTCACAATTTTCTCCAAGATGAAACTGAAAGCACTAAGTGGAATAATTTCTCAAACCACTTTGTTCTCTTCAAAATAAAGTCAGCTTTCCAATATATCGGATGAACTAGAAATTTAGCCCATATCAGTTTAATGAAGACCCGCTTCTGTGTTTTGGGTACACCTAATGTATTCATATGTCCTTGTTGTCCCTTGTCTTTGTTTGTGTTGCTTTGTTGTATCATACTTCATGTATGTCTGTCCATAGGTTAGGGCACAAAAGCATTTTGCTTAACCTTGCACCTTAATGTTGTCTTTAAGTTGCTGCTTATTTTTGAAGTATTGCGTACCTATACCTCATACTATAATCCTTGTTTTAATCTCGACATATACATTGTTGTATTATTGACAGCATTGAAATAAATAATAATAATAATGAACCATTTTTGTAGAGCGCATATCACAATCACTATGCGCTTTGAGAAGAAAACAAAAGAGAAGTAAAAGTTAATAGAGATGTGAAGTAAATACAAAAGGAAAATTTAGTTGATACAGAAAGAAGTACTGAAGGCTATTGCAAAAATAAATGTGTTTTTAACTTTGTCTTAAATAAATTCACTGTTTGAGCTTGTTTTATGGTGTCCGGAAGACTATTCCATAATTCTGCTGCTGCTGCTGCAAAAGCTCTGGCCCCATAAAATTTAGTAAAAGTCGAGGGACAAACTAAGAGAGACCTGGATTTAGAGCGGAGATTACGAACTGGATGATATTTTTGGATGAGTTCCTTGAGATAAGTTGGGCCTAAACCTTGCAAACATAAGAAAGTTATGAAGGTATCTTATACTGAATACGGTGTTTTATCGGAAGCCAATGTAAATCATGCAAAATAGGAGAAATGTGTTCACGCTTTTGAGTACGTGTCACCAATCTAGCAGCAGAGTTTTGGATTCTCTACTGACACTAACCTTCTGTTTAGGTTACAACATTTTTAAGGTTGTTTGTAAACGTTTTCAGTACAGACCAGCTAAATAAAATAACTTCATAGAAAACATTCCTCCAAAATGAAACAACTTGATTTTAAAAGAATGGGGGCAGTTCCACACTATAACACTATTATCTTAATGGATTTTAGAATTAGCCTTCGTAAACTGTATGTCTCCCCGAAGTAATGTTTGTGTAGCGTAACTCAATAATGATAATGTGTGTAATTGGATTTCTTGTCATGTTCCTTATGATGCATGGTCAGTGTTCATCTATCATGTGTAAAATACTTGTCTAGGATGTCTGCTCAACGATCCAACGATCCAACGATCCAACATGCTGTCTCCAGATCAAGGACTTGTCCTTGCTCATCAAACAAAATGACAACATCAGTGAACGATTCTCCTTGTATAGCAGAGATGTAGTACATCAAATGTATCAGTGGCTACTCAAGACATCCTGATTTGCAAATAAAGGTAGTTGCTTTAGTTTGTATGTTTCATTGGTGGTTTATTTATGTCTCTTTAAATCTTGTAATAAAGCTTCCAATAATGTATACTGTATATTTTTTATTGCAAAAAATAGTTAGTAGCCTGACGTTTCAACCCTAGCAGAGTCTTTTTTCTCGAAGGCGCAATATATTTTTACACGTAAACTATTTTTGTATTTAGACTATATTCGTATAAATTGTAATTCTTACTGTAATTTGGCCATTGGCCACAAGTGTAAACAAAATAATAAACTACACTATCTATCTATATCTTATCTAACTCAATGTCAGCATTCAGTGTTCAAAAAAAACAAATTTAGTCTAAATATTCAAAATTGTTTCTAGAACATTCATATTATTTCTGCAGCTTTGAGGCTTGTCAGAAACAGGGTGTACAATTAACATTATGCTAGATATTTCATTTACAAGTGTCCCCTGTCTGTGGCTTAATCTCATCAGCTCAAGCAGTAAATATTGATTAGTAATTTGACCAATCAATAAACTAGCAGGGCACCAAGCATAACAACATCATTAATTCATGGCGTTTTGTCTGACAACTGCTCAGCAACATTTTGTTCAGTGATTAGCAAATTTGTCAGCTTTGTGAAAATGGGGTCTATTTCAGCACTTTTCTTTAATATGACCCATAAATTCTTCACATGCTATTTTTTAGAAAAAGATCCCTGAATTCTTCACATACAAAATTTTCTTATTTTTGTTTTTATAAATACATCTCATTATTTAAACTGTGCTTAAACAACCCACACTCATTACGGTCATTTTTTTTCTTCTTCAAAATTTGAATAACTTTCAAGGAAATTTCCATCAAAAAATATGTGGAATATGAGAATTTGAATTTATCCATGCAAACCAAAAATATACCTGAACTCTAAAGATTGTAAAAACTCCTGTGTTAGAATTTACCAGAAGTCCAGGTCAAAGGGAGTCCAGTCCAGTTCTGGGTCAGTTTGACCCAGATTACAGTCTGGTCCCACAGGTACCAAGAATCCAGGTCAATTACTGTGCAAGATTTTTTAAACCAAGTCTGCAAAGCAGGTTAGCAAGGAAATGTTGACCTACAGTCAAACTTAGCAGCTTATCAATTCTTGATTATAAAATTTCAAGAAGAACAATTGGGACAATATCTGTGAACATTCCACTAATTTTACTTCTTTCGGTCAAAAAATCAAAGACCACTTAGGGATTCAAATACTGTCTACTACATATTCACAATAATCTTGAGAACTGTCCAAGAGAAAAAAGAAACGCGCCACACAGGAGAAGTTCTCTGATTGTTCAGTTCCGGCTTGAGGTTTTCTTTACTTGATAAATCACCAAGCTACTTCAGACACAGAATCTGTAAACAGTTGACTCTTTATAATCAAGCATAGAGAGAGTACTTTGGTGTGATAGAGCAGATGTGGTCTGACACATACAACCCTTCTGCATGCTCCCTGCTCAATTAATATTTCACTGAATGAAAATGAATGGCATATCAAACACAAGGCTTGCTTGCCTACACGTTATGCCACTCCATAATTGCCCGTCTACAATAGAGGCTGCAGAATTCAGATGCCCTCCTTCTGCTTCAGGCCTGGCAGTGAGATCTGAAAACCTAATCGTAAATCAACATGGCTTTCCCCGGCCATGAAAGATTCATTTTCAATTCCTACTAATGTGGGGATAACAACCACTGGGTAATTATCGTAAGCATATGTACGCAATTCATTACATAGTGCATACATCCTTGACAACGAACAGAGTAAACCAACATGTTGCATATTGAGATTTCGTTCCACGTTTTAAAAAAGAACAGCCTGTTCAAATTGACTAAACCTTGTTAGATGCCTCAATCAATTTTTTGGTACATTATACAACAACTAAAGCAGCTTGAACAGTCAGTACAAGAACCAAACATAACAAATGAATTAATTAATTCTAAATGCATAATGAAGCATCCCGTTCTTCAAAATCCATAAACTTTCCATTAAAGCTACGCTGTGTTTTGGCCGTGCAATAACATTATAGACAGAGCATTAAAATTAATGGTCTGTATGTTGAAGTGCATCACACACAGTACATAGCAATTCCCACACTCTGACTATCGGACCGGGAGCCTATACACTTCTACCTTACCAGCAAAATGTCCGAATGAACTACGTTTAGATCAACAGCAATTTGGGCACTAGTGGGGAGAGTAATTCTCGCAAATTGAATTAGGGTTACTCAGGCAAATATGGCAGGGTCACGAATCGATAAACTCTTTGGTGACAGAAGGGAAGTCACAAAACTGTTGCCAATAAAAAGTATTTAATATTTAACCTATCCTGGACACGTACAACGCCAATGGCCAAATAGAAGTGTAATCCCACAGGGCTCCAACTTCAAAATAAATTTCAACCAGAGAACAGGGTCATGTATTTCAGACCTTTACTTGGACCAGAATTATTTCTCTCCTTACTTCATAGTTGATTTGTTTTTAGGTGGAGGTTTGAGACTGAAAAGCTGGATTGAACAAATTAGTAGATTCCTTCAAAGTAGTTTTTCTTTTGTTTAATCATGTTTAATCAGGCCAATGCTTGAACAGGTTTTTTTTGTGTATCATCGCATTGTTTGTTTGTATCGTAAATTATTTGTCGCTTTTTGTAAAGCGCTCGGTATGTATGGATGATATGTATGTATATTTTGATCTCTCACCCATCGCAACAATAACCCCCACCCCCCCACCCACACCCCACTCCACTTTCAAAGAAGAATTGTTACTACTTTTATTCCTTGATGTATATTTGAATTACTATCACAAACAAAACACCACCAATTGGGAGCTTGATTAAATGTAAACCTTGCTTCATACAAAATAATGGTGAGCGTATTTACTATACAGATTACCATAACATCTTTTGTTACAGGAATCTTGGATTTGTGAGCTCAGACACCTGGGGTAAAGAGAACACTGTTATTTGTGGCATGTCCTGGCCAAGCAGTCAAGTGCACTGGACTTAAGCTCTCATGTTTCTGATCATCTGAGTAGCAAGGTCTGGTTCTGACACTCGTGTCCTTAAGCAAGCAACCATTATTACTTAATTTTGTATACCTCAGTTGTGACGTAAAGCTGTAGGTCCCATGTGTCGTGCAATGCACATAAAATAACCCAGTTGCACTTATGGAAAAGAGGAGGGGTTTACCCCGGTGTTTCTGGCAATAGCTGATTGCGCCCCAGCACCTTGCAAACATGATAAGACATAAGTAGGTTGCCGTTGTCACAAGAAAAAAAGTGAGAATCTATATACCACTGATTTCAAACGCCGGATTCGGATCAACCGCTTACTAATTTCTGAAAAACTATAGCATTTTAGGCAAACATGTTTCAAGGTAAGTTTTCCACAATGACCATGTAAGTTATGTGTAAATCTTCGAACATTTATATTTTCAATCTAAATAATAATCCTCCGTGTACATTAAAAGATATCATGCATGTTTACCTACATGCGTGTCACCTTAAATGCGCAGTGCAGATGCAAAATTGCCTAACAAAATGGCGCAAAGATTTATCATTAGTGATCAGGGCCCAATTTCATAGAGCTGCTTAAGCACAAAATTTTGCTTAAGCAAAAAAATCCTTGCTTAGTAAAATCAGATTACCGGCCAAGACTCCACTCCATTGTTATGCTAAGTAAACAACAGCTAAATACCAGTCACAAGCAACCATGAAATTTTGGCCAGTAACATGTGTAAAATAGGCGAGCTATTTTCGTGCTTAAGCACATTTTTTGCTTAATCAGCTCTATGAAATTGTCCCCTGGTCAAATCAACTATATCAGTCGTCAAAACCCAATTTTTTCTGTCTATGATGGGCTACAGAAGTTATTTTTCCCTCCATACTACTAAAAAACTTATTCGTAATACACCTTTCAAATGAGCAGTGGTTCATGAAACACACATCTTTACCCTTTCCCCCAAATCCTGATTGCTATCACAAGCACAGATAGGATCAAAAGTCAGTTGCCATTTGGTGGGGCACTTGTCTCAATTATATTTCAATTGGTCACGCTGTATGCACATGGAAATGCCTAATTTTAGAGGGGTTAGGCATGTCTACATTTTTTTCTTTTTCGTTTAATCCTGGTTAAGAAAGTGTGCTATTTAAAACAAAGATTTTTTTTGTGTTGCCAGTTCTTTGAAAGTATAAAGAAGAAATTGTTGGTCTAATACTCAAAACTTGACAATGTTTTTCACTGGTCATGGTGCACTTACACCAATTTACATCAATGTCAGTTGACAGCTTTTTCAGCCAAACATTTCCAAACTGAATAACTGTTGCCCAAAGTGATATTTGAAGTCTTTGAGACAGATCATAAAAAGTTCAAATGGAAACAAATTCTGAGAAAATTGAACTTGTTTTGAACTTTTTTTAAAATCACCACACGACAAAGCAATTTGCGTCATTGATCGTCATCAAAGTGAAAATCCCTCATCTTTCTCCAACTCTAAACTTAATCATAGACTGAATGACATGTAGTCTGTGGCCCCATTTTGGGATGATGGGATTAGTATTCATCTTTACTAAGTGTACACAGTGAACAAGACTAACATGGTGTGGCAGTCTGAACAGGGTCTACTCAGCATAATTTAACTTTTATGAGTCTTCAAGTACCAATTTTACCATCCTGATTTAAACAACACACATGCAGTCCGCCTACACAGCACTTAAAAACGAAACAGTTCTTGGAAAGAATTCTCCCTCTACTTAACACATTTCCCTAATTGTATACCTCACTTTGTAAAACACATTTAAACACATTCCCACTCTTTGACGCCTAGTGTGAGCTTATACTTTGCCAGTCAGAATACTCTCAACTCTGCACCGATACAAACAACCCAATCAACTATCTCAATGTCTACATCCGCTACTCGTAGATGACTACCACATTTCCTTGTCAACAGTTTTCAAATATTGTCAGCAGTGGGGCAGATACACAAGTCAAAAGGGTCTTACTTAAAGGGGTTGTGTCATCATGATCAAATCAGAACAGTGGCTGTACATGGATTTATAAACTATCACGCAGTTACTGCACGCAAACCCAAGCTCTCCAAAGATTTGATATGGGGGGGGGGCGAGTGTGCAGAATTTTAAGAGTTAATAATTCCATGTACAGCCGCAGGCCTGCTCTAATCACGACGACACAGCCCCGTTAAACGGATGGTACAGCTTGCCAAATTTCCATACAGCATTTGATTCTAGCTGTTGATTCCAAAAATGAAATTGTGCAAACATGTCAGTGATTGCAACTATTTGCCTTGTGCTAACAAAATGGCAGTTAATGCCAACATTCTTAATTGTTTTATAGAGCCTGTAAATGTTTATCATATCGTGTGTGTAAAATGCATGATTTGGCACATTGCATCGACTGAGGAGGTACAATCATTCCCATTATGCATTCCCATCCAGGTCAAGTATTTGTAACTAATAGGCCATGTCTAAAACGGTGACTTCGGCTACTGCTACGGCTAGATCAGCGTGTCTGTCAGTGTTGGATAATAGGCAGACGCACGCACTCTGGCCGTAGCTGTAGCCGGAGTCGCCATTTTGGACACAGACTAATGTTCATCAGCTCATCCAAGCGGACTTGAATGAGACCGGTGGGGCTGAGCAAATAAAATCAAGGAGCATTTAAACTGCCTGGTAGTTCAACCTCTCCCTGACCTCACATGTACACATCACATCAGTACAAATGTGTACTGATTTCTTTCGCCACATCAATATTTTGAACCTTAGTTGGCAAGCCCTCACAAAGGTAATTTGTGCTCTTGACACAAATTAATTTTGATTTTAATTGTTTTCCTTAATTGCAAACTTTAGGTGACAAAATTAGTGACACTAACAAATGAGCAAGACCATGACTTTGTAAACCTTTAATAAGGAAGGTGTGAGATTCATTTGTAACCACAGGAAGAATATGGTAAGAGCTAATCCGTCATCCCTTGAGAACGCAAGATGCTTCTTTCAACCTTGCCTATTGAGGATTAGACTGCCTTCTTCTTTCATGGCCCAATACCCTTGAGTTTCTAGCAGCACATGGTGGAGAGTCCACAATGGTTTAGAGGTTCTTCTTCTATTCAGTTTATGAAAAGAGTATTTAAGCTTAAAAGGTTGCAAGTGGCCAACTGTGAACAAATGTAAGAGGGAATTAGTCAACATGTTTGTGAATTCAGTTTATGTAATGACCGCAGAAAGTTAACTTTGTGTAATTTTTTTACCTGAAAGCCTACATGTACTTTTCATTTGGATGGTAATTGTAATACGCATTCTAAGAAGTTTATTTCAATTTGCCTTTTTGAAATATGGCGGATACTATACAAATGCACTGTGGTGCCACAGTATTGTGTCCACCATACCTCAAAATGGCTTATTGAAGTGCCCCGTTGATTAAAAGTATTTAGACATTGTTGGTCTCCAAAGATTGCTTTCAGGTAACCTTTGGGAATTCCACCTTCCATGGTGTCCATCTTGTAGGCCTCAGTGTTTCGACCATAGATACGGTTGGTACCCACTAATAACCTCGCTAAACTTAGAAGAATTCAACATTCATAATGAAAATACTGCAAAAGTTGTCTACCCTTTTTCTCACCAAGTAGACACTGTTTATACAGCTGAAATTTTCACAGGTGACTTTAATTAATTTGGTCTATAAATCATTCAGCATTACATCAATAAAAACCAATCCAGCCCTGATACTTCACGACGGCAACGACGGCAATTGCCGTCGTTGCCCCTACCGATTGCCGCAATGCCCTTCAAAAACCCAATTTTTCACGGCAATGATTGCCGTGCCCTTTTCTCATCATTGCCGCCGTGCCCTTCCTCCCAAAACAAATTATATTCAACGTTGTCAAAGTTCGAAAATAAGCTAAAAAGTCCCGATGTCTGTGTAAATTTCACGCAGCGAAATAGGCCCACATTTCACGCACGTAAGGCACAGCAGCAGATTTCAGGCCGGTTAGTTGTTGTTCTTTGCATGCGACAAAAAAATACTCGCAACATCGAACGCTAGAGGGCGTTTCCGAACAAAGAGATAGTGTGAGATTAAACGCCCTCTAGTGGTAAAATTACGCAAACCAACGCTAAGCGCCTTGAGACAAAGACTCGACGTGCTGTGCATGCTGGGATAGTGGTTTCTCCCATGCTTGGTACATGTGATGTACCATCATGTATAGCATATAGTCGTAGCGCACTGCATGCATTTATTCTGTCAACATCGTGTCAAAATGGAGCAGTTGCGTGGGAATTTTAGAGTCTCTACGAAAAACTACACAACGTGCATGACCAGTAGTAGGATTACGTATGAACAAAAATTATTTATTGTGTGTTGTAAGTAGTTGTTCTTTATTTGGTTGAGTTAGATGAATGCTTTCTTTTTTCATTGGGTAACAGTTAGAAAATGGAAAAATTTGAAGAACTATTTTTTACAGGCAACTCAGAGTTTTTTTTTTCAAACTGCCGTCGTGCCCATCGCAACTTTTTATGATTGCCGTGATGCCCTTCCAAATTTTTGAAAATTGCCTTGGTGCCCCAAATTTTTACAAAAAGTCAAGGCAAAACTGCCGTGCCCCTTAAAAGCCGAAGTATCAGGGCTGCCAATCTATGACCCTACTTTCAATTTAGGTCTCACCTAAGGGAAGAAAGAATTATTTAAAGACAAACTGAAATGTGCTTGAGTTTTCCTTTTTTTTTGTGCTGGATTTACTGGCTTGTCCTGTAGCTCTTTAGTATGGGCGCATTTACAGCTGTTTCTCCGTCAGCATGCGCTGAATTTTCACACAGGAATTTGAGACACAAGGTGTAGAATCACCAATCACTTCAGTAATAAGTTTTGACACTTTCAATTTGGGAGGTGTATGGAACAAGTACCTGTAGTACTAGGATTTCATATAGTTTGGCTTGGGGAAATGGTATGCTATATTATAAACGGTTTCGGGTGGGTTTTTTTCTGTTCAGGGAACTATCGGATTAAACATTCAATTGTTCCTTCCTATTACACAACATCTATTTATGTACTTTCTCTTTGTGCACATGTACTGAACAGAACTTTTCAATTTGCTGCTGAATTGGGTGTGTTCGCTTAGTGTTTTTTAAATTGACATCCAGAACTGAAGGGCTTGTGATTGTATTTCAATGTTAAATTCAAAACTTTGACAAAACACATCTTTAAACAATAAGAGTTTTAATAACTACAATAAATCCACACTAAGAATTTCAGTACAATAGATTCCAATTAACAATGTGCAAATTGGGAAAACAATAAACAGTAGAATGGTATACAGTAGAATGGTTTACAGGACTCAAACCAGCCTAGCTTATATTGCTAAGGAAAATCCGCCATAGCCTAGTAAACACCACTTTTCAACTTGCCCTGTGGGCTACAAAAAAAACTGCACAACCTACTTGGTGGAAGTGCTCATATTTCTTCCTTTTCAGATGTGAATGCCACAAATTTAAAACAAAAATTTCGAATTTATTTTTGAGTGTGCGAGAATAAATTAATTTGAGAACGACACTAGATATTAATAATATTATAATAACAGTTTAACAACCGTGAATCCACTCAAAGTGGGTGCTCGATGGAAAATGTAGGTCCATTTACTAGCAATATAGCACACCACTCCAGTTAAACCGATGGCTTTGTTGCATGGTCAACTGCCCACTTGTTAGTTATTATTACATATTTGTATCTAAGTTGTTCAGTCAACCGTGCTACAGAATATTGCTATTGCTACCATTATTGAAAAACTGGCTGATAAAAAATAAAAAATAGTTTCACAAGGTTTCTTTGTCCCTGTATGACAAAAGTCATTCTCCTTTAAAGACACTGGACACTATTGGTAATTGTCAAAGACCAGTATTCTCACTTGGTGTATCCCAACAGATGCATAAAATAACAAGCCTGTGAAAATTTGGACTCAATCGAAATTGCAAGAAAATAATAAAAGAAAAAACAACCTTATTTTATAAATATGCCTGAGAAAGGCTTCAGACATGAAGACTTTCTCAGATTAGAATATTTTAGTGAGATATAAACTCTTTTTTCAAAAACCACGTTACTTCAGAGAGAGCCGATGCTCACAATATTTTGTACTACCAACAGCTCTCCATTGCTCGTTACCAAGTAAGTTTTTAAGCTAACACATTTTTGAGTAACTACCAAACATGTTGTTTTAGTGTTTGCATTTTCATCATCACCTGTTTGTTATATTTACCAATCCACCTGAGAAGTATTTCCATCTGAAATCCGGGCGAATTGGTAACAGATGTGTGTATAAACCTTATTCTGATTGGATTATCTTTGACCTTGTGAACAAAGGGAAGTCAATTTGTTATATACATGTATGAAACTGTTTACTCTTAAAACATTCACAAAAAAATAGTTATTTTTTACCCTTTCAAAGATTTTCATCTCTAAAGGATCAATCAGCATTTGATAACAAAAATAAAAAATGAGTTTTTTTTCTCCTTTTCCCTTTTTTTTATTATTTTTTAGGGGGGGGTATGTTTTTTCAAGATACAAAGGCGCAGTAGCAAAAAAAGAACCGGCCAATTGTTCCCTGATGAAGCCTACACTGTAGTGTGTAACACCATGCAGAGGCTGAGCAAACAAAATACCTGCGAACGCTAGTGTCCTATGGTCACCCTACGAAATTAACTCCTGCATGAAGGCGCTAGCGACATTATCATATCTAAATACCAGCCACATGCCTGCAGGTTTAATAAATAATGATCCATAAATTGAGTGGCCAGTTGTTGTGTACATGGATTGCATTACAAGCAAAGCTACTATTGACCACTGCTACAAGAATTATTAGCACACACATTTTGTGACTTTATCTGTGGTAAATTGTTTGCACTGGACTTTGCCTAGTGTTTATTCAAAGAGAACGGTTAAATAGTCTGTAGAAATCTTTCCTCTGAGTTAACATCGCAACCTTATTCTAAACCATTCTTTCTGTCTCAGTCGCTCTATTGTGGTGGGTTTCATTTTGGTCCCAAACCACAAAACGAAAAGGGATGCTGCTGCACTGGTGGTTGATTCTGGTAAGGCATTCAACAGGCAGGAAATATGTGGATTTATACCCTTGTATTTCTCAGCTTACCAAGAGTTTAAATATTTTTAGTACAAGAGTGACCTGCTACTACCAAATTATTTAAAAATCACAAGACAAGAAGTGGCCCCCAAAAAATTATTTAAAAACAGAAAGATGTGATACACTTGCCCCTAAATGCGATGAACATATTGGGTCGGGAAACCTACATCAGTTTCAGAATATTTTAGTGTACATGTACATCACTAATTATCGTTGGGCAAATTAAAATCCCCAAAAGTTTCTGTTTAATTTTTTGTGTACCGGGTAACACTGGCCACTCCTAAAAAAAAACTAGAGGATTTAACTGGTTATCCTCTTCCCAATAAACCCATGTTGTGCCATCCCTTTAAGATCCCTAGACTAATCCTCAGGTGAGCCTCCTATCCTCCAGATGTCACTTGGGATCTTCCCAATAGTGACAAGAGAAACCTTGAGTTCACTAAACCCTAATACAGATTTCCGACAATTACAACGTGATAACTCTCCACACGTACCAGACAGGGAGATTCAAACCAAACGAGAGGAATTTGCTGTCGATCCGCAACTGCGCTGAATGAATCACAGGACTTCTTGTGTACGGTCCACATCAAGCCGGAATCGCGAGTTTTGGAGTTCTTAAACCAAGCTTTGGATACATACGTGTTACATGCATGCAACATGTGGGCAGGATGAAATTCTGATTTGATTATCACCGTACTGAATCACACTTTGAGTTTGACAAACACTGCGTTCATCACCAAAGAAAATTTACTTCAACGATGGCAATAAGAGTGGACACCTAGAAAACAGTTTATAAAAACCAACGTTTCAACTTTCAACCAATACTCTAAGACTGTTGCTTCCATTTTTCCAGTTTTTTTGTTCATTCAAACAAGCTTAAATTCATGTTTCAAATATAGGGACCCAACATTTGTCCCTGTCTGGTTGGGTTTGGTTGCATTTAAAGACTGCAAGAAAACCAGTATGTTCCCTGACATTCCCTTAAGCTATGTAGATTTTGCCCAGCTCTTCTAATTCTTTTGGGAACCTATATATTCAGCGCTTAAATCCCAATTGAGACATACCATTCATGCTCATTCAATTTGTACAGTTGAGTTCTTTAGTAATTTATGATTTTTTTACATTTCCTTTTTATGGTAAAAGGGAAGAGAGCTATATGTCTGTTGGCTGATCATTCAAACTGTCAATCAACTTCAAATATGGCATTTTTCTGATAGTCTGCATTTTCCCCCGAGATCGTTTTTTCTTCCTCGATTTTTGTCAGAATGTTTCAGATTGATGCATGTTTCAGATGTGAAACAGTGTTTAGACCATGTAGAACCATAAAATAAGCCTCGGATTATCCCAAGTCACCAACAGCAATTGTCGTGATGCCCTGTGCTTTTACTGGGGTGCCCTTTGCAAAGTTCCAATACAAACTAACATTTTCCTCCTAGAAGTGCAAGCCCCTTAAAAAAAGGAAATTTGCTGTGCCCCTTCAAAGATTGAAATTCAAGGCTATAAATATAATATCAGTTTTCCTTTGAAATATTTGCTCTGACCAACATCTGTTACTAGACTGAACTTCATCAAATTACAGTCCAAAGTACACAGTACCCCCATTTAGATACGTGACTCACAGAACCATGTTCAAATCCACAACATGAAGTTGGAAACAAATACCACTCCACTCACTCTTGCATCTACGCTGCAATTACTCTCACTGATACAGATACTCTAATAACACTTAAGGTCATTGGCATAGAAACTTCATTTTTAAATGAAAGTTTTTTTCGTTATAATTGAAAGTACACCACCTGGTGTTTCAATCTATTTAGCAACAACCATTTTGAAGAAATTTGCATGCTGCTGGCTTCTTCAAAGAATGTCCTCAGACAGTTGTATATTTTTCAAACTTTGTTTTGAGTTGGCCATAATGGTTGTGTGTCCTCCCTCAATGCCAAGATACTGTGTGTGCATGAAGGTTTGTTTACAGGTTTTGTGTTGACGCTACCTTTTGTAAACAAATGTTGTGGCTATGACATGAATCCCTACTCACTGTGAATGAAGATGTATGTAAATTTACCTGTAGAAGTTACAGCCTCATTGTAGTCGTCCAGTTTTTTGAGAAATAAGGGAAAATCACAGAGCATTGTTTTCAGGAGAGCCACCTAAATCTGATTGAGATTGACTCTGCTAGGGTCCAAACGTCAAGCCATGATTATTTGTCTGAAATAATTTTTGTAAAATTGTTATGTTAATTACCCATTTCTCAAAAACTACAGCACCTCGTTAGGTAATTAGTTGAAGCTTTCCACAATC
This sequence comes from Asterias amurensis, assembly GCF_032118995.1. Classification (NCBI taxonomy): domain Eukaryota; kingdom Metazoa; phylum Echinodermata; class Asteroidea; order Forcipulatida; family Asteriidae; genus Asterias; species Asterias amurensis. The sequence continues at coordinate 1,018,515 of NC_092653.1, read as the reverse complement.
ATTATCTTTAAACAAAGAAAGTTAATGTAAGTCTGTGGACATTGTGTTTTGTGTTACAAAAAGTACCCAAATCCTTTAAGCCTTTTTGACTGTGAGAAACCAATCAAAAAGAAGAATCCTTTTAATTGATTGGCTTTAAAAAAAACCTCAGGGACTCCTTGATTGACAGTCAAAAACATAAACCATAAACTGTCTTACAGAAATGTTACTGTTTTATCTCTGAATAACATGGCCTTTTGAACAATATGAAAGGCTGTGTTTTGTTTATGTGCACACCATGCAGTAAAAATTCACAGCGTGGTATCATATTGCAGACTGGCATATGTATCTAGGCTATCATTTCAAACCACATGGGATGAAAAGGACTGACCAGGCTGTTCGGTACTATGGTCAGACTGATGGTTGACTGTAAATTCACCTCATAATATTATATTGCAGGCTGGCATTGGTTTATTCAAAACCACTGGTCAGACAGACTGTGTACTGTGTGGATGTATTCACCATATTGTATGATATTTTATAACACCCCTTGCAAGTATTCTGCCTGCTCATTGGTTTAGAGCGCGTCACATGACATGTCTTAGTTTTGCCAGACGACGGCCGTGTGATAGAGCGTCGGTTTGCCATGCGCTAGTCCGACAGACTAGCACATGCCGTGCAGTACCCAGACGTCCGTTGCGTGTACTGGGATGATAAATTAATAGTCTGTAACCACTTCGGATTGCACGACACTACATGCAACACAGTAATTAAAAGTGTTTGCAATCTGTATTCGCGTCGTCCGTGGATTGTAGCATTCAGGTCTGTAACTTAATAATAACAGTACAGTATTTAGAAATGTTTGGGGTGTTATAAAACAAATATTGACTGCTTTTACTCGTGCAATGGTTAAAAACTATGACTCCCTCGATGATCCCCGTAGCGTTCTATTTTCCCTCGGCTTCGCTTCGGGAAAATAGAACGCTCCGGGGATCACCTCGGGAGTCATAGTTTTAACCATAGCACTCAAAGCAGTCAATATTTGTATAAAAGACTAGTTAACATAGTTTATCCTATATTAAAAACCATGGTGAAACAGTGGGAGGGTTGATGTTGTACTACATCATGTATGTAGATCTATGCATTCACTTCAAGATAATAAAGATTGCATGCTACAGTGTAGCATTAATCTGTGATCCAAAACCACTGTGGATGCTATTAAAGGAACACGTTGCCTTGGATCGGACGAGTTGGTCAAAACAAAAGCGATTGTAACCGTTTTTTATAAAATGCATAAAAATGGTTGGAAAGATGTTTTAAAAGTAGAATACAATGATCCACACAAGTTTGCCTCGAAATTGCGTGGTTTTCCTTCTACTGTGCGAACTAACATGGTCGGCCATTTATGGGAGTCAAAATTTTGACCCCCATAAATGGCCGACGTGTTAGTCGACGAGGTAAAAGGAAAACCACGCAATTTCGAGGCATGTTTGTGTGGATCATTGTATTCTACTTTTACAACAGCTTTCTACCCATACATGCATTTTATAAAAAACGGTTACAAACGCTTTTCAAAGACCAACTCGAGCAATCCAAGGCAACGTGTTCCTTTAACTATTATGGTGAGACAGTAGGAGGGTGAGGGTCGACTGAGAATTGTTAAGACACATTCACCACACGTTTGACCAAATTGTAGTTTATCTTTCATTCAAAACCACCATAGATTATATTAAACGGTCAGACGATGGGAGGTTGAAAGTGAAACCAAAACCATTCATTTAGAAATAATTTACTCATTCATACACATTGGAAACTTCATCTTTATAGGGTGGTATTACCATTAACGTTATTAAACCAATGACCAATTCCTCTCAGTACTGTATTAATCAACTCTTTAACCACAAACACCAGAACTGCAAACTGTTTCTGCAAAATGCTAATAATTACATGCAAACTTACACCACTCACAGACTATTCAAATATGTTGACAAAGGAGTCAGCTCTACTGCTGATTTTACATAAAATCTACAGTCAAAATGAGTTACAGAGTTGGACTCAGCGCAGGCTAAATTCATTACAACAGTCAGTCACATAGTAATTGGCAATTCACATTCATAATGACTGCATGGTCCCCCAGAACTGCATGTATCTTATGGCAGTGGATAAGGATCTGCTTATAATACACTCTGGTTTGAAGCATTATTTGGTTTTGCTGTTTGGCTTTGCGCTGTCTGCAATATTGATAAACAATCGGTGACCTCCTTGTCTGTTTGATCAGGCAGAACTGAAGTGATCTAAAGGGAGTTAAAGCTATCACTTGCAACTGGCTTTGGAGATCCCAATCTGTCATTATATTTCCATAAAAACAAAATAAAGATTATTTATTGAACTGGGCAACAATTTACATTACATATCCAGGCAGATGTTGAGAGAGGATAATTTCATTTCAGTATTTTGTAAAGGGAACCGTTGGTATCAGAGTTATTTCCTGTATACATTTTTAATGTTTATTTTTGGCACATAGTGGATTTTGTGGAGCATATTTCTGGCACAGATATCAGGGAAATAACTCAGTGTATAACTGCCTAACATAGATTTATTGATTATTGAAAACTGAAACTAAACTTAAATGTGTACATCTGATCTTCACAAATTCCACAACTGCTTAAAATGTTATATGAATTTTATTTTGTACAGTATGGCACTATATTTTAAACAGACAAAAATATATTGAAACGATATAAGTCAAAGAAAGACGATCCAGTTCAATTTTTTAATAAAAACAATATTTATTTCAATACGGAAATGTTTCCCATGTAAATTGATTTAATTCAGTGTGTGTTTTTATACCCTCAGGCCAACCCAGCAAGAGATTGTTAAATTGGTGTACTCGATGGGCCTATAATTAATAAGATTGATATACAATTTTTAACTGTTACATTAACTTTTTCCTTGACACTTTTTAACGTCTATTGTATGAACAAGGTCAAAGTAATGTTATATCATTTTTCATCATTTCTCAACCAACCACCCATGACAAGTAGGTTTGGTTTGACTTGAGTATTCAATCACATATTATACACAGTCAACCAGCTTTGATATCTCACCAGGAAATTAAAAATTAGGATCACAAAAGCACTGAAAAGTACCTTATATAAAAAAATCCGCTCAACAACACAAAATGCATTCATGGTCTGTACTGAAAGTCATCCGTGTATGAAAACCACACATACCATGTCTGATGACTTAACAAAGAAACAGCACACGTGAATACACAATAGGACTTTCCACAAAAGACTAACAATGCTCCACTTTCTGGATGTTCCTTAATTGATTTTTTGTTAACATTTTCCGAAGGGGGTTATACAACATCAAGATGAACTTATCAAATCTGTTTAAAGCCATTAAACACTTTCGGAACAGAAAACAAATAAAAGTTCACAGATTTACAAATAACTTACAGGGTTTACAGAAGGTAATGGTGAAAGACTTCTCTTGAAATATTATTCCATGAAATGCTTTACTTTTTGAAAAAGAAAAACACTAAAACAACTATCAATTCTCGATATCGAGAATTAAGGATTTATTCTAAACACATGTTATGTACGGGAAATGTATATTACATTAGAAGCGTTGGCGGGTAAAATATATTTTGTCCACTGTGTTGGAAGTTGAAACTGAAAACCATGTGACACTTGACATTTTGTTATGTATGGGAGTAAACAAGGACAGGGAGAGCTATTTTGATCCTCTTTGCTGAGGATAGAGTAAATAATTCAAGTCAAATTCTACATAATATTGATTTGTTGCGAGGGGTAAACATTGAGCATGCAGAGTCGTAATGGCCTGATTGACCTAGTTCTGATCGATGTGCGTATAATAAACGCTGCAAGTCGTCGTCATACGCTAGTAGAGTCCGAGTTGAAATCTTTGATACATACAGACATAGATGGAATAACTGTGAAGCATCATAGGTCTTAATTACTGTCTTTAACCCTCCTACTCCTACACCATTCAAACCCATTTGGAGCATCAGCTGTTGCAAAGTCATCAGACCATTCAAAACCACATTAGTGAATGGTTTTGAATGGCGAGTCAACTTGTTCAAACGAGACACCAAAAGTAGGAGGGTTAATCATGTGAAGAAGAAGAAAATTAAACACCTGCTGAAGAAAGAAAACACACAAGATAGTTCATCAGGTATGTTTTTTTTTATATGTTATGATCGTTTGATCAAGTATAAAAGAAGGGGAAAAATTGTTGCCAGTACCAATACCAATCATCATTGAGAGTTGTTTGTGTTTGATTTTATGATTGAGGTTTTTGCTTAGTGTTTCTGTCAACAGTGTCATCCAAAATAATTCTGCTCAACAATGGCTCACTAAATTTGTTTGTTTAGCAACTCTTTGAAATTTAGTGTGAGTTGGAGTGAACAGCTACATTTACAGTCAAATAATTATCATCATTGTTCATTTATACATTTTCCTTTTATTAAGATTTATATGAACTTAAAGCCATTGGACACTTTCGGTAAACAGTATTGTCCGAAGGCCTACACTTCGTGTATCACAACTTAAAATAACAAACCTGTGAAAATTTAGGCTCAATCGGTCATCTGAGTCGGGAGAAAATAGCTGGAAAACCCACCCTGTTTTTGCACATGTTTTGCCGAGTCATGGTTGTTTAAAATAAATCCTTAATTCTTGATATCGAGAATTGATAATTGTTTTAATGTTTTCCAAAAAGTAAAGCATTTCATGGAATAATATTTCAAGAGAAGTCTTTCACCATTACCTTCTGTAAACCCTGTAAGTTATTTGTAAATCTGTGAATTTTTATTTTGTTTTCTGTTCCGAAAGTGTAATAATGGCTTTAAAAACACCACTTTACAAAAACAAGCTTATGGGGTAATCTGCATATCAAAAAACAACATCAATTTTCACAGGGTTGACAAAAGAAAACAAGTTGTTTGTATATCTACTCAGTGTGCCAATGGGTTCTTTATTAGAGTGCTATATTATGAATAACCAGACCTTGCTGGATGCCTCAAGACATCGGTGGGTGAAAGTATGGCTTTAAGTCCAAATTGTCAACAGAAATACAGTCTTAGTTCTCTATACTGTAACTCGTACCACTGAGGTAGATGCTCGTACATTCTTGTCAGGGCTAGGCCATTTTAAAATAGAAAATTCCAGTTCTTAAAAATGACAAAAGGAGCATCTAAAATGACTTTGAAGGGTTACAAATGGATGCATTGGCCGTAGGAAATGGCCCCAATAGCCTTAGAGGCGTTCTAGACCTTTAACTTTCAATAATGCAAGAACTTGGTCACTTGAATCTTCGTGGATTATTTCCAGCTGAAAACATGAATTGTTGTAGTGTGCTCTTCCCACACCAAATTGTGCATTTAACCATTAAGAGTTGTCATGACCCACACGTGAAGGTTAGTCGTTTATAATGATATCTTGCAGAGGAAGGACTTGTTTTTATTTCAGCCAATTCTCAAGATAGTCTCATGTGCTGGTATTTTGGTCTCCTCTTAAATGCATGAATTGATGATTAGTAACAACTGGGTCAAAACATCCTACTACCCCGGTGCTGCCGCAACCGAATCACATGGTTTGTATTACACCTGCAGGACCCAGCTTGGCCTTGGAAGACGCTCGTTTGCGATGCCACAATTTTCATTTAAATTATCCCCGCCTTTCACCATTGGACTGAGCCCAAACTGCCAGCAGCGATCAGATTCATCACTTGTCCTGACTTCAGTCTGTGTTTTTTTTTATGGAAGTTGTCAATAGAAGAAATCGGACAAGCGTAACAATGTGTTCAACACAAAATTATCCACGGTGCATTGGGGGGTGGGGGTGGTTCACTTTTCAATGATTGTGTGGCCGTCTGCATGACGATTCAATCACAAAAGAAGGAAAATTGACAGTTCTCTTCATAGATCTGTTTGTGAGCCGACACTGAACACGTCAACAAACGGAAGCAATACTTTGTGACTATGTAGACAAGCAATAACATCACTTGTACAAGGGTTAATCTGAATAGCATTGCTGCTGGGAATTCTAAATCTAACCCTGACCATGGATACAACTTTCATAAACAACATTTTATATTGTAATATGTGTTCACAAGACTCTGGAAAGTACTGAGTATACATTGCTAAAGCACATCGGTATGGGTAAAAACCAAAATTAATATTCGTTATCCCTGATGCAAATTTAACTATCTATTTTAACATTTTATATATAGAGTTGCTATTAAAACTGTTCTCCCTCAACAGTTTGTGTGCTGACCAAATGCTTACATATAAATTTAAAACATCAGAGGACCAGCCTAAACTAACTCCAACTAGTTCCGCTGAGCTGGCTATTCAGAAGACGATCAGAGCATACTGATCGAAACGTCGAGTTAATCCAACGGTTCTTTTCAGAACCACCCCAACTCATTTAGAGATAGTTATTACATGGTGTTACCGCAAACTCTTCTATATCTTATTTCCACCATGCAAAGTTTCAAATCCTACCTATTCAGTGTGGAAAAGCAAGGATCCCTGTGTAATTCGACAAGTGATAATGTTCGGGACTAGTATAATGGAAAGCTACATTGTAACTAAACTAGTCCCGCTGGTTAGTCACTTAAAACTTAAAGCCAGTTTTCACTGCTTAGCAGAAAAGAAGGGTGCTTAGAACCACGTCTGAACTGAATCTAGATTGGTTATGGCTACAGCAAGATAACTGCTTAGGCTTTACTTCAACTTTGAATCTGCAGCCATTGGCAGTAGCCACAGCCACAATTCGCTGCAGTTCAACACGTTTGGATGCTCCCTAGAAATTGTAGTACGGTCAGCAGAGAACACTTCAGAAACAATGTTTACCGATATGAATCATATGTCATTTTGGTAGTTTTTTTTTCAAGTTTTTTATTCCAAGTTTGCCCAAATCAAAGATAAAAGCCCCTCTTGGTAAGAGGCTTCGCTACAAACAGAAAATTTGTTACTAAAGAAAGCTCGTCTGTGGTCGTAGTTTAGAAGATTTACACACTCCAATACAGATCCATATCCGGCATGACAGCCACTGGGAAATTAAACTGAGACACACTCCAGCACAGCGACATCATTCCACTTCGAATCCACCATCAGTCATTTGTTATCATTTATCACCAGTAATAACTCACAACTACAACAATCAGATTGTATTTTTCAAAGGTCAATCTCAAATGAGTTATAGATAATTGGGATGAAAGGTTGCGGTTACCGTTAAAGGGGAGATACAATTGTTAGACTACAATTTGAGATCTCCAAGGAAATACTACATGTAGGTCTAATTTCTCTTCAAGTGATTTTTTTCAGTTATGAAAGTAAAGCATGAAGCAAAGAACACTCAGAGGGAATGATTGCATCCAGCAATTTTGCAAAGCAAAATATTTTGACTTAAGCCATTGGACACTTTGCTTTCGGAACAGAAAAACAATTAAAGTTCACAGATTTACAAATAACTTACAGGGTTTACAGAAGGTAAAGGTGAAAGATTTCTCTTGAAATACTATTCCATGAAATGCTTTACTTTTTGAGAAAACATTAAAACAATATCAATTCTCGATATTGAGAATTACGGATTTATTTTAAACACATGTCATGACACGGCGAAATGTGCGATAATAAGGGTGGGTTTTCCTGTTATTTTCTCCCGACTCCGATGACCAATTGAGCCTAAATTTTCACAGGTTTGTTATTTTATATAAGTTGTGATGTGGGCCTTGGACATTACTGTTTACCGAAAGTGTCCAATGGCTGTAACAGATTTTGTGCACACAGAATGCTAATTATTGAGGAGCAAACGATGATTTTAGAGTAGCAAAGCAAAATGCAGCAGCATTTTGCTCTGCCTCAGAAGTAATAGCTCTTTAACCCAGAGATCAGAAGATAATGTTTTTCAGTTCAACAATAACCGATGGATGTAGGAGGGAAAACTCTACAAAACCTTAGTAATTTGGTAAGGACTGAAAACTATCAATATTACAAACATAACCGAGCATTTCCTTTATTCATTTATCATTATGCAGAATCTAGTTTCTATTAGCGTAAATTTGTCACCTTTTTAATTATCCTCTTTGCATTGAAAATGAAAGCTTCCCAGACGGGTATTTCCACCTTCGCTGGAAAACTACAAGTAAATTTACCCTTGGCTATAATAGCAGGTGTCAAATAACTATCATACCAAAGTTGCAAATTACCCATTTGTACATCACTTATTAAAAGATGCCAAATAATGATCCTATCTGAAAAGCTTTCCATCATCACTCTCTTACCATTGATGGAAAAGATAAAGAAGGGAAAACAGAGCGAAAGGAAGTTCGCTTTATGCAACATTTAAAGAATGGGCAACATTTAATCTCTTTGTCAGATTCTTTTGGGACCCCCCCCCCCCCTCCCTCCCTGGTTGAATCAAGAGTCAGACGAGTAAACACAATCACTCAATCATTAAGTACAGCAGCCTGTGTGACAACAATGGCATACCACTTCAATCTCAATATATCACTAGAGTGCCAACCCTGAATGCACCAACCACCTCCAACAAAAAATACTGGCTCTCTTTCTCTCTCTCTACTACATATACCTTTGACAAACTCCCTCAATCTCTCTCTGGAATTTACTGCAGGATGGAATTACTCAAGATCGCTGGATGTGGTTACCCTCAGATTGTTAAAGGTGTGCACTTTGGGAGGAATGTTTGTAATTTATGTATCCAGACTTGAGCTGTGAAGTGTGAGGGAAAAAAACTCTCCAAGCAACATGCATTTTGTTCCACTGGTTCAAGAACTTAAGAACCGAATTTATGTGGATAGGACCCAAGCCACCAAATGTCTCTGATTGTCCCATTTTCCTAATTTTTGTTTACACATTATAATTAGTTTACACAAACCTATTTCTTTTTGTTAAAACATTTTCCAGCTCGAAGATCAAAAACAAGACAACAGGAGTAACAGAAAAAACAACCCGCTGACAACTTTTAGGCTAATCTTTTATAAATCCAAAGAAGAATTATTCTAAACGGTGCAATGGATCACCAGATGGTAGTCCTTCGTCAGACTCGACAAACAATGCCATGATTTCTCAGGAGGAATGGGATCCAATTTTGAAATGCAAATTTCAAGACGCAAGCCCTTATTAATGCAAGAAAAACTATTTTTTTAAACAAGTAAGGATACACAGAGGTGGGTTTACGCATTTTTTTTTTTTTTTCAAGTCACCAAAGTCATCAACATCACTGATGATGATAGTCTAAATCGTTATTTCCTTTTCCCTCTTCCTGTGACAGCAAATGGTTTCCACAGTTTATTTACGCAAATTACCTTACATTTATTGATAACTATTTGCCTTCTTTTATTCCCTCATTTATTTACACACTTTCGAGGATCCTATACATTTTAAGTCAATAGTAACTAGACATTATTTTTTTCTAGGAGTTTTTCAATGTTTGTCTGATTACAACGGTCTACATGGTAAGCATACACAAAGCACTGCATTATAATATTAATTTTGTCACATAGCTTATAAGTACTCCCATGTTTATATTTAACACCCCTGGCATCCAAGCACTTGTTTACTCAACACATTGCCAATAATGTGCTAATTTGAATTCCAAACAGCAATGGACATCTGATTGATGTAACAAACTCATGATTTACTGGGGTTTGCTTGAATCCACTCCAGTGGGTCCTACAAGGACGTCTTCTAATCATTCAAACAAGATGTCATAATGCTTGGCAGCTCTTAGATGCCTGAATTGAAACTCTCCTTCTGGATGTTAAAGCTATCACAGACAACATTTAAAGGGCAGAAGACATTTCCTCAATGGTTAAACTATGCAAATTTCATGGAGCTGCTGGCCAAAAGGGCGACAGATTTGTTCTCTCAACAAAACAGGGAAGTAGGCATATCTTACTCCTCAATGGTCCAAAACAACAGTATCAAATAACACTTAGCTCATAACCTATTTATTAATTATGCTAATTGCTTTAGATCACCAAATGTGTGTTCTTTCATTGAAACTAACTCCTGATATTTGTTTAATCTCTAGCAAATTAAAGAAATGTGCAAAATGCTTTCTCCTAAAGTTGCTATTAGGCAAACTTGGTCGGTCATAATCAAAACTTTTTTCTTTCTTTTTTTTTCTTTTTTTTTTTTTGGGGGGGGGGGTGTAGTATTCTCATTAGTTCACAACTTTTCTATATTGCAATGTTTTTCCAACCCCCCCCCCCCTTTTTCATAAAGGATTGGGATGACAAAAACACAACAGAAAGTTCTCGAGCGCAACGCATTCAAAATCTAAGCCATTCCTGTACAAATTTGGGTTCAATTTGGGCCCGTGTCATAACCCAAACAAACTCAGAGGAAGATAACAACCAATAGAGAAACAAACGTGCCATTCCACAGAGGATATGAACTTGAACAAATTATAGTTTCTGACCCTGGACAGCTCTTCACAAACAGCGTTAATTAACCTTGAAATGTTGTGACGGTCTGCGATCCATGCCACTTAAATAACGTAGCCTACAATCAAGTCCAAGCGTTTATTTTAGTATCAATTACATGCATAGATTGATCCATTAAATTAAATGAAGACAATGTTGTCTTTTGCATGCTTAATATAATTATGGACTAATGTCCAAAAATCCTACTTAACTAAAAGGGTTTTGTACAACATCGATAAGATTGAAAACATAAATACTCACAAATTTCCACATGTTTTACACAGTATAAAGGTGATCATCTTTCCTAGCACTAACAGGATCCAATACCAACTGAACACCCAAACTGTTGGACTCTGATTGAGGTGGTATGTCTGGTCCAATGTAAAGCAGTTAATGCACAAGTACTCCGAGAGTCCCAACAGAATCAAACAATACTAATTGGACTTTGAAGGGTTAGTTTTTAAATACTCCACTGTGTTTTATTATTTTGGGGGGATTTGGGTGTTGTCTTTTATTTGGTATGGTTAACTAATGCTATAGTATATGAAAACTAAGACGTTAAGTTACCCAGGCAATGATGCAAGGCAAGTTATACACCGCTGCATAATGTCAAGGCCATTATGTTGTTCAATTCTGAATGTCAGAATGTATCATGTTCCACGTTTCAAAATTTCAAAATAGGCCTATTGCTCAGCAACACATTGAAATCATCATTCAAGAACAACAAAAGGGTAAGGCATTTTTAAATTGACTTGAACATCACTAATTATTTTTTTCTTCTTCTTAAAGCAAAATATATTTATTTAGTTTGTATAAATTGTTTCAGGGTTAAACACAAAGTACCTGGAGTCACATAAAGGCCAGCTTTTAGTGCCCTAGTCTTGGCAGTGTGCCCTTACAAAATGTTTCCAAAGACTTTTTAATCAGAATTTCCACTAAATGGCAAAAAGGATACATACACCTTTATTTAAGGACAACAAATATTGACTGACAGTGACAGTCACTTTTACTCTACACTTCTAAATGTCATACTTTTGAGAGTTCATTTCATTATATTTTTTGTATCAGCAATACGTATAGTCCTAAAAATCAAAACAACAACCAAGTTAGAATTTCTCAAACTTTAGCACCAACCATTTTGATGACAGTTAATGTTAATGAAATCAGACGTGTGTTTTTTTTAAATGGATCAACATCACTAATTGTGAATCAATTCTATAACATTAATTCAGTGTAATTAACTTACTGATCACCACGGTATTGAAAGCTGAAAGCAAAGACCAGCATCCATATTGAACGTACCCACAGGGACTTTCAGCCAAGCTAAATGTAGTTATATTACGGCTATTCAGAAATAACACTTTGATGAAAACCGTGACCATAACCCCCCCCCCCCCCCCCCACTCTACATCCAAACCTAATCTGTTTGGGCTAGCAGCACATTTAAAGAATTTTGTTCTAGAGCATGGCCTCCAAAGCCAAGACAAGGGGGAATCTTGGTGACCACGTCTTGTTCTTACCTGTGACTCATTCTGTGTTCCCTTTCTTTTTTGGTAAAGAATATTTGGTCTGATTTAAACACTATAATAAGAGCAGAAGTCAATGCACTTTTCAAACAATGCAGTTTCACATGTGAAAACATGTAGTTTGGAATCAATTTAATTATGATTTTGATTTTTTTTAGTGATATAAGCATCCGCCAAGGTTTGAAGTTCAGTGGAGAGCTAGTCAAACTGATTTTCAAATATCTCTCTCAATCTTAGTATTCTAATTGATTTGTAGTTATCGGACCCGGTTTGTTGTTTGTTGTTTGTTTGGGTTCCATAAAGAGCCTGAGATAAAGCATTTCTACTGGAAAATCTTAAAGGAACACGTTGCCTTGGATCGGTCGAGTTGGTCTTTGAAAAGCGTTTGTAACCGTTTTTTATAAAATGCATATGGGTAGAAAGATGTTGTAAAAGTAGAATACAAAGATCCACACAAACATGACTCGAAATTGCGTGGTTTTCCATTTACCTCGTCGACTAGCACGTCGGCCATTTATGGGGGTCAAAATTTTGACTCCCATAAATGGCCGACCATGTTAGTTCGCACAGTAGAAGGAAAACCACGCAATTTCGAAGCAAACTTGTGTGGATCATTGTATTCTACTTTTAAAACATCTTTCCAACCATATGCATTATATAAAAAACGGTTACAAACGCTTTTGTTTTGACCAACTCGTCCGATCCAGGGCAACGTGTTCCTTTAAAGTCTAGGCCTTGAATTTCATCTTTGAGAGGGAATGGCCATTTTCATTTCCCAAAGGGCACTTCCATTGGAAAATCTTAAAGTCTATTGGAAACTTTTGAGGGCAACAAACCATGGCCTCAATGCTTTTCCTGGCTCGTACTGGTTGTGTAAGGTTTCACGTCGTTCTTGAATGGCTCTACAGATTTGTACTCATTTCCTCATTGGTGCTTGGTTTTGTCATAGTTTTCTAGTAATTCCTTCACGGTTATAGGTTTTTGGTAATTCCTGACGATTCTAGGTTTCTATTCAATCTTTTATAGTTCTAGGTTTCTAGTTATTCCGTTGTGGTTCTAGGTTTTTGGTAATTCCTTATGGTTCTACATTTCTAGTCAATCTTTTGTAGTTCCAGGTTTCTAGTCATTCCTTCACGGTTCTAGGTTTTTGATAATTCCTTATGGTTCTAGGTTTCTAGTCATTCCGTTGTGGTTCTAGTTTTTTGGTAATTCCTTATGGTTCTACATTTCTAGTCAATCTTTTATAGTTCTAAGTTTCTAGTTATTCCATTGTGGTTCTAGGTTTTTGGTAATTCTTTATGGTTCTACATTTCTAGTCAATCTTTTGTAGTTCTAGGTTTCTAGTCATTTCTACGCAGGTCTTGGTTCCTTAGTCATTTCTGTGCCCTTCAAAATTTCTAGTTATTCCTTCAAGATTCTATAGGATTCTTAGTTCCATTGTGGTGGTTCTAGGTTTCTAGTCACAAATCTTCCTCCACCTTACAAAGCTAAGCACCTGGAACATTCTTGTTAATACCTTCGTCTGTGCCCGCCTAAGTTACTCCCAATTGGTATAAAATCATCAGACTGGAACAATCCCATCATGTTTTTGGTCCAATTTATCTTAACATACGTTGTGATCCATCACTTAGAACATGATTCATTAAAAAAATTCTTACGAATGTTCCTGCGACAGCTTATTTTATAATTAAATGTCATTTAGGAATAGGATGTGATTCATGACCATAAAAATTAGACTTAAGTTTACACACTTTATAAACGTTACGGCACAATGGTCTATCGAAGATGAACGGTACATATAAACATAGGCCTACGTCTGACTGTTGATAACAATTACTGTGATGACCTTTTTAAAGGGAATACAGGCATTCAAACTTTTCTACAACTTGAAATGAAAAAAGGTTAATAGTTGGTCAAAACACTGGGCCAGTCACAATAATGAGCCGGTCAGATGTTTGATCTGTTCACTTTTTTTTTATAGTCATTTCCTTGGGTCAGTTGTCCGTCTTGATCTTTCTTTTGAGACGTAAAACTATTTGGCCATTTTAGGACTGCAGTCATTGTTTACTTAAAATTTGACACAGGTTAAAGGAAGGAAAAGTTTTCGTATGGTGCCACCACTTTTTCATTCGATATGAAATAATATAGTATTTCATTTACCTCAATGAGATATCCCTTTTTGTGAAAATGAGTGAAAAGGTGGTGGCGCCATACGGAAAGTTATCCTAAAGGAACATTAACTTGATCATAAGCCTACCCCTTGGCTTGGTGTAAAATAATTTCAACCACTCCGGGCTCCGTACCTTATTTTGTTGACTGCGCACTGTTAGTGTTTGGTCTGTAGTGTTACTGAACAGTCAAATGATCTAACCTATGGAAAGCCCAACACTTGAAAGTGGATGTTCCAGTTCAATTGGCTTTCAATTCGGAGTAAGACCGACCAGTTAAGTTAGTACTTCATTAAATTTTTCAATACACAAAAGGGGCAAAATGAAGTCTGAAAAATCATTGAATGGTAAACTTACCTCCAAAGCATCCAGTGTTGTGTAGCTTGAGATGGCAAAACCGTCAATTATATCCTCATCATTGGAGCTAGAACGGGAGTTTTTTCGTCTCTTGAGCCGGTGTCTCGTTCTTTCCCTAGCACCCCTTGGGGGTGGGGGGCCGTCATCATCATCATCCCCACTACCTCCATTATCCTGTGATTTATGCTCACCGTTTTGAAGCATTTGCATTTGTCTCTGCTTCATCTCCTGTGCACGTTCACGGCGGCGAGTTCGCTGCGAACATTTCTTCTTATCGTTGTCCATGTCCGGTTCACAATGGCTCTACAGACGCCCAGAGAATCACCCACGTCTTCGGTGGGGCAATTCCGGGAGTTCAGAGCCCCTAAACGGCTTAAAATCGGCCAGATTTGGTGGTAAATTTAGTAGAAACTTGAATCTAGGTTTCCAATAGGAAAACACTCCTCTTCCTTTCACATTCACTGATATCCATTTTTACGTTGAAACATCCATGAAACCGCCGAGTACCAGCTATGTCCCTTTTTTTAGCGGATGAACACAAAACTTGCGTGAGGGCGCTATTGCATGATTGATTTTGATCAGCAAAGTAAAAAATAGACATCATGTACGTCCGCCAGAAAAATAGTTCATAATAATAATGTTAATTAATATACTATTTAATCTATTTACTGTACAGTCATTGTTACTTATGCGGTATTTAATAGTTATCTTGGGTGTGTAACTTCGGAGACATCAACCAATATTGATGAGAAAAAGATCAATCAATTAACAATGCCAGACAGGTGTCTAGGGGAAAAGGAACCACTGATCAAGTTGGGATTCGAACCAAGGCAAACAGTAAGTAATGCGCTTAAAGGAACACGTTGCCTTGGATCGGTCGAGTTGGTCTTTGAAAAGCGTTTGTAACCGTTTTTTATAAAATGCATATGGTTAGAAAGTTGTTGTAAAAGTAGAATACAATGATCCACAAACATGCCTCGAAATTGCGTGGTTTTCCTTTTTACCTCGTCGACTAACACGTCGGCCATTTATGGGGGTCAAAATTTTGACTCCCATAAATGGCCGACCATGTTAGTTCGCACAGTAACAGGAAAACCACGCAATTTCAAGGCAAACTTGTGTGGATCATTGTATTCTACTTTTAAAACATCTTTCCAACCATATGCATTTTATAAAAAACGGTTACAAACGCTTTTGTTTTGACCAACTCGTCCGATACAAGGCAACGTGTTCCTTTAACCAATTGCCTAAGGCGTCGTGGTATGATTACCACTCTTATAATATTTTGTGAACAGTCTTTCATAATATTTCGGTATTAGTGCATTTCAGCGCCGTAAAATCCCTGGCAGTGTAATGTTTCACTGAGCGAGTGTATGGTTCAAAGGTGAGACAATCCTTTGATCTGAAATTTCACTTTTATAAACTGTAATAATGTGTGTCTGCCCTACTCCAGTTCATTTTTACAACTAATTTTTAGGAATTCAATATTACAAGTACAAAATACATTATAGCTAGTTTAAGTTATTAAAATTAAATTGAATTATTGCTAAAGTAAGATTTTGTATGAAAAATACATCTAGACAAATTTCGAAAATTATTACTGCTTGAAATTCTGCAACGTTTGAGAAAAACGATTCCGTCAAATAATTGGAGGTTTAGGTAGAATTTTTGAAAATTTTACAAATTGATTTGTTGACATTTTCATATTTTTGTAATTTTGTTATTTAAACGGAACAATTCCATGGATGAGTTTGCAGCCATGGGTAGTATACATACTGCGAACCAATAGGGATGTGTGTAGGCATACATTAGTGCTAGCGAAATGCATAGGCCTGGCCTATTACACCGATTTTTGGATAGGTTCAATTGTATTAATCCTACATAAACGACTGTAGACATTATAATAAACCGAACATGTGGACATTTTTGTCAGCATAGGTGGGAGCGTTTTGAGACATTGCTGACTGGAGCGGTTATGTTCATACAGAAGAATAATCCGTACTTGGAACCCATGTTGTTTTGCAAACTTGGGTGCAATCCCTTTTCACACCACAGCGTGTAACGGTTGTATGGCTTCTGCCTGGCACCCAAACAAAGATGTCGACAAAATAGACCGCCAACATAGAGCTATAGATAGCTCAGTTAGTATCGGCATATTCATAAAATCACGCTCAATTTAACTTTGTTTTGTTTAACTGAGACACAAAAAAAGTACCTTTTTTTGGGGGGGGGGGTGTACGTATTTATGAATTATTTACTTTTACAATCTATTTATGACTGATTAATTTGTTGATTTATTTGACTCATCGGTAATAATACAACAATTATTTTATATATTAATTTTCTTCTTCCAATTCGATATTCAGTGCACTGAATTTACTTTTCCTTATTTTCCCCTCTATATTCTAATTTCTTAGAAACATTCTGACCTAGTTAGATAACTCTCGATTCTGATTTCGAGAAGCGAAAGTGCCATCTTCGTGGAATTGTGAAACACTTAGACTCGATGATGACGTGCTTATCTTGCTTGATATACGTCTTCGGGTAGAGAGCCCCAAATGGAGTTGCATTGTAGAAGAATATTTAGAGACAGTAGCGTAACTATGTGCCCCTCAAATACACCCCCCCCCCCTTAAAATCTGGAAGTGTATGATTGGAAATTATTCACAGTTTTAATGTAATAATTTCAATGTTATTAAAACATTCAATTACTCGCAAAAAATGTAGGCCTCTTGTTTTTACTGTACAATCGCATAAAAAGGGCGCTGAAATTGTAAAAGGCAAACGGAAACTTGGCCAGAGAAAAGTGCACCTTAGAAAAATAGTAGGCCTACAGGGCAACAAATTACTGTAAATTTTTCAACATTTACTCATTATAGCCCATCTTTCACTAAAAAACATTTTGTTTGTTCATTAATACTTTCCATAGATTATAGTGTTTCAAAATGAAAAACATATATTAATGTTTGCACTTGGATGGATCCCGACAATAATTCATTTTTAGCTTTCAAATAACATATCACTTATCATGACGGATGCTTTCGTGCAATACCCTTAATAAAAGCTTATCAGGGCCTAACTTTCTCAAGCATTAAAAAGTAGCTTTTTAAAAATTAAATCTGAATTTGTGGGCTATCTAGGTCCCGAATCAGACATATCATCCCTATGGATA
The DNA here is from genome assembly GCF_032118995.1 of Asterias amurensis. Lineage (NCBI taxonomy): Eukaryota > Metazoa > Echinodermata > Asteroidea > Forcipulatida > Asteriidae > Asterias > Asterias amurensis. The sequence goes on along the minus strand of NC_092653.1, from coordinate 1,000,831 downwards.
GATATAAAATGTGCCAAAGCAAATGAATGTTTTTACAGGCAATGCGTTGAGTAAGTCAATACCTGGCCGAATGTCTCCGCTAGGGGGCATTGCAAAGGGTTAAGAACACTTCCAATGCCTACTTCTTAGAGAGTACACTTTTTGTGAATTTTAGTTCGATTGTTCATCAAAGTTGCAAGAAAATAATGGGGAAAACACATTTGCATAAAAGTATGTGCTTTCAGGTGTTTCATGCCTGAAGCCCGTTTCTCAGTGTTTGGGTGAAAAAATTACCCCTTTCTCACAATGTTTTCTACCCTCACCTGTGCTCCTTACCATAGAGCCAGGGACACTGTTCCTTGCTCTATCTCCTTACCAAATAAGTTTTGGAGGTAATTCGATTATTATAATTTACCCGCAAACCTAATTAATTTATGGAGTAATTACCAAAAGTACATCGTGCCTGCCATTTCACTGAATAGGCGAGGCAACCGCCACAGCCACACACGCATCAGTGGAGTGGCTGTGATAACCATACTCTATGGGAAGACTGTTGAAGCATAGATGTATAATGGTTAAAGTGGGCGTTTTCGTCAGTGGAACTCATCGGGCATCTCAGAGCGGATGGCGTTAATTAGCGCGTATTTATAAAGGTTTAAAGCCATTTTTATGATCACAGGCTTGCAATCGGAAGATGATATAAAATTTTCAGTATCAAGTTGTAACCCACAAAGGATACTGGAGATGAAATCGGTAAATGATTGAAGAGATATAAATTGGTTTTGAATGAGTTAACTTGTTGACATAATCGTTTTTGTAATGAGCTTAAAGATTATCTCATGAATATGATTTGAATAATAACAAGGTCATTATATAGTGGCATAAGTTAGGCCATAGTAATTAGATTAATGCATAACGAGATAGCCTATTGTATTTGTTATGGTTCTTTCCATTTCTTAAAGGCACTGGACACTATTGTTAATTACTAAGAAGTAGTTGTAAAACTTACTTGGTGGGAACTGTTGATAAAGCATAAACATTGTGTGAAACGACTCCCTCTGAAGTAACATAGTTTTTGAGAAAGAGGTAATTTCTCACTCAAAAAATAAAAGACTTGAGCTGAAGCCCTTTATTAATATTATGCACCTAAAAACATACAAAGTAAAGCAACAAGGGTGTTTTATTCTCTTGCAAATTCAATGATCAATTGAGCCCAAATGTTCACAGATTTGTTATAATTACGTATTATACTGGGATACACCAAGCTAATTGAGAATACTAGTCTTTGGCATTAGGTGCCTTTTTGTTCCTCCAACTCTATAGCTCTGAAACCAAACCACATTTTAGAATCAGCAATAAGAGCTGCAAGGTGGTTTTACACAATTTTTGGATTGATTTTCGCGACGGTTTAGATTTCAGTTAAATTCACTGGTTTCCGCTGAATGGACGATCGGTGATTTTTCTTTTTTTCGGAGTGTCGTCACTTTTGAGTATCTGAGATGATCGATGGCGGTATCCAAACTGACGGCTTTGGCTACGAGCTACGACTGTTGCTTAGGACGTCATACACTTCAACACATGATGTCACAGAAATCGAGCAGTAGCCATAGCTAGCTGTAGCCGCCAATTCGGATAAACGACCTGTCTTTAAAAACATTATCCAGCTCATTTGGGGCCGACTAATGATGCGCTGGGTAGACAACATCCAATAATGAGTGTGATATCAACGAATACAAAGCAGCAGCGCTGGAAAAACAGGCTGTATTGGGAGCAATGCCAGAGGGTTACAACATCTGAGGAGACTGTGGGCAAATGCCTTTGTACTAGAGATAGAGGAAGCTATTAAAAAGAGAAGAAAAAAAGACAGTGCTTCCCTATGTGTTGGTCTAACAATGGTACTTTGTATACCCCAAGCGATCCTTGCCAGTGAAATGGTGGAACTGGCGTCACTTGTCATCCTGTATTTTAATGTAAACTTGGTTTGTGGTATCCCCACGTGACTGTGTCTACTCTACTTCGTTTTGTAACTATTCAAGCAATAAAATGCCTCCCCCACACACCTATTTTGCTTATACAAAAAACAATTAAATTCACGATATTGTATTACAATACATTTTTTTCAAACCGTCTCTTTGTCTTTCTTTTGTAACAGAATTGGAATTAAACAAATGAAATAAATACACAAAGATTCTTACTTGTCTTGATTTTAATCATTCATGATTAATTTTTACAACATTGTGTGCAATTTATTGATTATATTACATGGCTGTCAAAATCTTAACATGAGAAATGTTTTCACAGTCCAAACATGATAGCAGCATTCATGGAAATATTAATGGGTGAAAATGATAATATTACATGGTACGAAAATGGTCCTAAAGGTCAAAGTATGTCAGTCAGAAGAAGCTAAAACGTAGAACAGTTCAAACCATACAGTGACCAAGTGGAAATAAATTCCAAAAACAAGTTTACGAATTCATGTCTTCAAGTAAATGCCACCATCAAAAAGCATATAACTTGATTGCATAAAATGTGCAGAAAGCATTAAATTGTTGAGAATTGTACAACCTGGATTTGCATGAATTTAAATATCAAACCAGGATTATCCCCAGTGGCTTCTTAGAAACTACAGCCCCAAAACATGGAAATTTAAGTTTCATACAAACATAAAAATAAACGATATACAAATGTTTATTTTCTAGTCTGCCTGATTGATTATGTTAAAACACAATAAAAAGTAAAATATAGATTTATTAAAAATTAAAATGAAAACAATCAAACAGTTTTGGGTTTTATTCCTTTTTAAAATCACAGGTGATGTAAAACTATTTGATGCTGAATATGTGGCCTGGTATACCCCCCCCCCCCAATTGTGTCTTCAATGTGTTCTGGGAATCTCAGGAATTTGTTAGAGGGTACTTCGGAACAAAAAGAGAAGATTGTGTTAAAGTATTTATTTATTTTTCCTTTTTTTTTGGGGGGGGGGAGTGGTAGACACCCTTTGCCAATTTTACAAAGAGCTAAGATTGATTTTAACTTCAAATCAATCTTGAATTCAAAGTAAAGTGTGATGTCACAATGGTGATTACTGACAACTCATCTTAAGATGAATCTAAGTGCTTTGTGAAATCGACCCCATGTCCAAAAAAACTCACGTCCATTCACTGTGGATGCAATGCTTAAAATATTCTGCCCTCTGCCACATATCGGGCAAGGTATACGTAAAATGTCCAAATGGTCTGATGCACAAACTTCCCGTCATTTTTGCTGTGGATTAAAGGCTGTATTTATTGAACCCGATACTGACCCAATCCAATAGAAGAAAATGGTTCATTTTCATTTAATTTAATCTGGTTGTGAGGCCTAGTAGGACTCTCAGAAAAGCAAACTTGATCACTATACAAAGAACCCAATGGAGAGAAGACAAGGAAGTTTCCTTTTAAGATGTGGGCAGGAAAACCCCCCAAAGAATTATTCAAGGGAATTGCAGCAGCCAGGTAGGGACTGAAAACCAATCCCTGTAGTAACCCCAGCAAAAATTATTCTGGGTGAAATACCCGAGTCCAAGCAACACCAGTAACAGGTGCACTGATTGTGAAACAATGCAGGGGTGGATTTCACAAAGAGTTAGGACTAGTGTTATCTCGATTTAGGACTAGTTACTCGTCCTAACTTAGGACTATCCATGCAATTTGTAAATCTCCTAGGTTAGGACTAGTCCTAACTCTTTGTGAAATCGACCCCTGTACACATAAAACCTGGCATAATTACATGGAAACTACAGCATGGCAGCCATCTTAGCAGCACTGACCTATGTTTCCCAAAGATGCAGAATAGCTTTAAACCTGTGCATAGTGGGTGTATAAAGGCCGGTTTATAGTCGGTCGCGCAATGGTCGCGCAATGGAAACCTTGCGCGCAATCCTAAGACTGAGGCCTAAAAACCGTGTCTTTTTATGATCGCTCGACCATCGCGTGACCGACTATAACGCGGACTTAATCAGGTAGGGTTTGCAGTAGCACTTTATGTACATCTCTTATGATAAGTGTTGGTTCTAAAAAGAACCGGTGGTTAACAACTCCTTATTATCTTTTCAGAAACAAGACAAATCAAAAGAGATTTACACATGGTGCTACCGTAAACCTCACCTAGTTTGTTCCATTGTTGACTTCTTGTAACCACTAAGGGGTATGGGTCCTAAATTGACAAATATAGGATTTTTTGATTAATTAAAGTATTAGATTCTTCTAGTTGTGAATGGATTTTGCTCGCTTGCTCTGTTTGTTCCTCTTGCTTTTCCTTTTGTGTTTCTTGCCTGTAACTTTAGCATCAGTGGGTCTGCAAGGAGAGATAAAATGGATAAGTACTTGAGAAAGTGATGAATAACAATAGTAATAGTAATAACAGACATCTGTATTGTGCAATACCTATATGAATACACTCTACTGAGCAAAAAACATAAATGGGTATTTAACTTGGATTTAAACACATATAGTGAAGAAGACTGGCTCATACAAGGAGGGAGATTGTACCATAGTTTTGGAGCAGCATACACAAATGCCCAATCACCTAGGGTAGCCCTTGATTTCCTTTATGGGTAAGACAAGAATGTTTGGTCTTGCGAACTACTGAGACGGTAAGTTTTTTGAGAGAATGATTTCATGGTTATACGCTCCAGAGTGTACTTTGGTGCTAAACCAAGATCATGGCTTTCAAAGTTATAACGTGAACTTTAAATGATATCCTTTGAAAATATATCTAGAAAGAGATTTTGTTTTTGAAAGCTGAACGTGTTTTTAAAGAAACATGAGAAAATAGAATTAGCTGCTGCAAACAACTTACCAACCAAATGGACCGAGAGTATAAGTGCAAAAAATAGTTAATGGCCTGACGTTTCGACCCTAGCAGAGTCTTTCTCAAAGGCTAAATGACAACACAACAAACATGAACAGGTAACTAAGTGAAACCATCTTAACATTTAATAGTTAACTAATGATATAAATATAATGCCTAATACACCACCCTAGGCCATGCTTACCTGTTAGCAAAGGATTTAAGGACACTTCTGACTGTCGAGGTAAGCTCCCCTGATCGACTCACTTCAACCTTCTTCTGCAATTCCTCAAGTACCGAAGTCATCTTAGAGAAGTCTGGTAACTGTACTCCGTCAATAGTAAAGTGTTACAATCAGTTTCTAACATTTAACAGGCTTGATCGAATTTAAAATATCAAACAATAAACCTCAAGGGAAACTGACTAGGTAAATTTTTGTTTAATGACTTTGGGTTAAACAAAGAAAAAAATGAAAAGAACGGGAGTTGAACACATGATCTCCAAATTAAGGTGTTGGCTCTACCAACTGAGCACTTTGTCACGATGTTGGCGGTCTCCCTATTTTCCTTTTTTCAACCCAAATCATAATTGAAATGACAGTCTCTGACTATTTGGCCTTAATGACTGGTGTCCTGTTTATTTCTGCTTAGTAGACAATTTTAAAGAATTTGTTATGCTTAAGCAGCTCTTTCAAATTGGGCCCTGGGCTAAAAATGGGTCATGTTGGTGGTTCACATAACCCCTTACAATCCAAACTAATTAAAGTCGGTCAAAATGCTAAAATTAGACACAAGGAATTTAAAGAATAAAGCCTGACTTGAAAACTCATTGAAGTAGTTTTGTTGTAAGTTCTCTGAGCTCCATGATCCACCTAGTGGTTTGCGTACCTTATCAATTGAGTGACATGCCATGGCGTACTCTCTCTGAAGAATAAAGATCTGAAGAAGAAACTTTGGTTTGATGACTTGACCCTCATCTACCAGTGCACTCTGTAACAACTACAAGAGATTAATAAAAAGATATCTGAATTAGGTCCCAAACAAATAACTCAATTGATAAAAACATAATTAAGACATAATGATGTGAAATTATCAATCATCTTTAAGGTATGCTGTCCTTTGAAAAAAAAAAATCATTTTACATTCCACCCAACCACGAAAAAATAATAAATAAAATAACAATTACAAATAAATTGTACACAAATAAAGATTGAAACCAAATTTTAACACGTTTTAAAAGATCCCCTAAACAATGGATTACAAACTATTAACAACAGTAATTCTTATTGTTATATAATTAACATCTATGCCAACTTTCTGATGTATGTTTTGTCGGGTCAGTGCAAAAATAGCACTTACATTACACAAGAGTTTAAAATTGTCTAAATATGTAGCATCTCGTCTTTAATAGCCTGGATAACATGACGAGATATGACATTCTTGCCCGGAGCACTTTTGTGCGAGATACAATCGTTTTACTAACCTGTGACATGACGCTTTTGCATTGATTCAGCAATTATTACAAGAGAAAGAAAGGAAAATAAGATCTACCTGTAGAGTTTCCTCTGTGAGTTTCTTGCTGGTTCTCGACCAATGCGGTGTTTCACTCTATTGATGGAAAGGATAAACAATGTTATCAAAGAACATAATAAACTAGTATTACTTTTAGGACACAGATATTAATTGATGTAAGTGCATCATCAAAGAATACAATGAGATTGGATGGATGTGAAAATTGCTTGCGGCTCTGTATTCTAGACCCAGCACCTTTCAGATGTTACAATGAAATAAGGTTTACAGACTCCACATCTTTAGAAATACAAAACTAGATATTCGGACACACACTGGGACTACTACTTTCTCCGACACACTGGGACTACTTCTTTCTCCGACACACTGGGACTACTTCTTTCTCCATTTGGTGACTGCTTTACTTCTTCCTTAATGAAAATTTGAAAGGCTCAAGGAGATTTGAAGAAAATCCTGAATCAGGAAAACTGCTGAGAAATGACACGCCTAGCTGATAACTTACTTGTACAGGTCTGCTTGACATGAGTACAGCTAGTAACCGACAGGCTTGAGTCTGAAACAAAAAGGAAATATTATGTATGTTATCTTCCCCCATTGAACATAATAATCTCATGATATTTTATGGTGTGTTGTGGCTGAGCAGTCTAGTGCGTTTGACTCATTGGAGGCAAAGTCATTGGAGTTTGGGTTCCAATCCCAGACATGAAACATTTGTCCTAAAGGCAGTGTACACTATTGGTATAAAACCTTACTTGGTAACAAGTAATGAAGAGAGGTTGATGGTATAAAACATTGTGAGAAACAGCTCCCTCTGAAGTGACGTAGTTTTCGAGAAAGAAGTAATTTTCCATGAATTTGATTTCGAGACCTCAGAATTAAAATTTGAGGTCTCGAAATCAAGCATTTGAAACCACACAACTCGTTTGACAAGGGTGTATTTTTCTTTCTTTATTATCTTGCAACTTCGACGACCAATTGAGCTCAAATTTTCACAGGTTTGTAATTTAATGCATATGCTGAGATACACCAAGTGAAAAGGCTGGTCTTTGACAATTGCCAATAGCGTCCAGTGTCTTTAGAGCAAGACACTTAACCATCTTTAATTCTCATCATCCAGGAATAAATGGGTAGATGTGAGGATAGAGTTTGTGGAATGAAAAGAAAGTTTTTAATATATCTTTAAAATGACTTCAGCATCTAAAATGGAAGACAACAAACTCATGTAATAGAGTATGATATTTAACTCACCTTTCTGTAAAGCTGGCAACCGGTAGTCATATACTTAACAAGGTCCTCAGCGAAGTACCATGCAAGATTCTGTTTTTTTTTGCCAAACATGAAAAAATGCAATGGTCAGAAAGTTACAAATTAGCTGTTTGAATGTGTTTATCAGTCTAAAGAACCATTTACATTAATATAAATGCGTTACTTAGGAGGTTTTATTCCTCGTAAAGAATTGTTCTTTGTTAAACCCAAAATCATATGATAAAATTGTTTGAACTGTTGAGTCATCCAAAGAGAAGAGATCAACAAGTCTAGTAGGCTAGTTATTGATAATGTTAATGGCAAACCCTGAGAGGCTGTTTTCTACTTACTGGAAACCTCTCTATCAGCTCAGAAAAGAGAAGAGGATGAAGACATGTTCCCCTGATGAAGAAAAGGATTCAATTGAGAATATTATTTTATTGGATGCAGAAGTAATTTTCATTCAAAGGGTTGAAAACACAATGTCCACAGATTTACATCAAACTCACATAGTTTGAAGATAATGATGGTAGAAAGCTTCCCGTAGAATATATAACTTTTGTCTCTAAAGACAAAAATTATTCTAGCATGTAAAACATATTTTCGTGACATTGTTATACTCATTTCTCAACTGCAGCACCTCAGGTAGTAATATTTTAAGTAATCTTTCTACTATCATTATCTTCAAACGCTGTAAGTTTAATATAAATTGGTGGACATTGTGTTTTGTGTTTAAAAAAGTACCTAAATCTTTTAATAAAGTGTGGCATAGAGGTGGTAGGCTAGATACAACTATGCCAACCAAAATTGTTTGACCCACGTCTGACCTCAGTGCGTTCAAGTAGCTTTGGAGTCATTGTTGTAGCTCACCTACGTCAGACCCAATACCTACTCATGGAACAGGGCAACTTGAGTCCCACGCCATGATGAGAAAATGTCCTCCATAACCACCAATTCTTCAGTACTTCAGCGAGACACTTTATGAAGTTTGACACATATTTTCACCCTATAACAGTGATACTGTTACAGTTTTATCAACTTAAGACCGATCTTAGCACTTGGGGGAGTAAAAGTATGATTACTAGTACATGAAAAAAGCAGATGAGCAGTCAGTACGAGTGCAAAATTTCAGGTTAACTCAAGACTAATCTCAGCCTCTTGTGAAAAAAGGGACCAGTACTAGTACATGATAAAAAAGTACTTGAGCGAGAACCAGTAATTCAACTCTGGTTTACTCAAATTAGCCAGATGTGAGCCTAGGTGCTTGGCTTACAACAATAATTATACAGAAAAGAATGATTTCTTAAGACTGAGAGAGAAATATGTAACTCACCTGTGAGTCATGAAGTCTTCCAATGCACTGGAGTAGAGTTTGCCTATCCTCTCAATATCCAACATATTCGACTATGAAGACAACAACAAAAATACAAATTTTCAGATCTTTCACATTATGAAAAGCCCCCAAATAGATACATGCTTTAACATATAAGAATGACCATCTCAAAAATGAAATTTCAATCGTGTGAAGTGAACTTGACATCACAGCCCTGTTTCCGTAGTGAATGTTTTGCATTCGTAGGAAGTATGAAGAGTGGAGGGGATCAAGGAATAAATTCTGAATCATCAAAGACAGGAGAGGTAATATAAGAGTAGAAGATTTAAATACCTCAGGTGCAGCAGCAGCAACAATCTTGCCTGAGACGCTTTGTCTTTTCTCTTCAGCTCTCTGATGTCTTGTCTTCACTGGAGATGGGTCTGCCATCTCGACGTTTCCTCTCAACACGCGAATCTAAAATAGGAAATGATATAAATCATCTAACTCCCCAGATGTGACCTTCATGCATCTAAAGTTACTTTGAAATTTATTTGTTCTTCAGGTGCCAATAAACATGACTATAAAATTATTACACAACTTAAACTATTGGTGAATAATTACCAGAAAAAGGCAGCCCGCTGATGCAAGGGAAACAGTCATCAAAGATGTTGCTGAAAGTAAAAGAAATTTTGTTTTAGTAGTTATTCTAAAGTGTAGGTTATTTGAGTGGCTATTGCTGTGGCTATTGACTGCAGAAGACTGTATTTGTACTCATTGTTTCAGTGCAACAAGGTCACTCATCAGTATTGCAAAAGGTCATACCATACACATTTATAAATAAACAATTTGCTCTTTGTAAGGTCGTATCTCAGTCCATTGCTTTTGGGAGAATTTTAAACAAAGAAGCACTGCCCAAAATTCAAACAAACTCAGGGTTTTTTTAATTTACAAGTCGGCCAAGCTAACTGCTGATTTCACAATGTCTAAAATAAGTATCGTCTTCTCGCTACCAAATCAAAGGTTCTTGATTTGCAATTTATAATCATAGCCGTCAAACTAGTGTTCGTATGAGAGAGATTGGCTGTTGCCAGCTTGATGTTTATATCCCCTTGTGGTTGCTTAGGGCCTTTGCCTTACTCCCTTGATGGGAAGATCATCTCAACAAACAAACAAATAATCAAACAAACAAACAAACTTTTCTAATGGTGAAAGAGTTACCTTTCTTGGCAATTTGCATAATTTCCTCAATGGTTTCATGCAGTGACTCTCTTTCTTCTGTTATATTGTGTGGATACTGAAAAATATAGAGGGGAACAAATAAACAGAGTCACAAAATGAAATATGTCATCATTAAGTTCAATTTGGATGGTTTCATTACCAACAAGATTAAAAGATGAAATACAATAAATAAATCAGGGGTGAGATTTGATGAATCTGAACATTCCTGAACAGTGGATTGTTGGTCTGGGTTCCCCCTTAACAACCAATAATCATAGAGATGTTACAATTCAGGAGGTTTACATATCACTTTCAATATCAACAGAAATACAACACTACTGCATTGGACACCATGTGAACTATTTAGAATCAATAAATTTTTAAAACTACAAAATCAATTAATATTGATTGAAAATAAATAAATACTAATTGAAAAACAATAAATATTGATTGAAAAATCAACAAATATAGATTGAAAATAAATAACCATTGTTGGAAAACCAATAAATCTTCCTTTTAAATTCTCACTAAATATTTGGTAGCATCCCGGTCAGTTTAATTTAAACATGAAAATCAATCTAGTATGTAAAGTTGACATTATGATGTTTTGTTCAAGCATACCTTTTTGACTCTGCAGAGTTTGTTGCGATAGATACTAACTGCCTTCTCAGATAGAACTTGCTGGTCTTTGTGAACTGACGCTACCTGAGCGACCACTAACAACGGATGCACTAATTTCTGTGGACATAAATAATCAATTGGGTCAAGTATTGGACAAGTATTGGACAACAGCGTTGATCAAGATAAGAATTCCAAATAGTCAATCCAGTGTCACTATTGTGCAGCTTCCTCGATGGAAAGACATAAAATATCACACACAAAGACTGGTTGCTACCAACCGGTTAAAATCCCTTCATAAAAAATAGCTGTCAAATGAAAAATAAAGATCATACCGTCAAACAGTTTTCAGAATAAGAAAGAGGACTCTTAATTAAGGACATGATTGTTCCAGTTTTCCCATGGCAGTGCCAGATGGAAACAAGCCATTGTAGTAAAGTTATTTGGACCTAGTACATGTAGGCGCATTTTTTTGACTACCACCTCTATTTCCACAAAATTTCATCAGACCGTTTAACTGTTAGAATTATTGCAGGGAAAACCCACACAGCACCCAATCCACAAAGTTAGGGCTGTGAGGCAGAGCTTGCAGAGCTGCGTAGTTTGCACAATTTGCATTGGAAATACAGGTCTTAAAGCCATTGGATACTTTCCGTAAACAGTAATGTCCAAGGCCCACACTTCGTGTATCACAACTTCTATATAAAATAACAAAACTGTGAAAATTTAGGTTCAATCGGTCATCGGAGTCGGGGGAAAAAGGGAAAACCCACCCGTGTTTCCGCACAGTAAGCCGTGTCATGACATGTGTTTAAAATAAATCCGTAATAAATATATCATTCTTGATATCGAGAATTGATATTGTTTTAATGTTTTCTCAAAAAGTAAAGCATTTCATGGAATAGTATTTCAAGAGAAATCTTTCACCATTACCTTCTGTAAACCCTGTAAGTTATTTGTAAATCTGTGAAATTTTAATTTTTGTCTGTACCGAAAGTGTGCAATGGCTTTAAATACCACAGAGATTTGGTCAGGGTCTTGGTGTGGCCAATCAAACAACTCTTGTAGAAAGAAAAAGATTTTCCATTGGAATTCTGAGCTTCTTGATACGTACCAGTATGAGAGGATTCAACTGCTGCCGTTTGATGAAGATATCCAACAAATCAAGGACCCTAAAAAGCAAAAGAAAAATAGTCAGTAAAGAAGGAATGAGATCTTGAATCAATTGGGGCTTTTTTCAATGATAGAGAAAGCCTTGACTCAATCTTTCCAAAATTTGATTTGCTTCGATAAAACCTTCTACATGTCACAAACCTTCTCTCATCAGACCGTGCAGTTTTCTTTATTGAGTTATTTGTATGTGACCTAAACCTAAAGCAAATTTTGGTGAGGCATTAATCGGTACACACCATTTTTTTCAATTGTGACATCAAAAATATATATGAGTACATACCTGAGTTTGAAATGAAGCAGTATTGTATTAGCCTCTTTCTTTCCTTTCCTTCTGTCGGCCATCTTGGCTTTAAAGAGACTGGTCAGCGCAGTGTCCAGCTTGATCATCGTTTCATCATCAAAGTCACTGGCAACATCATCACTGTCATCCTGAGTCAAGTATTACATCAAAACAACGTTACTCACCAAGTCTCGTTCTGAACCTTGAAAGGTAATCAGTTTATTACCTCACACTCTTTTGTATTCCCAGTTGCAATATATCAGGGATTAGAGTGGCTGTCTTGACAAAAGTCTGAAAATGGGATCCAAATCTTAGGAGGAAACATTCTAACGATGACCATGACTTATTCAATTTGGAGAAATATACAACATTCTTTTTTTACTAAGCAGACTTTAAAAAGTCAAAGACTTTGAAAAGTTTGAGTTCAGATGAAGGTCTAACATTTCTCACCCCTGATATATGGATTGAAGGCACTGACAACTAACGAGCAACTGCTCAAGAATCAATTTATTGAGAATGTAGCACTACTGCTGTATTTTTTTGCAAGTGAATTGAACAGACACACCATCTAATAAATCAATCAACAATAGCAGAGATTCAACCTAAAGAATACCTGACAGTTCCTATCCTCATAATTCTAATTTCAAAATTACATTTCACAACTCTCGGCAGGGTAGTTCTATGTTATCATACCATGGCCCTTTTCGAAACCACGGCTTTGGCTTTGAATTCGGCTTCAGGCTCTGTCCCCGACGCAAAGTACGTACCGTTGTCAAAACCCCCGAAACAATCGAAATGGGCCTATGTTCGAGGTAAAACGTTGGATATTTCTACCACCACAAATCAGACTTTGTTGTTTATTTGACACTGACCTCATTAGCAGCAGCGTCACCGAGAGCAGCTTGAATATCAGCTCTGAAGAAATCATCCACTTCATCATCGTCTTCATCCTCATCATCTTCACTGTCTTCATTCTCACTGTCTGAGTCTCCATCAGTCTTCTTCTGTTAAGAGAACCATTTAGTGAGTTATCGTTAATAAATAACTTGGACAATTTCCAGACTCCTTTGACCCCGGTGAGGGCGCTTAACGGACCATTCTTTTACAAAGTCAATGGTCTCAAAGTATCAGTAATGTGATTAATGCATCAAAGAGACGGGAGTCATCGAAAGCTAAAATATGGCCCCTGAACATGTCTGGAAGTATCGACAAGAGAAAAGTCACAAAATTTTAGCAATTTATTTCCGTTAAAAAGGTATTTATTAATGGGAATAACAGAGCGAGGACCCGGCTTGGTTTGCTAACAGCGTCCAGCCACCAACCCGGTCTCTACCACACAGTGAAGACCGGGTCCTCCCACTGCTATTCCCTAATTAATTGCTATTGTACACTTGGCCCTCCTCATTGGGCAGTCCCTCTGAAGTAAAACTTCCTGTGTAGCCCCATATGGCATTGATACCATTTGACCATGAGGTTAAAAAATTCTACATTTCTTCCTACTTTTATGAGGACTCTATCTATTAGAAAATGAAGGCGTGACAAACTGAACTTTACTCTGTAGCCCATCTTGAAGGACTATTAGCATACCTTTGCATGATTTCCATTGCCATTTGGAAGGCTTTTCTTTTTCTCTTCTTCAGCATCTGAATCCTCATCTTCATCATCATTATCTTCTTCATCTTCTTCCTCTTCTTCTTCAATCATCTCGAGATCTCCTTCATCTTCATCATCTAAGAAAGAAAGTTCAAGACACAAGAAGCTAGTTTAGTAAACGAGAAGACCTCTTCCGTGATGTCATTGAAATGCAAGCACTGGTAAACGTGTTAAAGCCATTGGACCCTTTCGGTTCAGAAAAAAAAATAAAAGTTCACAGATTTACAAATAACTTACAGGGTTTACAGAAGGCAATGGTGAAAGACTTCTCTTGAAATATTTTTCCATGAAATGCTTTACTTTTTGAGAAAACAGCAAAACAATATAAATTCTCGTTAACGAGAATTACGGATTTATTTTAAACACAATGTCATGACACGGCGAAACGCGCGGAAACAAGGGTGGGTTTTCCCGTTGTTTTCTCCCGACTCCGATGACCGATTGAGCCTAAATTTTCACAGGTTTGTTATTTGATATAGAAGTTGTGGTACACAAAGTGTGGGCCTTGGACAACACTGTTTACCGAAAGGGTCCAATGGCTTTAACATTTTTGAGAGTTTGACTTGCGACCAAAGAAGGGCTGTCCAAAACCAAGTACTACAGTTTTAATCCACAATGGTTTGTTTCGTCTAGCCACTTCAACAAAGTAATCTGTTAAGGGCTTCACTGTTACTCGATCCATGTTATGAGCAAATAACAGCGGCAACCATTTCAACTATTCCTGATGACGACTACAGCACACTAGTCAATACGTTGAGAATAATGGACCGGCTCTTTTCAGAGCCAAGTCAACCTAGTAGATAGTCAGCCAAGTAAATATTTCTTAACTTTGCAGTGAAAGAAACTGTTTTTAATGAACTATTTAAAAACAACCATCTCCAGAGTAAACTAACCTGACTGCGTGATCTCTATGTTATCATCCTCCTCACTCTGCGTTGGGTCCAGAATCTGAAAAAAATCAATGTTTGAGAATTAAAAAACACACAAATTCTTGGGAAATGGGGAAAATAATTAGAATCATAATTGAAACACTTTAAATTGTGCACTTTATATAACAATGATCAAAAGAGAATAAGACATTTAAAAATGCAAAGAGTGGTTGAAAAGACTTAGCACCAGGCAAGTGTCCAAACCAAAGAACTCTGGAAAGATTTGAGTATACTCTGCTTGATAGACATTGGTGTGTAAGGGTTAAAACAAACCATATTCTTTATACCTGATACAAAAATAACATCTATCAAACCACAGTACGCGGAAACATCTGGAAAAACAGTGCATAGTAATTCTTTGCAGAACAGAATCTTGTTTTACTTTCTGTGTGATATGAATCAAGCTTTAGACTCACATTCAGCAGTAGTTGTAATGCTTCTGGTGTCATCTGAGGGCAGATCATCTTGAAGACACCATCTACCACTGTACGTAGGAGATGAGAAGGCTTGGAGAGGAGACTAAGTAAGATTTCTGTTACGACCTCAACCCACTCTGGTTCTATACACAGGAAACAAATAAGGAGTAGGCAATCAAGGTTAGAACATTGGGCCCCATGTAATTCAGACAATTAAGCTCCGCCCCATTGCGTATTGACCGATCACAACGCAACGAAGGTCCGACAAATAAAGTCCAACATGCGCGCGACAGAGTTGTGCAGAAAGGCTTTTGGGAGGCTCACGTGTTCTTGCTCATACGTGCGTCGTGGGAGGAGCGTAATGGATCGGTCTACTGAACCTTGGACCAACTTCATGGCTCTGCCAGGCACACTATTTGGTCCTTGGAGAAAGTAGAAGTAGGAACATTGTATGTGGTACAAGAGCTGAACTACATGTCCACATGTGATAGACTTTTCAGGGATCCTTAGTAAAAAAAAGTGTTTGGATTTTTCCAAGGAATACAACCCCCCCCCCCCACCCCGTATAACATACTCAATTAAGAAGAATATCATGCCTGGGCTCTGCTTGCAAAATGTGGAATTTCAGCGCTTATGGTAGCGGAAAAAAGTGCATAACTTTCCATGTAACAAACGTTTACGTAATACAATAAACAGTTTTTCATAATTTAAGTTGAGTTGAATATGTTTTCAACCTCAAAAATTCATATGGTAAAGGAAATAAAACCTGTGCAAATCCTTTTTCATCCAGTACAAAATAAATCTAATATAAAAAATAACCACAACAAAAGTTATCAAAGAATTTCCAGGTACTGTGAATTATAAAGAGTCAAAGCAAGGTTCTCACTTCCTGCAAATACTTCATAAGAAGCCAATTTGACGTCACAAATTTACTATGAACAAATTGCAAGAGAGTTGAGCTGTGCCATACTCCTGCAAAACATTCACAGTGAAACAGAGCTGTGACGTCAAGTTCACTTCGCACGAAGCAGTCGCAGGAAATATCAATTGAGGGGTGTTTGCTTGTGAGGACTTTTTGGTCATACCTTCCGTGTCAATTTTCTTGGCTGATTTTCGTCTGTTGAGAGCTCTGTCATAGCAGCCATGAAGATCCTGAATAAATATAAAAGATAATCAATCGAATCATAAATTTTAAAGGTGTCATATTAAAAACTAGAAAGTAAGATTATTTCATATAAGAAAGGTTTACACAAAATCTGGAAAAAAAAAAGAAGAAAAAAGAAAAGAAAAAAAAATGCTATTCCCGGCCAATTTCCTACATTGGAGTAGTAAATAACCAGCACAGTTCTTTTCAGAACTGAGAAGTCTCCCAAATTCCAAAATCTACTTCGCGGTAGTAGAATATACAGCAAGACAAGTTTTCAAAAGAACGTAATCTACCCAGCAAATAGATACAGACATGGTGTTACTGCAAACCAAATACACATTGATACTTCACCATGCAATGCCTCAAACCTATAAAATAATAAGAAGAACTCAACGGAGTCCACAGGTAAACAATAAAGCTTACATCTAGAATTTCAACAGCTTGCTGTGTTTCGCTGAACATCTGCAAGCCAACATGAAGGAAGAGAAGTTGGAAGGCAGGTACAGCCGACGCACTCTTATCAGGTTTCATCTTCTTTCGGAGTTTCTCTACCACGGCCAGCATCAGATTCCAGGCTTCCGCAGCCTGCATCAAGTAAGAGAAAATACCAGATACAATCATTAGTGACTTACAAATAAAAATTGAGTGCCAAGTTTTGTATTACCATTGACAAATGGTCAATGTTTTGTAATGGATTTTGTGCCTGCTCAGATAAATGCTAATTTCAGTTTTGACAATTGAAACAAGCAGCGGTGATTGGGGGGGGGGGGGGGTGGGGGGAGGTACTAGGTTTATTGCTGATCTTTATTGTAGTTTTTCAAACAGACATAATTATTTGTCTGGAAGATCGGCGCTGGTATGAACTTTATAATTACCAAGCTTTTTCAGCTTTCAAATTAAAACAAATCAATTCTCTTTTAATCACCAATCATTCACTTTAATCCACATTAATTTAGATCCCTAGAAAGAGGGGCTTTAATCTCAAATTCAGTTTTGTAATCCACTCCAACAAAAGGAGTCCTCATTAAATTCAGTCTCTAGCCTCACATTAAAATGGTAAAAAAAAGTAATTTATCTGATATTATTTTATAGCCAAATTTAAACGTGACAGCATCGGACAGCAAAAACAAACGGGTGTGTAAAATACATAGAACAATTTGTTGTGAAAGTCCAAAGCTCAAATTCAATGCCATTTTGATTAAATATCATCAAAATACAGGAAAGACCTAAATCATCCGTACACAAATGTACGGACTATATGTTTGCAAGATGATGTAATAAAATGTTCTTGGATTTTGGCAAAAACTGCACCTGAAGAGTATCAAACAGTGTCATTTTACACCGTTGTAATCCAAGGTTAGCGACATCTAACTATTTTATATTTTCAAAAAGACTTTGTCAAAAAATGAGAGCATCACAAACTGAATTTTACCCTCTTTTAAGGGATACATGACTTGAACTTGAAAGAAGAACAGATGTTTTTAAAATAAAAGTACAGAAAGCATTTATTTTACAAACCTCCCCGTTAAACTCAACAGCACATTCCACCTTGGGAGATACCAGAAGTTCCTGCAAAACACAATGATGGAAAATTCATTCATAGCAATATTAAAAGCTGTTAAAAAAGGTCTTCCTATGCGCGTCATGTTTTCTTAAAGATAAGTTGTAATCACCGATGCGCAAGTGGAATACAGAAAAATGAATTGCTTCTGGGTCCCACATCCATTGAGGCTGAAGACCAAGTTGGTCGTTATGGGACGCAGAAGTGTTATATTTGCCTGTATTTCAGGAGCGCATCTGTGATAACGACTTTATCTTTATTGAACACTGTATATCCTTTAGCCTAAAATAGCGCAATACAAAGGGTGTGACACGGGCATTGCATTGTTATGAAATTGGGCCCAGTCTGCTACAGTAAGCACTGATTCTTCACTTGTGATAAGCAGTGAAAATGAACGTGTGTCCTTCCTAGCTTCCAGCTGTTTCCCTAAGCCTACCTGAGCATATTTAACGATGACATAAACCCAGAGCTCTCCTTGCTGTCCAGCGTTGCTTCCCTCAGCTTCCTCCGTCCTGGTTGATAAGTTACAAACCACACCCAATGCATTGTAGAAATGTTGAGATATCTGTTGCCTGAGAGAATCACTAACAGGTTCGCTCAGTACCGTCTTGCACTGTAATTAAAGGAAAGGTATACATTGAGAATCAATCTTAAAATGAATGGCAATAAAAACTGACTTGGTTAGAGATACAGACAGCAGCCCGGGTTGGCATCAAACAATAAATAAAAGACAAACCAACAAGATGGGGTTTCAAATTATTCGTAATCTGTGATTCCAAAACGGGATACACATCTGATTTTATCATATATGCTGGCAAAAGCGAACATCGCACTGACCATGGACTGACATATGATATTGTGATGCAGCTAATGGGGCCATACTTAGGGAAAGGGTACAAGCTATTCCTCGATAATTTTTATACCAGTCCAGTTCTGATTCGTGATTTATACATCCTTAACACTTAAGCATATGGGACAGTTAGAGAAAACTGCAGAGGTTTCTCCAAATCACAAGAGAATCAAATCCCAACAAATCCCAAACGAGGAACGATTTGTTGGATAAGGGATGGTGAACTTCTCTACATGAAGTGGAAGGACACACGAGAGGTGACAATGTTGTCTTCAATTCACTCTGCGTGTGGCAACGACACTGTCAAGAGAAGGACCAAAAATCAAGAAATGGGAGCGTTTGAAAAAGTTGACATTCCGATCCCTCCAGCCGTGAAGGATTATAATCAATGGATGGGTGGTGTGGATCTTTCAGACCAGCTCATCCATTACGTCCTCCACAAAACAAAAAAATTGTACAAAACGCTCTTCTTTCACTTTGTCGACATTGCTGCAGTCAATTCTTATATAATGCACAAGGGTATAAACAGCGCCCTCAGGTTGCCAGCCTTGTCTCAGAAAAACTTCCGCAAGCAGCTCGTCTACGACCTCGTTGGTGACGAACTGATGCCGCAACCCGGTGAAGACCCACCTAGTCCAACTTCTGCTCATTACCCTAAAGAAATTCAACTGGCAGAAGACATGTCCAAACGTGCATCACTTGGGCGTAGGAACTGTCAACAATGCTATAACTTGCACAAGAAGGTACACAAAACTCCATGAAAGTGTGCCTCCTGTAACATCACTGTGCATCATTCCAACTAGGAACTGTTTCAAAATGTGGCATGAACTTAACTGATAACTCTCCATGTACATAGGCTAACATTTCAAACATGATCACTTTCAATCTGATGAAAACTACATAGTGTGCCTTGTTTACATCCTTTTTCGTTACAGTTTATTTTCTTTTTACTGGTAAATACGCTGTACATGCTAAGTTAATGTTCGTCTTACCAAGACAATTGTTTTTCTTAATGACATTGTTTTACTCATTTCTCATAAACTACAGCGCCTCAGCAAGTAATATTTTAAGGCTTTCTACCATCATTATTTTCAAATCATGCCAGTTCAATGTTAATCTGTGGACATTGTGTTTTGTGTCCCACAAAAAGTTCCCCAACCCTATAATTTTAATAGCGTACTGTCATATTTTCACCCTTTTACCTCAGCTATGTTTGCATTTGAAGGTTTAAAATTTTTGTTTGCGAGTTTCTAAGAAAGACTTGATACTTACACCAGGGACTGTTTGTGTGCTTTTCTTGACTGTGAAGAAGGCATGTAGGAAGAGAAACTGGAAGCATTCACTTAGCCAATCTGTCTGCCGCTGTAGTTGAGGATTCCTCACCAAGGATAACACCTGTTAAATGGATTACAATTAATTACTTAACAAAGATTACTTTTACTTTTGTACAACTTTGTTTTTAGCTATACTGGGCTTTGTATTTATCACTAATATTAATTTTTGTTTTAAACCATACACCGACGTGTGTTAGCACTGTATACTCAGTACTTTAGTCCTGTGAAAAATATCACAAACATTACTAAAATAAAAATCATATTCTTTATCCCAATGCAAATTTAACATCTATTTTATCACTAATGTTTCACTTTGTTGTTTTACTAAAACATAGCCATGTTATCCTGATAGATAAAAGGAGTGGAGCACTTAAAGACTATTTACATAAAAAAACAACACTAGCACCAAAGTCTCATGCAGTTTTTTAAATTTATTTAGTTAGTCTTTAAGTGCTTCCACTACCTTCCTTGCTTTTTCGTATTAGTAAATCTATATTTTTATTAGTCCAAGCTAAATAGGTTATTTTTTATAGATTATTTTTGTAACAACAACTGGTATTTTGGGGGGATCTTTTTAAAAGCTTGGTACTGTTTTAACTTCATATATGTATATGGCTATTTGTCTCTGTTTATAGGGTTACACTGTGCGTCTTTTTGAATCCCAATGATCCAGTCAACAGAAACCCAATAGTCTCGGCCATGGAAACCAGTAAAGTAAAGTGGATGTATCTCTATTCACAGAATGACTTAAAGACACTGGACACTATTGGTAATTGTCAAAGACCAGTCTTTTCACTTGGTGTATCTCAACATATGCACAAAATAATAAACCTGTGAAAATTTGAGCTCAACTGGTCGTCGAAGTTGCAAGATTATAATAAAAGAAAAAAACACCATTGTCACACAAAGTTGTGCGCTTTCAGATGCTTGATTTCGAGACCTCAAAATCATTACTACATTACTTAAGAGGGAGCCGTTTCTCACAATGTTTTATACTATCAACAGCTCTCCATTACTCGTTACCAAGTAAGTTTTTATGATAACAATTATTTTGAGTAATTTCCAATAATGTTCACTGCCTTTTAAAGAAAACATTCTTACCTGCATTGCTACCCACTGTCTTCCAATGTCAATATCAGGCGTCTCATCGTTTCTTTAATAAATAAGAAAAGTATCAACCATGAAGTAAACATATCTGATAAACATTTCCACTTTACATATTATGAATTAATAATGACAATATTTTTATACGGAATATTATCTAGTGACATTCAAAGTCCAATCTGCCAATAGTTTCAAAACTGTGATCCCACCATGCAAGGTTAATTGATGTGACTTCAATTTTAAAATGCATTTTGCAAGAAAATAGTTTACAATTGCTTAAAATACTTGGAACGCAACTATAATTAAAATGTTTATAAATCTTACCCAATATTTGCAGCTCCTGTAATGAACAGCTGTTTTAACCATTTGATATATAACTTGACTGCGTCTGAGTTGAACTGTAAATTAATCAAAAGAATGTCAATGTTAAACAGTTTCTAAAAATATTTTTGTTGGCAATTTGCAAGCCGATACACTGTATGGTACTCATTCTTTCAATTCGCTTTACCTGAGGCTTTATCTGAATTACAACTAGTCAACATGTTTCCTTTAAATTGTTGCTTTACTGATATATCATACCCCATACATTGCTTTGTAATTTTGACATAAAGGTGCATTATTGTTTATTGTATTGTGACAGTTGAAATAAACATTACTGAGCTGAACTGAATTTTTGCTTTTTCATTCAATCTTTTTGCAGCACCATTTGAGTGAAAGTTTGAATTTCTTGGTATTTGCCACAATGTCTTTGTCCAGTTAATACTTACATTACTAATCACAGAGTACACTGTTCTACTCTTTGTGATCTCATCAAAGTTAAAATGGCCGGGAGTTTGAAGTAAACTTTGTGCCACGGCTAGCTGGGTGTGTGGGTCCTCCAAGCTCTGCACAATGGTACCCAATGTTCCACTCTGGGGGGTTAAAGGTCAAAGAAGGAATAATCAGTCTTGTTTTCTAATAATAATAATAACAGTAATAATAATAATTTATTGATTTATATTGTGCCCAATCCACAATAATCAACAATAACTAATTTCACAATAGGATATGGATTAAAAAACTAAAACCTGGAAACCACAAATTAAGCACAAATAAATAGGTAAAAATTGGTTTTAATTGTACAGCGCTGTGTGATGTCTGTGACATGGAAGACGTTTTTCAAATAATAAATATTATTATTATCAAGAAGTGAGTCCAAATAAGAGTGCATTTGCATGAAACAAAAGAGATGTTCTTCATTGTGATTTACCAAATGCTTTGTTTTGGTGAAGACCCATTATCGTGAAATTTGCTCACCAAATAAATACCAACTAGTACAAATGCTAGTTCAATTGCATTGTACTTTCTGAAATGTTACAGTTTATGCTTTAAAGGGTCTAGGCACTTACTAGTTTGACTGCAGCGGCGTATAACCCAGCCTGTCTGTTGGCCAGGCTACTGATGTAACGTTTCAGCAAGTTTTTGGAGAAAACCACCCGTACTTCATCTGTGTCGCAACTGGGGAGAACGATTTCCACCAAGCGGAATGCCAGGAAGACGCATTCATCTTGCGTGCTGCTACACAAGTACTCTGAAATGTAGACAATTTAGAGTTTAAGTGAGCAGGGATGAGAACCATTGCTGACAGAAAATTCTGAAACCAGGATTTAACTTTGAGGCGTGTGTTAACATGATGGTATTTCCAACTACTGTTAACCCCTTGGGTTTGGATTTCACACCCAACACAAGAGAAGTTGATCAAAGAGCAGGAGTTATTTCTATGTGGACAAAATAACAGCTGATTTTCTTCACGAGGCCGTCTTGAAAAGTCTGAATTCAGAGATGAGGTCAAGGTACTGGGATAACTGTTGCATCTGGAAAGCTAAGCAGGCTTGAAATTTCATCTTTGAGAGGGCAACACCATTTTGCAAGGGGCAGTGGAAAATCTTAAAAGTCTATAAGAAACATTTGAAGGGGCACCAAGGCCAAGACTAGGGCAATAGAAACAATGGCCTTCATGTAATTCTAGGCATAGCTAAGGGCATAATATAGGCTCTTGCTGGAGTTCGCACAAGGACCATTTGTTGATTAGCGGCTAGGATTTTCTGGAACTCATGCTTAAAAACATGACTTAAGTACCAGGCAACATCGACAGCTAGTTGACAAATAGTCAGTGTGAACTTGGCCTTGGTCTTTGTATGCTTATTTATTTTTTAATGATCTTCCCATCAAGGCAACTCAGCAAACTCCAACAAGGGGATATAAGTGCTAAGCTGACAACAACCAATCTCTCTCATACAAACATTGGTTTATCGTCTATAATTATGAACTGAACGAAACCAAGAAATTGTGATTCAGTAACTAGACGATAATACTTTATCTAGTAACTCACCATCAACGACTTTCTTCCAGAAGAGGGAAAGTTCCTTTCTTTCTGTTACCCATGAGAGTAGTATTTCACAAACAGCGTGTGGGTTAGGATGGGAGGCGGCAGTAGAGTCCTGTCATAGTAATAATAATATAATAATAATAACTGGATTTATATAGCGTCAAACTACCAAAGGATTGCAAGGCTCTTTAGGAGAAAAGAAAAACCAAATGATGGTGACAACCCGCTACAGATTGGAGAGGTGTGTCTTGAGACCATTTTGAAGGACAGAACAGTCTGAGTTTTTTTTTAAATGGGGACAGGAAGATCGATTCTTTGGCGAGAGCCAGCCTAATAATGACATTGAAGTTAAACAATTCAAAAACTGGCCTCGCTTCACTGGGGGCTAGTTTAATGGTTAAGACACCTGGGCCCGATTTCATGGCTCTGCTTACCGTGAACAAAGAATTGATGCTTATGGAAGCAGGGAATTCTGTGCTTACGTCAAGCATGTTTCACATGTTAGAAGGGAATGTTTGCTTGTGAGCATGCAGAGTCCCTGTTACTAAGCTTTCTTCACTTACATAGATAGTACAGAAGCTCATCAAGTGGAGAATGGTGATCGCATGCACAGAATTTGACAGAAAATATTGAAATAATGGCATTTTGAAAAATTGTCACTAGGAAGGAGAAGAGTCCTCTCCTCCTTAAATCATCCAGAGCACTTCCGTCTTAAAAAATGGTATACTTCCGTTCTCTCTCCAACAGACCCAATTCACCTAACGTCAACATATGATCAATCTTAGTTGTGCCATTTCGTCAGAAACACTGTGTTACTGCGTAGTGCGCATTTTAAGCAATGAGCATGCAGTTAGAAGTGCATCGTATCTTTACAAGTGCATCGTATCTTTACTCGCATTTTGATGAGCAGACCATGGCCAGACAGTAACAAGGTGTGGTGTCAATGCATGAGGGTAAAGACTTCACCTTTTTGTTGAGTATTTAATACACCGTATAGAATAACCCCCTTTGTTGCTATGAAAGTCGCCAACTTGTAGGGCAAACTGTATGCGCGTCTAAACGCGTACATCAATGAAGCACGCAAACTGTATGCGCATCAAACGCGTACATCAATGAAGCACGCAGCGGTCCCAGTTTGATTTCTATGGCACACGTACGCATACCCTCACGGACACCATGTTGTAGGGCAGGTATTTAAATGGTGACGTCATATTAAATGCGGTCTATAAAATAGGAAAAAATATTGTTATCATTTACAAACACCTAAATGAAAAGTTACAATACTCACTGCAACAATTCTCGCAATGTGGTGATAATTGGTAACATCCAGTAAGTCAGCGTGGCCCCAGTGTTTCTGCATAAATTTGTCCTCTATGATTTTCTGTCAAATAGAAAAATCAGGAGACATTGGTAAATACTTATCAATACAACAATATATTTATTTAGTTCAGCCATCTTAGAACAGACATCAAAATTTCGCGCAAATTCAAACATATTTAGGACCACATTGGTCCCACATATGTTGCTTTAAGGAGTGAAGGAAACAAAAACGTGCACATTAACAGGCCCCAATGTTGGATACCACTTGAAACGTGCACAATCTAACAGGATCTGCGATGGTAACTTGGTGTTTGTAGTTGTACTGTTGGCAAGCTGCTTCTAAGCCTGTATGCTAGCTAAAAAGCATTGTGTAGCATATACAGTGATATTACACACTAGTGAAAAGTAAAAATCTAATAATATCAATGGTGATGTTTTAGTTGTCTTCACAATTACTGCTGTTTGCTCACACATTTTGAATAACATGGACAGTTTTGATTTAGTTTGTTTGTATATCAAAGTCTGTATGAATGATTATTCTACTCACAGGAAAGCGTCGTTTACTGGTGACTAATAGGGCTAGGGTGTAGGGGCTGCAGGAACCCCACCCTTGTTTAAGCTCTGACTTTAAGGTCGGCCAGATGTCCTCTTCAAACACTTCAGTCGTGCTCTGTAACAAAACAAAAAACAAACAAACAAAACAAACTATTTATTTCTTGAAAAAGAATATGACTAGCATTAAAAAGAAAAAGAAAAAGAAAAAGAAAAAAAAAACACTAAAAAAACCAAAAACAATATTTGGGTTACGTTTATCAAATTCAAGCGAGGCCATGCAATGGACAATTACAGGGAGAACAATTGACTTACTCTCGCAATGAGATCAGTGACAGCTCGGAAACAGATGTCTTCAAGGAAACCTTTCTGTACTCCAAGATTCTGAAGTTGTTTGATCACCTCAGCTGAGAAACGCCCATCCTCCTGTGAAACAAAACAATAATAATAATAATACACAGTTCTCATATCACATCTGAGGGCATCTCAATACCCTCACTATTATGTCTATGAAAAATACGAAGCGATGTAGCACCATGTAAACAAGGTTTACAGGGTCCTGTACGCAATCTGCAACCAACCAAGTCCTACATGTCATTTCATTCAGTCGATGCGGAGCATCGGATGATGGCCCTCCAAACACGTTGGTCCTCCATTGCTGTACGCAGCTGATCACCAAACACTGGAGCTTGAGTCCAGTGTGCTTGATCACTCAGCCACAACAAACCAAAGAAAGTTATATGAATGAAGCTGAGATTGGTGAAAAGTGTTAACAATAACTGCAATTTTTTTTTCTTTTCCAAAACTGAGACTAGAAGTTGAAATAGTCTGGTCTTTTGGAGAATTGCAATAGCACACAGGAGACATGACAGAGAGAGACTAAGAATGTGCCTGAAACAGCGACCTAGGCTGCAGCTACGGCTAGATTGGCACGGCTGCCTATTGCAGCTACGGCTAGATCGTGCACGGCTGCCTATTGCAGCTACGGCTAGATCTAGCCGTAGCTGCCTATTGTCCAGCACTGGCAGACACACTGATCTACATGTAGCTGTAGATGTAGCCAAAGTCACCGTTTCGGGTACGACCTAAGACTCCATTCCAATCAATCTCTTTGATGAAAGCGAAAATAGACGAGGATAGAACTTACCTTTTGTAGTTTCCCTGATTGAATAATTGCCAAATATGCAAACGCTTTCCCAAACAGACACTGTTTCTCTTCCTGATATTGGGAAAAAATTAATTATTCAGTAAATCAGCAACCAAAATTACAAAACTGATAGTATCTCATCAATAAAATGATATTTTACATAACAATGTGCAATAATTCAAACAACAAAAGTCACCAGTCTACTTTATATAGGGTCAAAGGTCAGGATTCTTTGCCTTGAATCATTTAGGGAACCTAAAGAAGCACCTTCAAAGAAACATTTTTTAGTGGTAGGGAAACACACTACATACAGTTAACTACAAGGCGACAGTGTTGATAAAATAAATTGAGAGTTTGAAAAGCAAGCAAATGACCCCTAAAGAAACCTAATATCATAGGTCCTTATTTAAAATATATACGATTGTTTTTAAAGAGGTACTATTTTTTCATTACTTCATTTTGTTAAAGATGCTATGTCAAATTTTTGGCCCCAAACATTAAAAAATTGATTTTTTTGAGTGAATGGTATTTCAAAGAGTATCACCCGCTCCAACGAAAAAAAGTTTAACTTTTACTTTTAATGGTCAGGAACCATGACAAAAATTTAAAACGTTTCTTATAAAACACATAAGAATTGGTCACGTGATATATTGTCAGGATCCCAACAAAAACTAATTTTGAGCACTTTATTTCACTGCTACTAATAATTGGCGGACTTTTTCGAGCAATGGCTCAAATGAAAGCTTGTAACTTTCTCGACCCCCATCAAAATACCTATAGAAATTTTTTGGTTCAAATCGGCCAAAAATCTGACATAGCATCTTTAACTCTTCCTGGTGAAAGCACCAAGGGATTCCCTATGATGACTAGGTCTGTAAGCGAAAGTCCTGATGTAACCAGTGTAAATAAGACGACGAAGAAACTGTTCGCACCAGACACTGCGTTTTCACTCTCATAGACAGAATGTTTTGACTCAGTTATTGCTTTACTTTTACCAACACCTAACACTGAAGCTGTGCTGTGCATTTATGAACCTTTCAAACCCAGGCAAAACTATGGGAAGGTCTTTGAAAGCCATTTGAAAGGTCTTTAAAGGGGTTTAAAGTTGGCATTATTAGTTTAATGGTGACAGTTATCCTTCAGTGTTCTCCAAGGACTTTTTTTTTAGGAGGGGCATGACGTAATCAATATGGCGCCCGTCAATATGACGTAATCAAAATGGCGCCAATTTTGATATGACGTCAGCGGACGTGAAAGCAACAAATGTTTGAGAAAACCACTTTCTTAAAATAATGTATTAACCCTTGTGCCCGACGACGCTACCTACCTCTTGATGGGCATCCATTTCGGTAAGAACAACCTTATTTTAAAAACTAAATCAAAACTACAATTTGTTATACATTTTGCTTTGTGCGCCGCGCCAATAACCTCAAAGGGATGATCGGCATGCCGCATGTTGGAATTTAGAAAGCGGGTGATCGTACCATGATCGGACGGTCTTCGTGTGCAATTTTCAAAGCGGAAAATAAAAATAAAAATAAAAACCCACATTTTTGGGTGATCTTTCCCCAAATTATGGCCCTAAATAATACTTTTTCCATCCAAAACCATGGCGGCCAATTCTTTGGCAGGGCGGCCTAAATTTTAGGAGGGCGGCCCGCCCTCCCAATTTTTGTGTGTGGAGAACACTGATCCTTATAGTTTATAAATTGAGGTGCCCTCCTCTTGAAAAATGTAGGAAACTTACGCTCTTAAGACCTTTGATTTCTAGGTGCTCCTGGATGAGTTTCAAGACGTCAGCGAGAAGGATTTGATCAATATGTTCAAGAAGCTGTAAGAAAACAACCAACCCAAAAATGAAAATCTAGCCAGAAACTTATCTTTTTCAAAAACATATATCTTACACAATCGCACCTGTATATTAACCAGCAACATCTCCTGCATACCTCATGGAAGTTTGAATTATATCTTACCTCGGCCAAAGCCATAGCGTAGCCTTGTCTTGCACCCTTCCTTGCTGAAGCCAACCCCCTCACCAGTCTCTTCAAAGTGTATTTAACTTCTTCACATAAAGCCTCCTAAGAGTGAGGAAACAAATATTAAAGTAAAGTTACCAAATCTGCCTGCCACTTACAAATCCAAATTACTTAGATGTCAGTCTAAGACCATCTACGGCCATGTACAATTGATGTTCAGTTTGAAAATCATAGCTCT
Source organism: Asterias amurensis (assembly GCF_032118995.1). Lineage (NCBI taxonomy): Eukaryota > Metazoa > Echinodermata > Asteroidea > Forcipulatida > Asteriidae > Asterias > Asterias amurensis. The sequence continues at coordinate 972,046 of NC_092653.1, read as the reverse complement.
TGGTCATGTCTTCAACAGTCTTTGACTGTTGAGAGTCCGGATCGAGAAATACTATTTATTAACAAAAACAGAACTTTTAAGAAATCGCCTAACATAACAAAGCTGGTTGGTCACTTCATTGTGAGAGATGCACTTATTTGGTTAATTGATTTGGGCTGTCGACTTAAATCAACTGTCACTGTACGTCAGTGACACGTTGTCACCTACTCCTAGGGCTGAAATAAGGCTTTCCCCTTTACAGTCCGCAAGGCTTAAGGTTACGAAGGAGGTAGGCACGGGTATTATTATTATTATCCACAAGGAGCCTGGCTGGTAGAGCAGAATACACTTCTTCTCAACTTTTTATGAAATTGAAGATGATTATTACAGCGGGCCCGATTAGTCATGACAGCCTCGTCATGACTGGGATTTGAACCCAAACTCTGCTGCATGCTGACAACACACCAGAGCTTGGATCCGGTGAACTAGACTGCTCAACCAAAACACTGTCACTGATCATTTGTGAAAGCTTGGCCCCTGAATCAACCTTGTTGAGCTTAACAACCGCTCAACAAGGTTTGCTACAGACCAACCAGTACGCAACAAGCATTTTTATTGTTGGCTGTTCCATATTCCATATTCAGCATGAATCTGTCAAAGTTTTAGGAATATGATCAAACGCAGGCAAACTTTGCAGATAATAAAACTGTAGTGTAGTTTGCAATAATTGTAACCGGGTAACAACCCCCCCCCCCCCCCTCCTCGAGAGAATGGGTTAAGATTTGACCCGCGGCGTCGGGAGGGAGAGGGTTACGACTATTGCAAAATAATAAATACAAGTTTTTTTAGAAGTGGTTAATACATTATATTCGTCAGACAGAGCTAGACTTATTATAGTTGCGATAACCTAACCCTCCTACCGACGGCGAAGCCAGAGGGTTACGATCGTCTCAAGCTCGAAAGGCAAACGGCAAACGACAATCGGGTCCAATGCGTACAATTTCGACAGCTAACTAGTCAACAGATCTGCTCCATTTTTACCACTTTCGAAAATCATGACACAAATTCTAAAAAACACAAACTTAATCCTTAAAGGAACACGTTGCCTTGGATCGGACGAGTTGGTCAAAACAAAAGCGTTTGTAACCGTTTTTTATAAAATGCATATGGTTGGAAAGATGTTTTAAAAGTAGAATACAATGATCCACACAAGTTTGCCTCGAAATTGCGTGGTTTTCCTTATACTGTGCGAACTAACATGGTCGGCCATTTATGGGAGTCAAAATTTTGACCCCCATAAATGGCCGACGTGTTAGTCGACGAGGTAAAAGGAAAACCACGCAATTTCGAGGCATGTTTGTGTGGATCATTGTATTCTACTTTTACAACATCTTTCTACCCATATGCATTTTATAAAAAACGGTTACAAACGCTTTTCAAAGACCAACTCGACCGATCCAAGGCAACGTGTTCCTTTAATGTCTAATGAATCCTTTCTTAGCACCATTGAGAAATTTTTGAAGAAAAATGACTAGTAAAGCGGGTAGAAAATGGTACGGTATATATTTTAAAGCAAAAAAACCCTACAAATCATGGAGGAAGAGTACAAATCTAAAAATGACGAGATGGCATTGAAACCAGCCAATCAACATGACATGATGAATTGGATAATTAATTGAATTGGTCATTGACATTGTTTAAAAAATATATTTAAAAATTCAAATAAAGTAAAACAACTTTTTTTATATTAAAAATTATTAAAATTAAAATTAAATAATAAAAAACAAATGAAAATAAAGTTAACAAATTAATTAAAAAAAGACAAAACAAAAAATAATTAACTTGATCACGGTTTCCGGAGATGACACTAATGATGAACATAAAAATTAGTGAAAATATCAATGCCATTCTTTCATTCATTGACGACATTACCGACAGCAATGGCCCCAGTGAATTTCATGCATACTGTAACTGGTAAAGGTAATTTTAAACGCTATACCAAAGTCAAAACACGCACCGTAGCTCCATTTTTCTGATGACTTTCTTGCTTTCTGGTGACAAGTTCGATAAGCTTACTGGCCCCTTCAAGCCTTTTATCATCAGAGGTAGCAGCAAGATCCCAGAATGTCTCCAGAAGTTGTTTGTCTTGTTTGCCATGTCGCTCTGGGTTTTTGGATTCCGACTTTATTTCATCCACGTGCGCCATTGCGTTATAGCGGCCATGCAGTAACCCGACGTGTGGCTATTTTTGGATTTTAATGTTCGGTGTTTCATTACTCCACTGAAACCAATGAAGATTTAATTAATATTTGAAAGCAATAACCCCCCATAAAATTACATTATACTTGAATTTTATACATGTCATTATCAAAGGTGTTAAATAAGCATAAAATTTTAAATTTGCTTCAAAGAGAAAAGATACAAATTCGTATTTTAAGAAAAAGGTCAGGCTGTGTCAAAGGTTCAAAGGTCAGATTTTCTTCTCGACTTCAAGATGTCGGGGTATGCTGACAACTACCAATCTTTTTCAGGAGGTGCTGGTTATTCTAGGTAAGCAAAACATATTTCTCACTTTTTTAAATGTTTTATATCAATCAATACTTTTTATATTGTGTCAGTATTCAAAATGTGATGTATTTGGTTAAATTATTGGTGAAAATGTTGAGTAAAGTGAGTTGAAAATACGTGTACGATCGAATCAAGCTGTGTGACTGTGCCATGCCTCATGTGATGTAGACTATCATGTGCGTTGAGAGGTGGGCGCGGGAGGGCGCCACTTTGAGTCGACGTTTCGTTGAATGAAGGGAAGTGTCGAAGTGTTTACATCCAGTGGGGTTTTATGTGTAATCTCATTCTTTGACAAGAATATCATTCTTCATTTTCATATGTGTGCGTCTCTCTTGGTCTTGCTGGATCATTCGGTCATTCAATTTCATACTTTGCTTTGTTGGTTGAGAAGATCTTTCTATATTTATTTTGTTGTTTTTTGTTACACAAAAATTAAAACAAAGAAAGTAATTTATTTGATTTTTTTGAATTCTATTGATTGATTGCAAACACTTTTTTTCGTTGATTTTGCACAACGATCAGAAGGAAGAAGGTGTTCCTTTTTTCTTCCCACAATGCCTTTCTACTAATTCCATTGTGCGAAATCAACCATGTGTTATAACAATATACCTTACTTAAATTATCATGTTTATTATTAAATTAAACAACATGAAGATGAATATGATGAACAACATAAGCTTGCATTGTGTGGTAGCCAGAATGATCATATAAGGCTATCAAGTTGTGTGGGCTGCACAAAACAATTATTTGTTTAAGGACCAAATTTAAGCGATTTACATTAAACAATAATTATAAAATTCAACAATAATAATTTTCTTGAATATATATTGCCTTCGCTCCAGGAGCAACCTGTTGGAGGGTTGCATAACAATAACAAATACTAACCTTCTACTTGAAATATCACGTTTTAATTGTTTCATTTATTGTTTGCAGGGGCCGTGGTCGTGACAATGACTCCAGGGGTGGTGGCGGATATGGTGGAGGCGGTAGAGCACCAACAGCTTTACCAACTGAGCCACCATTTACAGCTTACGTAGGCAACTTGCCGTCAGACTGTCTTCAAGGGGACTTGGATACTATTTTTTCAACTTTATCGGTAATTTGCTCTTTAGGTTTTTTTCAGAAGTCCAAGGGCCAAACTTAAGGCAACAAGGTCTCGATGCCCCTTCAACAGTTTCCCATAGACCATAAGATTTTCCAATGGTCCAGGTATGGTCCAACCCATGGCAACCAATGTATTAAACCCATAGCAACCAATCTACCGTACCCATAGCAACCTGTGTACTATACCCATAGAAACCAATCTACTATATATAGAAGAGTTTGCGGTAACACCATGTAATAACAATCTCTAAATGAGTTGGGGTGGTTCTGAAAAGAACCGTTGGGTTAACTCGACGTTTCGATCAGTATGCTCTGATCGTCTTCTGGAGAATGCTGGACTCTGATGCTGCATGCTGCTTAAGTACTAGGCGGTGGATCAGCGGTGATGCACGAAGGCGGGAAATGTAGGCGGGAAGTGAACTCAAGTTCGTAGGCGGGAAGTGAACTCCAGTTCACTTCCCGCCTACATTTCCCGCCTTCGTGCATCACCGCTGATCCACTGCCTAGTACTTAAGCAGCATGCAGCATCAGAGTCCAGCATTCTCCAGAAGACGATCAGAGCATACTGATCGAAACGTCGAGTTAACCCAACGGTTCTTTTCAGAACCACCCCAACTCATTTAGAGATTGTTATTACATGGTGTTACCGCAAACTCTTCTATATCTTATCTCCACCATGCAAAGTTTCAAATCCTACCAATCTACTATACCCATAACAACTTGTGAACCATACCTGTAGCAGCCAGGGAAGTTGTAGTTTTACCCATAGCACTCGAAATAGTAAATTCAGTATAAGTCAGACTGACCCTATGATAGAGAATAAACTGCCTCCTTTTTTAGAATCATCACTGAATTTTGGTTACATTCCAGTTATTCCAAACCTAAAAGTCTTGTTTTTTATTTTGCAGGACCAGATCCGAGGAATTCGTCTAGTTCGTGACAGGGAAACGGACATATTCAAAGGTGACTAGGATATTCATACATGTGTTGTAACAAAATGGACATTTAGTTAGCCTCAGGAAAGAAATGGTCCACATTGTGTTCACTGTCCAGAACAGTAATTTTATATTTCTGATGATGCACAAAGTCTAAAAACCACCTGTAACATTCAGGTGCCGCAGACTGTTTTCCATAAATTAAGTTTCCAATTCCTTTTCCTGAATTTTTTCCCCCTGAAATCAGTATCTTTAAATGAACTTTCCCTTTGTTGTGAGTTTGTGGTGCATTCATTCCAGTGCAGATGAGCAAAATGGAATAGCAAAACTGTCTTGGGTATTTATGAATAAAGATTTATAAAGCGCACAAATCTGCCTATAATAGCACCCAAGGCGCACAAAGAAATACTAGAAACAGTGCACTCCCCAATGAGTAATTCAGAATTATGATTTTCTTAGGATTCTTTAGGTAATGTACGTTTCTTTCTCTTCAGGTTTTTGTTACGTTGAATTCGCTGATCAAGACGCGCTAAGAGAGGCATTGGAGTTGGACAATGCTGTAAGTACTAAGTGTGATACATTACCGTTTATTTATATTGACTTATTTGTAATAAAAAATGTGCTCAACATCAAATTTAAACAAAAATTATAAATTTGTATAACTGCAGTACTCGCCAACTTATACCACTCAGAGCCACGTTAGAAACAAGTAAAATGCAAAGGAAGATAACAATCTAGAAGTTCAGAAATACAGTTTATCATCCATGAACATGAAACCTATGAAGTTCTTCTTTAAACTCAGCAAAGATGAGGAAGATGCAAATAAGTTGGGAATGAGGTCCATCCAGTGGCTGCAGAAAACGAGGTCTGAGGAGGTATTGGACCTTGTGGGCGTTATACTGTGAGTCACAGCAGAATCACCCATAGGATTCCTGCAGCTAATTTCACAATACGCTAGGATTAATCCTATCGCGAGCTAGGACGAGTAACCTGTCCTAACTTGGAATGGGTTTGATGCGTCCTATGTATTTGCATACGGAATTTAACTCGTCCTAAGGGCCATGTCACACGAGGCAATTTACGGGCAACCAGTTCCAGGCAATCTCCAAGAAGAAACAGCATTCCCATTTGAATGTTAAAATTTCTCTTTTGTGGATCGTAAGACGATGTTATAAAATTGACTCCTGTGCTACCAGAGTGATCGTGTAGCATGTACTGCAGCTGGTTGCCTCGAAGTTGCCTGCAAAAGTTGCCTCGTGTGACAAGGCCCTTAGTCCTAAGATTAATCCAAAAGTTATGAAGAGTTGGGTGAAACCAACGGCTGGTTCTCCCCTGGAAGTTTATTACAACTGTGGGGCATTCTGGACCAACATTTTTATGTTTGGCCAAAACATGCTGAATTGGAACACAGTCTTTAGAATGTTTTTTACTTGGTTGTTATCTTGGTTTCAAAAGTTCTACTGTGCAACCAGGAGCCTTCTAAATGTTTTCCTCTTGATTATTTGGGGGAAATAAAAGTTTCGCGTATCGGGCGCATATTGGCACACAGTCTGCGCATATTGGCACACAATTTGTGCATATATTGGCACACAATTTGCGCATATTGGCACACAATTTGCACATATTGGCACACAATATGCGCATATTGTTGGCACACAATCTGCGCATATTGGCACACAATTTGTGCATATTGGCACACAATTTGTGCATATTGGCACACAATTCGCGCATATTGGCACACAATTTGTGCACATTGGCACACATTTTGCGCATATTGGCACACAATTTGCGCATATTGGCACACAATTTGCGCATATTGGCACACAATTTGCGCATATTGGCACACAATTTGCGCATATTGGCACACAATTTGCATGGGGAGAACCCTGTTTTTGATGGAAAGCAAAACTAATTTGTTATTGTTTTTCTCTGTTTCAAGTTGTTTGAAGGCAGAAACCTCAGGGTAAACGTTGCTGAAGGAAAGAAGAAAGATGGACGAGGAGGTAATTATCCTGACTTATGTTTATGTTTGCTTGAAAAACAAATTCTGTTTTGGTAGACAGCACATAAATTTAAACTATGGTGCAATTGGTTTATGCAACCTTGTTTTGATTGCGCGGTTTAAATAAACAGCAGTGATTTAGGGGTCTTTAATTGCTAAATAATAATAGTAATAATAGTGGCTTCAGAAATGGCGCTTAGTCAGAAACGCTCAATGCGCTTCAACATTCAGTATTTTCCTCAAGGAAACATTAATATTTCTCTAAAGGTATTTTGTACTAAAATGAACTTAACAATCATTGAGCTTTCAGATTGTTAAGAATAATTCCTGTACTTTCTGTGTTTAGATGATATTTATGCTTTGTGGTACATTTTTCTGTTCAGGTTACCGAGGTGGTCAAAGAGGTCGAGGCGGCCCACCCAGAGGGGGTTACAGAGAAGAAGGTAAGAGCCTGGGGATCTAGCTAATGGGGAAGCCATTTAATAGAACTAAGAGAATGCTGAGCTCATCTGTTGTCTGTGTCTGCTGTTAACGCCCTCTATGTCAGCTATAAGAAAGAGTACCAGTTCAGTGTTACTGGCATGTATGATGCAATTGAAAGGATGGACCAATAGGAAGAATGGAACTTGCCCATAAAAAAGACTTAATAACAGACTTCAGCTCAGCACTTTCAGGTTTTGCATTCAGCCAAAATTAAAATTCAAAATTTACATCGGACCAGGGCCCAATTTCATAGAGCTGCTAAGCAGAAAAGTTTGCTTACCCCCAAAATATTAGCAGTATACTAGTCACAGACTGTACACAAGAAATACTATTTCGGCTGGTAACCATATTCTGGTAAGCATATTTCTTTTGTGCTTATCTACTTTTTGTGCTTAAGCAACTCTATGAAATTCGGCCTAGCTTTGAGCTTCAATGGAAAGTGCATCAATGTAATAAAGGAGGACTACTGTCATTCCAACGCTCCTGTTTTCAATAGCCGCACCAAACTATGAAATTTTTATCGGGTTTGGTGTCGCGAAAAACAAACGAACAAACACTTGTTGTTTTGTTAGGGGTTTTATACGTACAAGTACGCTCATATTAATGCTTATTTGAGTTGCAGCATTAAAAATTAGCAATAGTTATTTGTGCGGTCTTACTATGCTGCTTCTTGGATGTTGGGAGTAATTAGATCATTATCTAATAGAGCAATCTCCATAAAGAAGACAAAACATTTGAACATACATCTGTCGTTAGAATATGAAAAATATCAAACAAGGACGTCATTCTAGAGTAAATATCTTGCATTTATTTTTACAACGGTCTTAGTGTTCTACTATTAAACAGAAATTGGATAATACAACAGTGTGAAAATCAAACCACAGTGGGCTTCATTTATGACGTTTCTGCTACAGGTAATAAATATTCATAGAGGTGCCCTTTACTGATAGTCCTTTAGAATGAGGGAATCACTTTGTACTTTAAAGGAACATTACAGAATTGATAAGAAGAAAAAAAATTGTGAAGATCGCAGATCTACATAAAGCTTACACGTTCTAGTGATGATGATAGTAGAAAACATCCCTAGAAATATTTCTGTCTGAAATGTCATATTTATGAGAAATAAATAATCAAATTTTCCATTTGGAGTTTTTTGCTCAGGGTGCATTTTATTCATATTTTTGTTGACATCAATGTCATGCAAAATGTGTAACCGTTTTTTCCGGCTATTTTCTCATAAACAAGATGGCCGATTGATATCAAACTTCTACAGGTTTGTCAGTGTATGTACATGTATATGGTGGATTACATAAAGTGCTTACACTGCCAGCAGCTGTTTTGTTACCAAAATCAGTTCTGTAATGTCCCTTTAAGCTGATAACTCAAGGTGATTTCTGATCAGATCAATAACCCAGTGCAGGGCTCATCTTTGGGGCAAATTCACAAGACTGCAGGGATTGTAAATCAACATTTTAACTGGACCAATTATTTGTTTTACAAGACCAGATTCTGGCCTCAGGCCAGTGGACCAGTGTTCTGGCCTCAGGCCAGTGGACCAGTGTTCTGGCCTCAGGCCAGTGGACCAGTGTGCTGGCCTCAGGCCAGTGGACCAGTGTTCTGGCCTCAGGCCAGTGGACCAGTGTTCTGGCCTTAGGCCAGTGTTCTGGCCTCAGGCCAGTGGACCAATGTTCTGGCCTCAGGCCAGTGGACCAGTGTTCTGGCCTCAGGCCAGTGGACCAGTGTTCTGGCCTTAGGCCAGTGTTCTGGCCTCAGGCCAATGGACCAGTGTTCTGGCCTTAGGCCAGTGGACCAGTGTTCTGGCCTTAGGCCAGTGTTCTGGCCTCAGGCCAGTGGACCAGTGTTCTGGCCTCAGGCCAGTGGACCAGTGTTCTGGCCTTAGGCCAGTGGACGAGTGTTCTGGCCTCAGGCCAGTGGACCAGTGTTCTGGCCTCAGGCCAGTGGACCAGTGTTCTGGCCTTAGGCCAGTGTTCTGGCCTCAGGCCAGTGGACCAGTGTTCTGGCCTCAGGCCAGTGGACCAGTGTTCTGGCCTCAGGCCAGTGGACCAGTGTTCTGGCCTCAGGCCAGTGGACCAGTGTTAGTTTCTAACCCTGCTGTGAAATTGAATTGTAAAATCCAAATTACATTCATCAAGGCTCTGGAAAAAATATTCACTGTGACTGTGAATTTACCAATTTTGGCGTGGCCATTACACTTTGATTTTTGGGGTTGAACAAAGAAAAATTCACTAGAGTGGGATTCGAACCAACGACCTCCAGATTAACGGCCTTTACACTTTGTTACACTAATACAGTTTATAAACAATCAGTTATTTGTATGGTAATCTAATTCTCACTGAGAACAAACACACTGGTCTATTTAACTACAAAAACCAATCTTTAACCCAAACAAGAATATATACTAAAAAGTAAATCAATATTTCTACCAAAGTTAACTGCTGCACTTACAGCAGCAACTCCCATCTCTAAAGTACGTAGGGCAACAAAAATAAAAATGGCAATTTATTGTAATAGTTTCTTTAAAAGTTGACCTATACGGGATGGTTTTTATGATGAATATTTCAGACAAAGTGTGTTTTTGTTTTAAATAAAAGTACACCTTCCTAGACTCCATGAATTCTAGTCCTGTATCAGAGTCCAATACTGGCCTGATTGCCCTTGGCGCCCCTTGACTATTTCCCATAGACTTTAAGATGGAAGTGCCCTTTGTGAAATGAAAGTGACCTTTGAGATAAAATTCCAGACTTGTGTGGGTGCTGATAGTTGGAACCCAAAATGTTGTTACAAAATAGTCTAATGGTCATTCATTTGGAAATGCAAAAAGACACTGATAATTACAACCCCCAAATTAGATAAATTTATAAAAGAATGCCATTGTTTCACTGAACCATTCTATCAACTACAGATGTGTGATAAATCAGGAGAAATACAAAATAGCATTAGACTAGCGATAAAATGACAAAGATCCCCAAAACATTGTTCCATTATTTGTACATAGTACATACATGCTTTTAAAATATTGTTGAATTAGAGCTACAGCTATGACTGTTGGTAAGGGCGTTGCTAAGTACTTCCTATACTTCAATGCATGATGATGCTGTCAATTTAAGAATGCTTTATTTACAAAATTACAGTTGTACTACTTGTACTAATAGAAAGCAGGCAATTTCATTCAAGAGTTGGAAACACTTAGTTAAAAGGCAATTTATGCAAAAGCTGTAATAATTCACCTAAAAGCAAATTTATTACAATAAAACAATAACAAGTCAATAGTACGACTGCATCTTGGCCCATTGTTACGGCTCTGCTTACCAGGGAATTCTTCGCTAAGCTGAGCAAGCTGAATTTCTGTGATATTTGTGGAAGCGAAGAATGATTAGTATCGTGGAGTACACACGTGCACAAGCAAAAGTTCCATGATAACTTATGAAATTTGCTTGACATAAGCACAGAGTTCCTTGCTTTCGCAACTGTTGATTCTTTGCTTTAGGTAAGCAGAGCCATGAAATTGGGTCAATGTCTGTTCATAACAGAGCAACAACTTGGTAACACACAATTGCAATAATCATACAAAATTTAAGTATTTTCTAGTATTTATAATTTGTGCACTAACCCTATAATGTGAGGTACTGCAAGCTTCCATTGGTCAATTTATTTCTGGATATGTCAAAATAAGTTGCTAGTCCCAAAAAGAACACTTCCCTAAAAAATCCCTTCTAGCAAATTCTGGATTTGACATCTGTTGTCTGGCAATCTGAATTGAATGGCACATTTCAAAAACAAAAAGAAAGAAATATCTTGAGCTATGCCGTATCTTTCTTGCCTAAAAATGCCATAAAGGCTGGTCACCTCTTTTTGGAAGTGTAACAGGAATAAGGTACATACAATTGTATACTAACTTTGGTTAAATACGCACATCAAGCACTTGAACAGTACTAAGTCTACAATTAAATTAACTGGATATGTACATTATTGTTTTGTTTACATTGTCTCTGCTGTGCCTTGAACATCTGTTTAGATTGATTTGGTGCATTACAAATACCTATTACTATTATTATTATTATTATATATATTTTGTTTTGGCCTTTATCATTTGTATTTTAATAATTTTTGACACCCATTTTTTCCCCTGCTTTTTTAACCTTTTGCAATAAATATTATAGGTTCAGTATTTATAAAAATAAATAAATAAATAAAACATTATGCTAGTAGGCGCATGCTATAGCTTCCTTTAAATACTGGGAAATTAAATAATAAATAGCAAACAGTCGAACGATGTCCGTCTTTAAAAACTTGGTAAAACGAACTTTGTAAGAAGCAATGAGATTTTTACCAGCATTCTAGAAATAACAAACTTTACAGATTTTTAAGAATAGAAGTGAAGATATACATGTTTTCTTAAATTGTCCTCTTAACTCTCAAAAAGCAAAAGAGGACATTGTTGTAAAACAAATCCCTTGCCCCCTACAAGCAGTCGCATTTCTGTAACATATATGTTACAGTTTTTCTGTGCACTATTTTGATCGCACATCCGCCCCCTTTACCCTACAAACATTAGTCTGCTTTGACAATTAAAAATGATAAGCATGTTATTATTTCACACTTGCAAGCCTGGAAATAACCAACGACACCTACAGCAGTTGCTGTTTAGCCCTGTACTTTTGCTGTGGTGCCCTTTGTAAAGCTCCAAACAAATTTATAATTTTCCTCAAAGAGTGGCCCTTCTTACTAGAGGGAAATTGCTGTGCCCCTTTAAGAGCGGGGTTCAAGGCCTGCACTTGTGTACCAAAACTTCAGAATCATCTCCCAACTTTTAACATGGATTTTCCACCACTGCTTATAAATTTTAATTTTTAGTTATTTTCAAAATTATGCAGAACACTGAATTTTGCTGAGTAGGATTTGAAACTTGGCATGGTGGAAATACGATATGGAAAGGTTTGCATCTATTAATAAGTTGGGGTGGTTCTGGACAGAACCGTTGATTTCAACTCGACGTTTCGATAAGTATGCTCGTATCGTCTTCTGGAGAAAGCAGAAAGCAGAAGATGATCAGAGCATACTGATCGAAGCGTCAAGTTGAAACCAACGGTTAACGGTTCTTTTCAGCCATCCCAACTCTTTTAGAGATAGTCATTACATGGAGTTACTGCAAACCTCTCCATATTAAATTTGTCTGGTTTAACTTTTAGGAATTGTGCTACTTTTTCTTTGGTTTCAAACGAGATGCCGACATGCCTTCTGCAACAATCATTTCACCACATTGTGTTAATGTAATACCTCGTGGATGTGAGCATTCTTTATTGATGTATCCAATGTATTGCCCATCAGGGCTGTACTGCTGAATTCCACCAGAGTTTCCTTTCCATACTGCAACGTAGACCGTACCATCACTGTGACAACACACACCGTTAGGGGAGCTGTCATCACCAATATCTACCGAGTATACAAGATCACCATAGTAGTCCACTGAGAGAAGTTTTTTATTCACCCAGCTCGTGTAGATAAAAGTCTTTTTGTGGATTGTCAAATATTCATTTATCATTGGAGCATATATTGTTTTGATGAGCGTTGTATCTTTGTTGTATAAAGATAGTTTTCTGCCATGATAGTAACCCACTGCAATGAGATCGCCTCCGACGGCCAGACACGATGGTTTTTTCCTATTGTATGTTATTGCTGAGAACTGACTAAGGAGCTGGCCGTTCTTACTAACGACCTTGACACCGACATCATCAAGTACGTAGATCTTGTCATGTTCATCCACGGAGAGGTGACGTGGACAAATAGACAAGTCTTTGATCTCCAATCGGTTATGAGGAACACTGGATTGAGGCTTTGAATCTGTTATAGTAAACCCTCTGTGGTGAATGTCGGCTAGGACTACTACATTATTAGACAAAGCTGCAATGTCATAGAATTCATAGCTTGGTTTGGATAGGATCTGGGCCTGAAGGTTCCACTGCTGTGAGGGTTCTGTTGATGAAGCAGCTGCTGGCCGTAGGCTTGTTGACCGTACATGTACTCTACTTATCTGACTCGCAAGTTGCTTCTCTACAGATTCCACAATGGATATTTTGTCGGTTTCTACATCAGGTTTACGTTGAGGCACTTTCGTCGTCACTGGTTGCATAACTATCTCTGTTGATGAAGCAGCTGCTGGCCGTAGGCTTGTTGACCGTACATGTACTCTACTTATCTGACTCGCAAGTTGCTTCTCTACAGATTCCACAATGGATATTTTGTCGGTTTCTACATCTGGTTTACGTTGAGGCACTTTCGTCGTCACTGGTTGCGTAACTATCTCCTCTACAGAACCCAAAACGAATATTTTGTTGTTTTCTACATCTGGTTTACGCTGAGGCTTTTTCCCTTTCAACATCTGGAGGTTTTGGAGGAGTTTGTGTTTAAGATTGACCACCTCAAAGTTAGTTGAGTGAGCCATCCTTTGCTTCACCAAGTGTATCTGCTCCTCTGTGTGAACAACTTCAACCTCACATTTTACTAGAGATAGTTTCAGTATGTCGACTTCATCTTTGTAACTCTTGTCCAGTTTTTCTATTTGTTTAGCTTCGGAATTCTTCAGTTTAGCTATCTCTAATTCTATATCTTTGGATATCTTGTTTTTTGACTTATCAAGTTGAGATTGTAGTTTCCTTTTGGTTTGTTCAATGTCATCTAGGTCTGCCTGCAGCTTCTCCTTGCACTTCTCACATTCTGCAACTAATTGATCAACTTCTAGTTTGCACGAGTCTGCAGCTTGATGCAAATCAACGAGGGCGTGTTTTGGAGTCTGATTGTTGCATGTTAGGACAATGCACAATACACAGACAAACTTCTGACATGTGTAACAATGATAGCTTAGAGTTTGCTGTGTGTGTGTCTGGCATTTAGGTGTAAAATCTCGGAGTTTGCTCCTGTACTGAATTTCATCTGATTGTAACTGATGCAGCGTGTATATTTGGTGAGATTTCATTATGGCCATTTTTTCATGTGCTCGCTGACATTCCATGCAAATAAAATGTCCACAGTCCGTACACCATGCAGTGGAATGGTGCTCATCATCGCAAGCTTGACATGCTATTTGTGATCCTTGACCTACAAGGAGTAGCTGTTCCTGCATTGTAACCTCCTCCACCTGGGCACTCAACTCCAATGCATCTGGAAGTCCATTCACACCATTCCCCTTCAGCCCAGTAACCTGTCTGCATTGAGGGCATTGTACCTTGCCGTCATTCAACCCATTGTTCTCCTCACAGTACAGTTGCAGACATACTGCACAGAAACTATGCAAACAGTCCAGAATTTTGGGCTTTTTTAAATGTTCAAGACATATTGAGCAGTCTAGATCCTCTTTAGTAGTCGCTTCTACTGTAATGGTGTCCATACGGTTGGTGGCCATCATGACAAACTGTGGATAAAATACAAAGTGTATAGAGTCTGTTTAGTGTTGAGCATAGACAATGAACTTGTTACCTGTGCTGCATTGCAGCTTAGTGTTAGGGCTTTCAACATTCAGTGTTCATTGTGCATGCTCCTTGAACTACATGTTGATGTAGAGACAGCAAAAAAAGTAACGCAGCTGTTGTAAAAGCACCTAAAATTTTACAATTGTTACTCGTATTCTAAAAATGAAAATACCAGGAGACGGACAATTTAATTAAGGTGATTTTGACACCTTGTTTGTAACAATCGGTCGAGTATTGTTGTCGTAAAGTGCCAATTTCCATTGTTGCAGTAATTCCTTTTGACAAGAGCAGCTTTTCAAAATTAAATTAAATTAAATTGTACGTCTCCTGTAGTGCTGGGCGAATAGTGAAATTTTGGTATTCGGATACCGCTGGCCAACTATCCGAAATTAACCGGATATTCAAATAGTTTTTGATGGGCGGATTGATATTAGTTTTAGACAGTGTCACTCGGTTCATTCATAAAAATAATCGGAGATAATTTAAAGATGGCGATTTGCTTTTTTTTTTTATCGTGATTGACTCTACGTGAAAAAAAAAACTATTGTTATCTTTGAACAAATTACGTCAGAAATGTCATTGTTTTAACTCTTCACGGAGGTGAGCATAGTTAAATACTTAATTGATGCTGTTTTTAATAGAAGTTTCATAAGGATTCAGACAAAACATTCCTATCAGTTGACGCCCGACGTCCGCAGATATTTGGATATTAAAGAATATCCGGAATTTACTTGGTTGTAATTACAGAACTATCCGGTGTATAAATAGGTATTCGCGCCCATTGCGGATATCCGGTTAAGAAAAAAAAGCCATTCGCAGTTACGGATAGGAAAACCTATTCGCCATTAACCAGATATTCGAATAATTCGCCCAGGCCTAGTCTCCTGGTATTTTCATTTTTAGAATACGAGTACAAATTTTAAAATTATAGGTGCTTTGACAACAGCTGCGTTACTTTTTTTGCTGTCTTTATACTCTGAATGTTTGTTGTTTCCTTTTAATAAAGGTCATGTTCCCAACTGATGTAACACTGTAGAAACGATTCCATTTGTGTGATTCTCAAAAGCATTCATATGGAAATGTGTTTTATTAAAAGGCCAACAGGGGTTTTACCTTGTATGGACTATTTATGAAAACAAATTATGGGTTTGCGAACGATGAATCTTTCAGGAAATCAGGAACGAAAACTTACTGTTCAACTTACAAGTCAAACTGACCGAGTGCATATTTATAGTGTTTGGTTATTAAAGTCTGTAAACCTGTATATGATAATTTTTATTTTTATTTTTATTTTATTTTATTTAACTTCTTCCAGCGGTTCGCTTACCAAAATGATGACATTGCAAAGCTGACATAATATGGATAAATATAGTTAGAGCATACATGTAGTCCTTACATGGAAATAAATCGCTTGTATTGACTTTTATGTCAGAGGTGTGTCTTTTGGACATCCCGTTTTAAATATGGACACCCTGTTTTATCTGTCATACATGTAAAGGTATTGATATTGAACAATTAAGACACCAAGTTTTAAAATTTCCAGCAACTTTGGGCAGCCTTTTATCAAATCCTGGCTAAAACCTTGTGATGATGTCATTAAATCCTGAGTTGAAATTACTTTTCAAATTCCCAATTTCAAATTGCAATAGTTCAGAATCTCCTTAAATTAAGGCTATTATTACAATCTTTTTTTAAAGTGTTTTTTAGTGGTTTATTGATTCTATATTTCTATTTATTGTCATCTTTGTTTTAATGTACCTATGAAGTGCCCCGTGGTGGTGCAATTTTTACAATATTTTTACCTTGTAATGCCACATTATTCAGCTTTGAACTGCCAGTTGTTTTGTAATAAAAATGAACGAATGAATGAATTTGTCATTTGAGAGGGTTGCAAAACTGGGAAAAATTGCTTTGACATGATGACCCCAACTGACCTTGTTTTCGGGTCAAACTGGATTGACAACAAAATATCCTGGCCTCATTTGGAGGTCCGCATCCAATGAAAGGATGAAATAGTCAATTGAGCCTTTAGGCCGTGTATTATGACGTCCTTAGCAACAGCTGTAGCCGCCAATTCGGATACGGCCTTAGACTATTCAAATAATATAAATGATGACATCATTCTTGACAGGGCTCTCTGGTGACTTAGTTTTACAACTTTAATTTGTTTCTGAAAACCTTTGGCAAACTGTCAACTTTGACATTCTGTTACCTTCACTTTCAGGTGGTTATGGAGGCGACTATAGACGGGGTGGAGATAGGGGAGCCCCACGTGGTGGTGAGGACTACAGAGGAGGTAGAGATGACTACAGGGGATCAAGAGGGGGACGTGGAGGGGCTGGCAACAGAGATAGAGGGGGCTATGAAAGAGAAAGGACTGGCAGGCCAGATGATTTCAAGGAACCCGATGCAGGCAAGTTTCTTGGTCCACTCATTTCTGATTCTTGATCAAAAGTCTGAAACATTTTCCAGAAGGAATTTGGCAAGGTCATCCTCCAGATGTTAAAGGGTTTTGGGACTTATTGTTATGCACAAAACACAAACGTCCACAGATTTACATTAAACTGACACGGTTAAAAGATAATGATAATAGAAAGATTTCCTAAAAATGTAACTTGCTTAAGCGCTGTAGTTTTGTAAAACAATTTCACACAAGTATTTTAGCTTGTCAATGGATTTACGTGACTCTCCTGAAAGCATTGCGCTGTGATTTTCACTTTTTATCTAAAATAATTGACGTCTAATGAAGCTGAACTTCAACACAGGTAAATTATATTACATACATCTTCATTCACAGCCATGTCATGTCTTGGCCAAAAACTTAATCTACGAAAGATAACAAAACCCTTTAAAGCTCCTTTAGAGTAACCCTACTCTGACCCGACTTAGGACTCGGCACGGCTTCACCAAACTAATTCTTTGGTAAAATGCTGAGCAGTTAATAATTTAATCACAGTGCAGTTGTTTTTTGTTTCGAGACAGATTTAAAGGATTTGTGTACTTTTTGTAACACAAAACACAGATTTACATTAAACTTACACCGCTTGAAGAGTATAGTGTGCTTTCACAAGACCACGGTAGGGACACAGGACGGGAGAGAGTATAACACTGTAGTCCGTATGCTCATGCTCCAGTGCTCCCGTCCTTAAAGTTGTGGACCCGGGTGACGTAGAATTGACTCAAGGTCCGTTCCCATGAGGGTCCTTTTTTATCCAGTCACATCACACATTGAGGAACCATGCATCACCTAAACATCAGACAACTTTTACGAGGCTTGCATCCCCCAACCTTTGACTGGCCATTCTCGGGACCACAATAGCTACATTTTGACTTCGGATATGATGAGGGACTTCTCGCACGAAAACGGGGCTTAAATCAAGTCTATCACAAGGCTCCCACACCATACAACATGTACAAACAACATCACTCTGTTGTCGTACAGACCGGACGTCGTTTCATCAAAATAGCGTTCCCAATCTCTGCACGACCGAGACTACTTCAGTTTGGCGCATGCGTCGATCGAATTTCCTGCTCCCTTACACTGATCTCCATTATATACAATCAGTAATCCCTTATAGCGTATTTTTTCCCCAGGAAAGATGAGGCCACTAAGCATTAATGTACGTGTTGTACATGTACCTTCTTTCTCACATGGGCGCAACCAACCAAGCGTGTCTAGAATACCCTCTATACACGTGTACTTGTATTGCATCTCCATGCTCCAACATGTAGCATCCTCCGTCTTTCGATTTGGACGGTAAGGCCATGGAGTTTTCCTCCATAAGGCACACGTTGTTATTATAGCCTCATCTTCCCTGGGGAAAATAAAACACGCTTAGAATTCCTTACCGTCCTGTGTCCCTACTGTGGTCTTGCGAAAGCACGCTATTGATTGTAGAAAGCGTACCATAAAATATTAGTTGCTGAGGTGCTGTAGTTTTTTAGAAATGAGTAGAACAATGTCATGAAAATTAATTTTTACATGCTGAAATAATTTTCATCTCATGATCACTGAGATAAACATTTTTTTCATGACATTGTTTTACTCATTTCTAAAAAGCTACAGCACCTCAGCAAGTAACTTTTTACAGGGAAGCTTTCTACCATCATTATCTTCAAACTGTGTAAGTTTAAAATAAATCTGTGGACATTGTGCTTTTTGTCCTACAAAAAGTACCTAGACCCTTTAAACTGTGGCCTAGTGACTCAAGCAAACTCTTTGATCTCTGTCACTTTGTCTCATGCTATTAACCTCTTTCTCTTGATATTGCAGAGGACTTGGCTAGAAGGCCGAGACTGAATCTAGCAAAACGCTCCGTCAAAGATCCCGTAAACCAGTTGGCGAGCGACATTCAACGTAGCAGCATCTTTGGAAGTGGGAAACCTCGTGAAGAGGCTGCTAGGAAAGAGGGTCCAGAAAATAAATAATACCTAGACTTGTTCATTGCTCATCCATAAATTATACCAGTAAAAATGATAAATAATTTGTTGGAACTTGTTTAGTGCCTGAAAGCTTGACGGCAGACAGGGGTAAACTTTGAAAAGCTGTCCTGTAGAAACTCTGCTGAATGAGATGGATTGGATAAACCCAATTAAGAAATAGTAGGTAACCCAGTCACATCCATTGTAACTCACATGACATTGTGCCTGGTAACCTGTGTCTGCTAAGCGAGATTTCTCTTCGCTTAGGATAATGCTGGACAGCTTTATGAAATTGGAAAAAAGATATTTCACCTTTTTTTTCTAAAATGTGATGTGTCAGTTACTCATTGAAACCATGAGCATTAGTGGTGTAATGTTTGTTTTTGCATGGTACCAGTATGTAGCTTAACTGGTAACCATTAATGTTATTCAAGTTTTCAAACTTTCTGCAAACAAAGGATTTCTGTTGGGCTATGTTGTGGATATTTGTGTACATTGTTCATATACTTACTGAATAGAAATTTGCATGGCGTTTAGATTCCTATGTGTTGTGCCTCACATTGTCAGCATGTCGTATGCACTTGATTTGACCGGCCAGCTTTCTGTCTGTGGTCTTTGTCTGGTTATCATTTAAAGACTTATTTAGAGTATAGGTAAAAGTTTGTCCCCCCCTCAAAATTTATATGTTTTATTTCAAATCTATGTCGCAAGTTGTCGGCAAATAATAAATTTGTGTATTCTGAAATAGAATGTCAATTTAGCAATGAGGCAAAAATTTGTTTTGGGGTATTTGCTAGACATTTGATTTGGTGTCTGTAGTTTTAAGTGACTGACCAGCTTCAATATGCCTTTTTCATACTGGTTATCTTGCAGAATAAAAACTAACTACATCTAGTCTTCAATACAGTTGTTGATTCCATTAAACTACAAGATTAAATAAAACCAAGTAAAACAAAAATCTAGATGATCATCCTCACCCGCATCCTTTTTTTGAAGCTACATATTTTTTAACAGTTATTAATAATTATAGTTTTCTTCCGAAAATGAATGTAACTTTTGTCATTTATGCAGTAGAAATTCAGGTTAAATAATGTTTTGTATGGATATTTCCGCTAGAATTTGGAAGAAAAACTTTTAAAAAAGCTGGCAGTAATTTGGAACTAAAAGGTTGCTGGCCATTTTTAATTAAACAAAACTCACTAGTGGCGAAATTGAATAATGTACCTAAAAAGGCCCTCATCATACTTCTCTTTTTGATTAAACCTAGACGACAAACTCTTTTTTTTTTTTTACTTGGCCTAATGAGGATGGTAAAACACCAACGATGAGGGGATTCTTCCAAGTTCAAATGGCCTTTGTAGTTGAAACACATTATGATATACATCATAGTTTGTTAAGTTGATTTCAAAAGAAATTTCAGTTGGTAGAGCACAATGATAGCAATTTAGGAGGCGCAGGTTCGAATGCCACATACTTTACTAACCCTACCCCCCTAAGATTTATTCGTATATAATGTAAAAGAAAGCCCTGAATAGTTAATTTAAAATTAAAATGACTTGCTCTTGT